>NC_134569.1:41407776-41727776 GCF_050947875.1 Dermacentor variabilis
CCGGCTGAAAATTAACTTCCAATTAAACAATATTACTGGATGAGGACTTCGAATTACCGAGCGATTTCTTCTGTAGGATTACATGCAAAACTGACGGGACCAGCACTTCACTTCTAATTAACCTAAAATTCCAATTAAGCAGCTTCGAATTATCGGGAGTCGACTGTAGTGAAACATTCTTTTTTCTTTGTCAAATTTTTTCACTCCAAAAGGGGGGGGGGGGGGTTGAGCCTTACATGAGTAAATACGGTACATATCATAGCATAAAAGTGGTTTAGTAAACAACAGAAAAGAATGCATGAATTGATTGTTTCATGTCCCAGAGAAAAACTGGGGCTAAGAGAGATGCCATATTGAAGGGCTCTGGATTAATTCAGACTGCCTGTTGTTCTTTAAAACGCATCTAAATCTAAATACACAAGTAACTTTACTGAATAACTGAGAGTGATTAAAATGAGGTTCAATGATCTGTTTGGGTACATACGTCCTTGTCTCGCACGTTGACATCGGCTCCATGGCTGACCAGAAGAGAGATAACCTCCGTGTGGCCCATGTAGGCAGCCCAGTGGATGGCTCGGCGATCACGCTTGTCAAAGAAGTTGCATGTGGCGTTGTTCTGCAGTAAAAGCTCCACCATCTGGAGAAGGTACACAAAATGCAAATGTAGAAACAGTCCTCTCAAGCATGCCGAACTTCCAGCTTATGGAACTTGGGCGATTAGCTTGTTATAATACTGTTCCGTAGCAATATGTCACCTCATCAATGACAATCATGATCGATGCTTTACCTTTACTTATGTGGTTGGGAAATGAGAAAAGATGTATTTTGATTCCTAGCCCAGGGCTATAATCTATCTCGCAATTCAGTGGCAGCACAGCCAAGGCTATGAGCTTTGTCATGGCACCCTGGACTGCATGCTAAAATGTAGTCTCAATTATAAACCCTTGTGCACCACCTGTTTGTCGTAGGGTCCATCATATGTGTGATATGGTACCACGAATCATTGTAAATAAGGTTATTACTTTGTTATGTCTTTTTTGTACTAGATATTGTGGGAACAGCGCGATCACTCAGTCCACACCAGCAGGCCCCAGTCCTGGCTGGCCACGCCCAAGAGCGCCCAGCCGAGCCTCAAATCAGCGCTCACACGTCACTTTGTCCTCCATTTCTTCCAGGGGACTGCACCGTCCCCACATTGGCGCCCGTAACATGGGGCCCTGGTTGCATTCCGGGATGAACCATGATTGTGGGGAAGAAAGGCGGCGCCTGTACCACGACCAGTAGCGACGCCTGCCTGGCCTGGTGCATGACCATCTCCGCAGTGCGAGCTGCAGCTCTGGCGTTCGCTGAGGACCGTCTCTGCCGGCTCCTCCTCTGTCACCGTCATTGGGGCTGGCATAGGAAACATGGCCAGAGTGGTCTCCTACGCGCTGCTGAAGCTCCCGGCGCGACCGTTGGAGAATGGACCTGTCGGCGTGGCCTGTTGCCTGCCGACCTGTGACGCAGTACTGCATCAATGAGATGCAGTACTGAGTCAACGCGACAGGTTGTTGAAGCACGAAGATCACGTGTGGCTCCAAATTTGGCAGCGTGGCCACATCCGGCAACTCTGAGAGGCCGGAGAGCGACAAACACTGGACCGCTGATGGTAAGGGAGCAGCCAAGGCACGTGAAGGCAAGCTGTCAAAGAAAACAGCTCAGAAGAACCGCTCGTAGGGTAGCAAAGGCAAGAACAAGAGTGGCGTATTGTCCTCATCCTAGCCTGAGGAGGGCCAAGTCTTGGGACTCTGGCGGCGGTTCCTCGGTGCCAGCCGGCGGCAGCGAAGACAACAATGACGACGATTCTCAAGAAGAGGAGTTCAACGACAGCTACGACGAGAACCTCATGGGTGCTCAAGGTCAGTTGCCAACGGTAGTGGAAACAGCACCGTTCGAGCGATGATCGTCACCATCTACGGTCTTCCCCTCCTGTTGAATGTGTGGTGCGGTGCCGTGCAGTCTCTGCGCGGTGGAATGGCAGCGAGCGGGCAGCTGCTACTTCCGGTTACCTGCTGCATGCACTCATCAGAACGAGGTTGAGGAGGAAGACTGAACCATGTGTGCCTCCATGAATGGTTTAGGGCCCTCTAGTTCCTGCAAGATTTCAACAACTTAGAGGCTCCACCACCTGGTCTTCATGAAGCATACGTGCGGGAAGCCAGCCAGGTTTAGGGCCTTCAGCATCCTGGAAGACCTCAATGACTCTGACGTTGACTGCTCCGCTGAGCCTCGTTCGGTGCAGCAGTCTGCAAGGTTTGCCCACCACCAGGGGCGTGGTACCATCACTGAAGCCATTGTGGGCCAGTGCCATCATCGCCTTTGCAGAGGGAGGGGCAGTATGGAAACTCCGGCATCGGAGCTAGCAGCGAAGAAGTGGAGGACAAAGTGACATGTGAGAGTGAGCGGTTCTTCGAGGCTCGGCTCGGCGCTCTTGGGCACGGCCGACCTGGACTGGGGCCTGCTGCCGTGGACTGAGGGACCACGTCATTCCCACAATATGCAGCCTTTATTTTTAATCTCACAAAGGTAGTCCCTCAGTTCGGCATCACATTCAGCTATGAATTTGGTATAAGTAGCAGATTTTACTGAACAGGAGAGTAATATTTGCTCACAATATTAGAGATAAATTATTCACACGTTGGAATTCATTCAAATAACAGTTCAATGCATGCACTCATTTATAGAGCTACAGGTGAATCTGAGGATGTGCTTTACGCGAGACAGAATGCTTGCACACTGCAAAGTGCCATAGCGCGAGGTGAGCTCTTTATTGTCACTTAGGGTTGGACACAGGCTTGTTAGTATGCTATCTTTGAATATTAGTGTAGCACTATTATGACCGAACACACTCAAACTATAGTTCATGCATATTTCACATCCTCATTTCCTTGCCTTTGATTAATATTTCAGCTGTGCATTGTAGAGTTCAGATAGCATTCATTGATTTTTAAGAATTTTCTTATACACACGTATGTCGATATAACAAAGTTGAAGGGGGAGCCAAAATTACTTGGTTACATATATGCATTATTGCCCTTTAGTATAATATATACCCAAAGGTGTGCACAACATTAAACATGCGAAGAATAAGACAGCTCCACAGCCACGTATGCATTAAAATTTTGAAACAACAGCAAAAGAATCTCAGGCATGTGCGACTTACGACTTTTTAGCACCTGACGCAACAGCTTTTACGATTGCTTCCTTACGTTCTAATGTCTTTTGCTTCCCTTTTCCACTTAGCTTGTTTATACAGCAGAATCTCAGTGATATGAATTTTGGGACGATACAAATTTTTCAGAAGTCCTGGCTGTAGTTCATTAGCTTACAATATGCTAAATTTGAATGTTGCGAACAGCTTTTCGTGCTGCGGTGGATAATACGAAGAATCGAGCCACCGCACGCAGATGCGCTGGTTGCATTCCCGTTGCCCGGGTGACCTACATCACCCTATCTCAATTAAGTACTTGCGCATGCTGCTTTGTACAGTGTCATGCAACTTGTTGGCCATCTTCAAGCACCTTGGTACTTTAACAGGAGTTGGTAATCGCACATGATCGAGTCTTGCCACACCAGCATGTTCGGTGGCGTTCGCTTCCATAGGTAGCCACATCGCTGTACTCTACACCTTCCATCGCCCTCGGCGCTCAATCACAATTGTGCTCTACAACCAGTGATAAGACTTCTTTGTACCATTCAGAAGTGAAGGACGTGGCATTGAATATGCTCAATCAGTTCATTCAGAAGGAGGTTGAAGCAACTATGATACTGCCCCCCCCCCCCCCCCCACCAAAAGAAAATTTTCATAGGGCCTCTACAGATACAAAGGTCAGCCAACAAATGCTTTACACGCGAGCAGGTGAACTGCTGCATGGCAGTAAAATGAATGCAAAGTGATTGCTAATTAGATGACATCAGCTGGAGCTCTTCACTGTCAACAAATTGTGAGAAATTACTGCTGGGATCCACAACAGGGACAAATGAAAACACACCTACATGGATTTGTTTGAAAGACTGTTTAGCAGAGCAGAAGAGGAACTTATACTAAAACTTAATTCTACAAAAGAAAGCGCTGTGCAAGACATATGCACTTACCGGTGTATGCCCATTGTAGGCAGCATGATGAAGGCTGGTGCGTCCAGCACGGTCCGAGATGTTGACATTATTCTGCAGAGGAATGATCAGCTCAGCACATGACACTGCATTATTTGCAGCTGCCACATGTAGTGGAGTCTGCCAAAATTTGTCCCGTGCATTCACGTCTGCCTGGTGTCGTAGTAGCACTTCCACAGTTTTCTGCAAGACAAAAAGAATATAACAAAAAGACTGCATGACCTATTTCTTACCTCCTGCAAATGAGCATTCAGATTTTTCCCGACTGCAGCACTGGACTTCGCATTATTTATGCTTGTAGACAACGAAACACTGACAGCACACTAAACAACACCTCATCCCTTTTATGTTACACCACTTATGTCAACATAACATCATTTTATGTTAAAAAAGAAGGAAATAAAAATAAAATCAATATTAATCAAACCCGTGAATTCACAAATGGCTCTCTAAAGCTAGGCAACATACATGCAGAATTACGCAGGGATAAAGCGAAGTTCTGCTTAAGATACACGATTTTCACACATAAGGCAAGCCTGGTATCAACAGCATGTCATGTAACGGCACTCTTATTTTTCTTGTTAAGAGTTCATTATGGTTTACTGCACATACACAGTTAAACCTCGATATAACCAACTTCAATACAGTGCAGTCCACTTATAACAATATCGAGAAAGACGAAAAATATGATCGTTATAACCGATGATCGCAATATCTGGACTGCAGTTATTAAAAAAAAAAAACGCGTAATATACCTTTGCAGCTCCGAACTCGAATTCGCTACTTGCTCTAAAGAATAGATGATGTAGAAAGTAGGCCATGAAAAACAAACTTTATTTCTAGCGCCAATGACCGCGTCAAGGGTTAGGCGCGCCGAAATATTCCAAAATCTGCACTTGCTTTTGCGGCAGCTTCAGCTTCACAACCGCGGTGTGCATGGATTCCAGCTGCTGCGCAAACACTGGCGGCAATCCTTTAGCATGCATAAAATCAATTAAGGAGTCGATTGACGACAGTGCACTTTGCATGGACATCGAGGTCGGGGTCAAGGAGCCACTGTCAATCTTGTCACTGTTGCTGCTGCCGTCGCCACCGTCGCACAACTTTGCCGTCTGTCGTGACAGCACATCTTCGGCGATCGCCTCGTCGGTGACCTCATCGCAGAACGAGGCAGCACTGTCTGCAGTCAAAAACTCCTCCTTCGACGCACCACCTGTGTCACCAGTAGGAACGAGCTCCCAGAGCTCAGTATTGTCAGTGGCTTCCACCGTGTTGGTCTCAGTGGGTTGGAGAAGTTCGTCCTTACGCACAAAGCCCGCCTTTTTGAAGCAATTGGTGATGAACCACTGGTAAAGCACCTCTTCAACATTGGCGTACAAAGGGTCTCTAACCCTTTTCCGCTGATCGGCATGGCCGTTGATAGCTCCTGCCTACACAATCGCGGTGCTCCCGATTTTCAAGATGGTTGATATCGTTAACTGGGCGAGCTCATACTTCTTCACAAGGGCGCTCACCTTGAAGCCGCATCGAGAGTCCAGCAAAATATCCATCTTCGTGTCAAGCGACACAGCTTTGCGCTTTGTCGGCGCCATCTTCGAACCGGGTTGAACCGTTGGTTGAGAGAGAGACTCGCGGGACGGGCGCCACCGCGCCGCTTTGCTTGTCGCTTCAGGGTCGTTTGAACATACCAATCGAACACTCTCTTCATTTATAGGAGGTCACTTTTGTTTGCTTTAAAAGCAAATAACATTGTGTACACTGAGCGGCTCGTCTTATCTAATTGGCTGACAAGAGGCAAGGGGCACGCTCAAGTGGACAGGCATTCGATGGGGTCGAGCCAGTGCACTGAAAATCGATAACCGGATGAAGAGGGTGGTGCCGGCGTCTGCGATTGGTCCGCTTTCCCTTACTTAGCTTGCGGTGCCTGGTCGAAAATTGTGGCGGCATGCAACGAAAGGTTAAGAATGCCGCTAAAACGGATCCTCAGCAAAGAGTTGGCACAGCGAGGTTGTAAACATGCCTAAAATGCTCAATAACATTACACGGCCAAGCAAAACGTTTTGTTGTAGGCAAATAAACCTAGGTGCGAGTAACCAGTGCCTGAGCGATCAGCTGCAGCCATCTTTTATTCCTTTCGGAACGGGGCAGCTTGCGCCTATTCAGAAAAAAAATCAGTTCTGTTCGGCATACTAATGCATCTTTAACGAGCACATGTCACTTTGACGCAGTAAGTTTTCATGGTTTTGTGATGTCACGTGGCAGGCAGGTGAAGCGGATGCAGTTCTAAAACTTTTGACCAATAGACGAGCTCTAATAGCGAAAAGGCGTCAAATCAGAAATAACTATTTTTCTTTTGTTCGGTCCACTCATGCATAATCAATGTGTACATGTCATATTAGATGGGGAGCTATTACGGTTTTCGTGACATCACGTGACAGACAGGTGAAGTGCAGGTGGGCCAAAAATGTTTTTGACCAATCGAGGAGGGCTGATTGCAGAGTTAAAGTTTGGAATAGCTTTACGTTATAGCGCCCCATGTTCCATATAAAGTCCAAGTGCGATAAGATCCTATCGAGTGTCGCGCATTTTGTGCTTACCGCGTGTGCAAAGAGTGGCATGCCAGGACGGCGTGGCACCATGTAAGCTGTCTTCTCGTGCGTTTACTATTGGAGGTGATGTAATCTCGAGTTTCGGTGACCCATCGGTGCAAAAGGGAGACGAAGCATTCGCTCCCCACTGCCGCTACTTTTCCTGATAGTGTCGTCCCAGTACGGGCAATGCTATCAGTTGCGGGAGCAGAGTGCACGCGAAAGCATGGCTGGCTACGCTTAATTTGTACCGCCGATGTGAAGATATCGTCGACGTACGTGGCATGAAACCATATCATTCGTTGCCGACTCCCAAATTTATCATAATGAATTGTTTTCTCATTCAAGTTTGCCTTCTTCAACTGCCCAATAATTCAGGAAATTCTGTGGCCCCTTTCCATGCAAGAAAAATTATCAGCGACTACACTTATTTGCATAAACACTTGAATTTCAATACAACAAAATTTCTAAATAACAAAGCAAATTGCCGATTTTACCGACTTTGTTATGTCGAGGTATAACTCTATTTACAAAATCAAACCTTAAGATGGGAACAAATGTGATATTTCTAAGATAAGCCAATTAACAGGCCTTTTTTGCAAAAGTCCATTGCATGCAAATACAACTTGACAATGCATACCACGATCAACAACGTACATAATGTTACTTGGAAACCCACATGAAAGTGCTAGGCAGTGGGAATTTTAAACCCACGCCTAGGTTTAGACCTACATCTAGGTTTAGACCTAGAGCGAGATCTTTTAGATCTCTTTATCACATACAAGTACACATACATACATGCATGCAACACACACACTCACAATTTGAATACATGTTAAATTTACATGCCCAGCAGCAAATCAAAATGTGAATTAAATAAGCTACATGGCCACTACTACAGTGAAACCTCATTAAACCATAGTTGGCCGGAGCTTGGAAGAAGTATGTAATAAATGGGCAGTACTGCTTAACCAAAATAGCATGAGATCGCCCATTTGCCTGTCAAAAACGGAACTCAGAGAGAGTGTGATGAAAAGGGAAAAAACATGCAGTATTTATTCACTTCGCGAGACAAAAGTGTTCTTTTTGTTTGATGCCGCAGCAGCCTAGCAGTGATAACAGCGGCCTCAAACTGAGTGAAGCTGCGAGCCAGCTTTTCAGCCCACCACCTCTTCTTAGCAAACACTCGCATGGCAGATTCCTTGTTGGGAGTTTCGTGTTCTCCATGCATGCGGGCGGTAGCGCTGCAGAAGTGGTGGGGCGCCTTTTTCATTGCAGGGCGCTGTTCTGATCGCGTCGACTGCATTCATGAGGCTGACGTAACGCGCAGCCTCTGCCACTGTCGGACCTCAATCGCCTGTGCTGTCGCTTTTCATATAGTCTTCACATATATCGCTAGTCGACACTCTGGCAACAACTTAGGCAAGGATGGCGGAAAGTCAAACCTCGTAGCCGACATCTCTTCGCGGTCGCAGCAGCGCTGCGGAGCAACTCCTTCGCATTCCAAATGCCATACACCGTAGTCAACAGTAGATCTCCGTCACATGCCAGCGCCGACTTCTTCGTGTCACGTTCGATAGCACGAACAATGTCTAATTTTTCTTCTGTGCTGAGCAACTGACCTCTTTTTTATCCCCCTTGGGCATGATGCCAGCCCTTCTTTGCACAACACCACAATGCTCTCTGGCCCGGCGCCGAGATGGTGTTGATGTTGACGTGGCTTCACGAGCAAACACACAGGGCGCTTGGAGGCCGTTGTGCTGATCTCTGAGGCTTGATGTTCTGCCCGGCCACCCAATGGAGACAACGCATCGTCGTGTTTGTGTGGCGAAAAGTGGAAACACTACATGTTAACCGATACGTACGCAGTAAGCTGGTACGGTTTATACGAATACAAAAGACATTATGTTCAATGGCCACTGAATCGGGGATTTGACTTTACTACTTTTAAAACGAAACTACTGTTTAAGTGGGTATGGTTTAACGAGGTTTTACTGTATTATAGCCAGCATTTGCGAATTGAGGTATTCACACTCACCATCCCTAAATGCTTTTGCATATTAGCACTTCTATAATCCTGTAAGGGGATGCACTTCACAGGCAGTATTCTAACAATAAATTTTACTTTCCATTCTTATTACTCTTCAAATTAAATGGCTCAGTTCCAGTGGTAAGACCAGCTACCAATATCCAAAAAGAAAAGAGGGGTGGGGGGGAGGGCGAATGAAATGGTTGGTTAGTAAGAAACTCAAAGCTGCAGATAAATACAGCAAGACAATGCACATGGAGAAACCACAACAGAGCTACTATATGCTCCTCACTGTACAACATCGTACAGAATCACATTTTCGCACTCATAACAGATTGAAGATTATAACCCACACAACTACAACTCTTGAGGAAAGGGGTAGCGAAAGCCTATACATGTAAATTATGCGCAGACATAATAAAGCCTAACTCCATAATAACTGCACAAGATAACTGCATAAAACAATGTTAAAACAAAAACCCGTGTGAGGCAAATGCCCTGAAAGAAATTTTAGTCCTTTTTTACGTTCAATCATCAGTGCACTCACTGCAGCTGCTCACTACATTACATATGCATTTAGACCCTTAGGTACAGGTTCGCAACACGAGCCCATTTTTTTTGCGAATTTCGGCTTAGGGTACCACTTCACAATGATGCCAGACTTCTGCAAAATTCGGGAACAACCAGCAATCCTGGCTTATACTTGAATGTATTGAATGTTTTGTACGTGTTATACTCATAAATAAAGGGCAAATGAATACGGTCAATCTGTGTTGTTCGGAAAGATAAAACCAAAAAATAAATGACCAATTAAAATATGTACGACTTCTCGAGAGTATATTACTACACTTACCTTTACATCTACAGGTTCGGGCTTTAGCTGGTGGGTGTTGTCGTCCTACAAGAAAAGCAGAGCTCAAATCAGCTGAACAAAAACTGACACAGACCAGAGGCAACAGCTAAAAAGAAAAAAACTCTGCAAAAATTAGACACAGCTATGTCTCATCTAGATGCAAATACGACAAACATGTTGCTCAAGACAGAATCACTAACAAAGTCACATGCCTCACGCAATGCTTTTAGCTTTAGCTAGCTCTCAGTTTTTTCAGAACACCACAGTCTGTACATGTTACAGTGTGCCAGCAAATCAGCACTCATTTAATTTTGCTACCTGAGCTAAATAAATAACTAAATAAAATTAGAGAAACGCTCGTGCAGAAACTACTAAACTGAATCATACTAAATTTTTAAAGGATCCCTCACCAGGGCCGGCCATTTTGAGCTGACAAGCACAGAGCATACATGGTGCGATAATGATCGTGTCTGCAAAGTATTACATTGCTACGCGCTGTGGAGGGATCTAAAATTTCAAACCGAAGGCCGTTTTTCCTATTTCTCGCAGCCGCCGCGCTCCAAGCCGGAGGATGATGTACTCGTGTCTGTGCCTACATACTGGTGTCCGCAGTGTGACATAGCTAGTGGTGACATACGACTTTGAGAATTATACAAGACATCTGTTATCTGTGTGATCAGTTGCTTGAATTGACGAATTGAAGATTAAAGAAATAATAAAACACACAAACGGAATGTCTAGGTGTTTTTTGTTTTACTTTGCACCGAAGCAAGAGAGATGTACTTCCGCTTCGTCTGCTTGTTTCCACGGTCGTGCAGTCACACGTGCACGTACTGAAACTATGCCATTTTATACCGTGCTCCAGCGCATGATCATGCTCTGCGATCCGCTTGTTCTGCCTCAGTATTCGTGTAGCACTGAATTATACCGCTAGTCATGTTTCCTTGTGCACAGTGCGCAAAATTGTGTGCTGCGCAAACGAGACAACAGCTCGTGTGCGACACTGTCAGTAGAAATGCGTAGTGCCAGGGGGAAAAAAAAAATATAATAAAAAAGCGGGGCTAGTGACGTGTGTGTCACACAATCCTCAAGGTCCGGTATGGGAGAACGCAGGGAAGGAATTTCTCTGGGGAGGCTAGACGGCGCGAGTGGAAAATGCGTCCGGCTTGGCAGTGGAACCCGCCTGCTGAAATTATGAGTTCGCGGCATTGAAATATTTCTGTCTCGACTATGAATGAGCCGATTTGAAAAATTTTTGCGGCAGAATGCTCCCTAAAGGACACGTAACAACTTCTAGCGTATAACCAAAATTTACTATGGGGCCTGGTGAGGGGCCCTAAAAGAGACTGCAGCACCTCTGACTTCTTCGCTGGGTCTGACTGAAATGTCACACCAATTCCGAACTGCAAATTGAGAAAACACTCGAGGTACTTGTGGTTTTTTGCCTTGGTCATGTCTTCACTACAACTGATCAAGTTGTGCTTCATGTGATGGATGCTTTCACAGCAGTGTAGGTAGGCACCAGGCTCCACTATATCTGGCTTGCACATTTTGTGTGAAAAAAGAATTATTTCTCAATTCAATAAATTTAACTAACTGCAGATTGTTTCTCTTTTGTATGTGCCATGAAGAAAAAGCTCTATTCAAATATATTGTGAGACACACAAAGGCTGTAGCAATTTAAATGAAATTTATAGCATAACATTAAAGTTCAGAGCAAATTTTTCACATAGGCCTACAAATGTCTTACTAGAAGTGGTGAATATCTGAACGTAAACGAGAGAGAGTGAGAAAAACATAATGTAAGAATTTACAAATTGCATAACTTTAGAGCAGAAATTGATATTACAATTCTAGATACTACTTCTGAAATGGACAAAACATGTTACTTTCCAGTTTATATAGACAAATTTTAGTTTCCTTATTAAGGGAAGCCTCAGCACAGCACCAGCATTTCATCAGTTTTGTGTCTTCATTAGGCTCAACAAATAACCATGTCTAAATGTTGGCTATGAGATAGGGCTTCCCTTGTTCACATGCTAGTGATTAATCCATTTCTATCTTCCTGCAACTTTTGTTTTTGTTGGACTACTTCCCTTATGTCTGTTTTACAAAAACCCTACACGCAAGGTACGTTCAAAAACAGCTGCAGTAATGTGTTCTGGCTTGATAAATCCTCACCTGGTCCTTGAATGCATCGAATGCCCACTGAGTTGCAACAAATACATCAATAATAGTGTTAAGTAGGTAGGCCATAGCAACAGTGATGCCGAGCACAACTAAAGGGGAAGGACATACGCTTGAGAAGAGCAATTACATAATTTTTAGCCCCGCAAACTCATGATCTAGTGCATTTGGGACAGCATTTCTGACAGAAAGCTTTGCTTGAGATGTACTGTCCTCTAATTCTAAACAATTCTGTTAAGCATGATCAAAATTACATCAGGCTTTGAACTGGCCCCGCTCCACTCTGACACTGTCAATTATCGAAAGAAAATTGGCAGAGATATAGTGGCAACTTGCCTCGTATCCAGAGGCACAGGCACGATGCAGTGGAGTGGCCCATCTGTTGTCTTTGGCATTGACGCGGGCACCATGCGCCAGAAGCAGGGCGGTGACCTGGTGAAGGCCACAAAATGCAGCTGCGTGCAGCACGCTGCGCCGCTCTGCGTCCTGGTAGTTGGCCTCCTCCCCTTCTGCCAGCAGCTCCTCCACCTCTTCCACATCACCCTTGAACACTGCTTGCACCAGGTGGGGCTTCACACAACGGCAAAGAACCACGCACAAAAAAGGTCATTAATCTATATGATCAAACCATCTTAAATATTACTAAACATCAAATTCAAATTATGGTGTTAACATCGCAAAGCAAAACACAGGTGATGGGTGCGCCATAGTGGAGGCCAATGCATTAATTTCCACCACCTGGAGTTCTAAAATTATGGGTGCCATTGTACACCGCCTTCGCAAAAATGTGGCCGTGATGGTTGGGAATCAAACCAGCAACCTCGTGCTCAGCAGCAGAATGTAATCACCATAAAGCCACTATGGCAGGTCTACATATTACTGTTAACACAGGCCCATCAAGATCTGGGGCCATGTTATGGAAAATATTAGAGGGTCCCTCATTGAATTAAGCTGTAGAGACATAGAATAAAGGGAAGGTGCACTGACAAGATAAGTGTCCAGCTTGCTATCAAGCGTGTCCAATCCAGGGATTGTTCTTACAGCGAGACTTCTTTAAAGGGATTTAGTAATAGTGAACATAAAAGCAAATGAAAATGCTACAAGGCAATGATGTGAGGAGGCAAACTAACGTCCCTACAGTAGAGGACTTTGCCATGACCAGCATCCTGCAATCGACATTCTCACCCATTAGAGTCGGCAGCCCACATCCCATTTATGTCACTGGACCCATTTCATTTTTTTCTCTGTACCGATCTTTTGCCACGAGGCATATTTCTCATCGCACCTGCAGCAACAGCTCAACGACTATGCTGTTCTGCTGCTAAGCACGAGGTCACAGATTCAAATCCCAGCCGAGGTGGCCGCATTTCGAAGTTGGCAACGTTGGGAACTAGTTCTGATGTCACTGTTAGGCACTCGGTATGTATCTCAATGCGAAGCAAACACTTTCAGACCTTGAACAGTGAAAGATATTCACTCCAGCCACTACAGATACGAAGTGGGCGAAATACAAGAATGCTTTTGTGGGTTTTAAAGAACTCCAGGTAGTCAAAATTAATCTGAAGCCTTCCACTACAGCGTCTTTAGCGTGTTAAAACCCACAACTTAATTTCCAGTGGCGATATTTGTGCACTCTGGGTTTCAAGAGAATTCCTGTGTTATTCTTGTTGCTACTGGCTTTTTGTAGTATGGTGCACTGCGTCTCTCAGTCATGGGATATGTTACAAGATAGGCGAGGCCTATGAATGTCACTGCTGGCCAAGATATTGCCTTCTCTTAGAATAAGGTCATGCAGACTTTTGTTGCAGTTACTTTCGCGACGTACATATGTGTAATATATTGCAAACACGATTGTCATCGTGCGATCTACGCACCAGGCTTGTTTTTTGGCAATCCGCAAGTCTGGTGAGGGGTCCTTTAAAGGGACACTAAAGAAAAAACAATTCGTGCTGTATTAGTAAATCATCCTTCTAAAATACCAAAAATGGCACTCTTACTGTGAGAAGAGGCTTGGTAAGCCAGAAAAAATGCCAAGAACAAAAGACAGGTGATGACGGCATGATGAAAATCCCACACCTGCCAGCCATGACATCACGGATTTTGATGGCGTCTGTTAGGGCCTGGTTGATTTCCTATCAGTTAAGGTAGACTACATGGTGTTGTAAAAGAGACAGAGACTGAACTTTAAAAAAAGTTTGGTTAACTATTACTGCACCACAATGGTCGAAATACAACAGTTGGAAATCTGTGACCTCACATTGAAGTACTAGCACTGGGGTTTCAGCATGAAATTTAAGCTAGTACTTTGACCTTCCTTTTCTCTTCTTATATTCAACCTACTATGGCGAAATTACGTAAAATAGTGTTTTGAAAGAATACTTTATTAATTTAAACTGTTTTATTCTGTCTCTTTAGTGTCCCTTTAAGACTTTTTTATGAGTGATTCCTAGTACCACTGTACTATAGTCATCATTCATGCCATCATTCAGTGTTACCATTAAGTGGTATTTGCATGAAGTGGCCACACAGGTATAGTGTTTTTGAAAGACTGTAACGAAAATAAATGGTGATAATTGCTTGCCCCACTTTCACGAGTCACAGTTATAATGCTGTGCATTTAAGATCTGATCAGACATGTGCATACCCTATGCTAGAAGGACGAGATATATATATATATATATATATATATATATATATATATATATATATATATATATATATATATATCTGCACCTTTATCTGCACCTTTATCAGGCCCTTAAGTAGCAAATCAAAGGTTTCAAATTACTGACAAGCATTCAAGGGTTCTTTCTCAACTAGCCAGCGGAACAGCTTCTAACGTAACTCACACAATTCCAACTACTGTATTCAATGACTCACTTAACACACTCGATAACATTGTTGAAAATCAATTATCACTGTGCCAGACTACCACAACAAAAGACAAGGCGAGCTTAGCCGAACTTATCTAGTAAAGCATGATTTATAGGAATACGACAATATTTAAAGTAAAAAAGCTAACAAACACTTTAATGTTGCCGTTTCACCGGGCACACGCGATAAGGCAAAGATATGAAACGCTGTAGAATTCCTAGAATACTCAGCGCAGCCAACCTCAATGTTCCATATCAAAGTTTGCGAAGACGTAGCTGCGAGCCTGCCCAATGACTAGCAAACACTGCATCCCGATAACCGAAACAACCGGCACGGTCATTTGCGGTGTTCGCAAGTTCTCGCATATTCGCTTAAATGTCCAAATGAAAAGAAAACCCTGATGGATTAGCCCGTCGGAAAGTTTTAGTAACGTAAAATGCATAAACATGCAAGTGCGTTAATTCTACTAAATGCTACACGGCTTCAATACTCGCCAGGTAACTATCGAACCGCGCCACCACAGGCATACTAGGCGAGTGGACTGCCGATCGAGTGCTCGCTCACTAACTTAAAACAGGTCAAATACTGCGCTGCAGGTTATCATAGATTAGCAATAACATAAATTAGCAGCCAGAGGAGTGAAATGTTAACTGGCTGAGAGGTCTAACGGGATCCGTAATGCAGAAACGCCGCTCGGGAGCACCGCGGTATGGAGGCATCTCTCGCTCTGCAACCGTTGCGCTGCAGCCCTTTTCGTTTGCAGGATTGAAACTACACTGGACCATGCTAGCACCAGTGCAGCTGAATTCTGTAGAAAGAGCCACGTGCCTATTGATATAAATATTAAGCCTAATACAGCCCATGTAGCCGCTCGACGCGAAACTGCTCGTGCAAAAGAGCCTTACCTCATCGAAGATTTGTCTCGTGAGCATTTCACCCACCACACCAACACGTTAACAACTTAACCACAAACTTAAACGGGAAGGCATCTTGTTTGCGTCGCCTCATTAACCAGTCTACTCGGATGCTCGTAGACGCGTTATTGAAAATATTGTATTTTTAAAGGTAAAAACAAGAGGGCGGTCTAAGCGGCCCTATCGGATGAACTAGCTGCGCAGTGAAAATACCTAGGTCACTCTACCAGCATTTTACCACCAGTCGCAACTTACAAAGCGCGGATATTTTCCCGTCGACATTCCTTACCACTACACCGCTACACCTACACCACTATTAGCGCTGCAGAACAACCAATGGGTTGTCTTGCAGCGCCACTTTTTAAAAGCTGCTCAGGCAAGATAGTGACGGCTAAATCGAGAACTATGGAAACATAGGCGCGGAGCATCACGTAGGAGAAGGAGATGTGAGTTTATTTAATACGTATTATGCATTTGGGCAAGACTGAGCCATACGAGCCATTGCCTGAACGGAAGCAGGAAGCACGTGGTATGACAGGGCACGGGGCGCACGTCCTCCACACCCTCGTATCCTCTTCCACACGCAGGGGAGAAGGATTCGCGAAATGCGGCTGCCGTCGCTGAGCTATGTTTTCTGTGGTTTGCGCTGTGTTTCCTTGTAGGTTTCCTTAAGCGTAAGTACAATTCAAAGTGGACCACATCTACAATATTAAGGTAAGTAGCTCCTACTGGACGAGTGTGAACTGCTGCAGTCTGTAGGTATTTTGTAATTAGATTCTTTCGTATCTCGTTTTCAATCATGCATGCTTTCAGGCTGCTCGTCTAGCATTGCGCATCATACAGCTGTTTTTTTATCAAGGTATTGTAGTATTTACCAGCCGTAATATTGCAAAATACATCGCCGCACGCCATCAGTAAAGTCATAAGTGGCTGTCCAATTTCACAAAGTAACTTTAATTGTTTGTATGTAACAAACAATCCCTGTAACAACATTTAATTTGGTGCGACATTTATGCGCTCTACTGCCCCCCCCCCCCTTTCTTTTTTGCGCCTTATGATTTCCACTTTCTTTTTTCAGGTCTCGGCAAGAAATTTCAGCTATATTGAGTTGGGTTTATGCAAAAGGAAAGTCCACTGACATCCTAAAAGAATCGCCTTGAGGCCTGCCATGTTTCAGACAGGTCTCCTAATTTTGACCTCATCGCCTAGGATCTTGACATCAAATGTATCTGCCTATTTAAAGGCTGCGAAGAACTTCGTTAACAAAACTTTATACATTAAGCTTGAGCCCAACCAGCACCACTTGTGGCCTGTCCAACAACCTGTTTTCACACCTTCAGAGCTGTCCCAACTACGAAAGCTCATTCCAGACATCTATTTTAAGGCAGCTGGAGTGTGCGCGCATCTTGACATCAGAGTTCTCCAAAGTTGCTTCAAGGATCCTGCTCGTAAGGAGAATCACTTGAAGCCATCTTTTGACATTGTGCTGACGGATGGCAGCCATGGCCGCACCGATTTGGAGCTGTACGTTGGACACCAGTTCAACAAGAGCTGTTCGAATTTCCACTGTCTTGAGAGCAAGTTGACTGTCAACGATGCCAATGAGGACAGCTTTAATGGCTTCAGTCACGGAAGCAATGGGGTCCAAAACAATTCCACCTTTCAGACTTTTGAAAGTGTCTGTCTTGGAGGTACCTTCGACCGCCTGCATCTTGGCCACAAGGTGTTGCTCTCAGAGGCAGTGCTGCATGCATCGGGCAAGCTTGTCGTTGGAGTGACGGATGGTGACATGTTGAAAGGTGAATGGTCCACTTGTCTTTGCTGTTTTCAGAACACAAGACAACTTTTGTGTTGATAGCCCAGGTGGACAGTTCTCGTAGTAATAGTGAAATATTAACATACTGCGTAAAGAATTAATAACCTGGTAGGCTGGTAAATTAGATCAGAGGGGCAAGTGGAACATGATTGGTGGATGCCACGGTAAAAGATAATCACTTAGTTGCAGGCTTTATTCACTTCCATCTTATTTGTCAACTCCTTACAGACTCTGATATTATAGCTCTGTACTGTTTTTATGCAGGAAAAATAGCATTTGACCTCCTGTAATGCATAGGTGTTATAATTGACGTTTTCTTAAAACTAAATGCAACCGTGAAATGGATAACTCAAATATTTTTGTGCTTGTCCTTGAAAGCATTTACATTTGCAGTTTCATTTTAACTTTGACATATGCTTTGTCTATTTAGCTTAGGTGGCTTTGGGGGAAGCATATTTTTATTTATTGTGCCTTCTAGAAAAAAAAAGCATGGTGCCACATATGTTTTGCACAGTAGAGTGGACTCCGGATAAACGAAACTCGCTTAAATGGAAATGCTGGATAAATTGAACGATGGTATCAACCTTTGTTATCTACCCATAGGTTTAGTGGCAATGAACTTGGGTTACACAGGATGAATCTTTTTGTGAACTTTGGTAAACAGAACTTTCACCAACTCTACCATATATCTTATTGGCATATGGAAGAGGAAAAGTACGACAAACATATCAAATGGTGATGCTATGAATAGTTGATAATCAGTCCATCGGGCAGTTGCACAAAAGCTAATGCGAATTAAGGATGTCAAAGTTGCATCGGTGTTTTCATCATGAGCACTTCATTAGGCAAGTAATGATCCCTAAGGAAGAACAGAGCACTTCCCAGTGGAATCTTAGCCAGGTTGCCACTACTGCTTCATTCACACCACCAGCAATAAGAGACCTCAGATGATGCCCTTGTCACCTGCTTTAGGATGCATTTGAAGATTATAAGGGAGAACTTTGTGGTGAAGACTATGATTCTAGGGATGAAACATAGTGCATGTTACCGTTTCCCACCGGATGGCGAGAGATGCAGTTGAAAGTGTGCAGTGCTATTTGGAATGACGGTGATAGCAGTGATTATTGAGAATCCTTTTGTGCATAAACACAACCTCATGCAAAAGAAGCATAGAAGCAGAGCACAATGAAGTCTTCTTTTTTTTTTTTACCACAGTAATATTAAAACACTTAAAAGCTCTTTGAGTAAAATTATTGTTGGTTTTTCTGGCCTTCGGGCAAATGAAACTTTAAATAAACAGAAAATATTTTTTTTTTGTCAATTCAAGTTTCATTTAAGCGTACTTAAGTTCTGTTTAAGAGTCGGTGATATTTCTACAATTCATGTGTATGCAAAAGTGTATTGTAATGGGGCAAGCTGTTCTTACGTAACAGTATATATGTTGATTCCTAAGAATCCAACTTTAGTGATATCTTTTTTGAAAGAATTAAATTATAAGTGAGCTGTGTAATAAGTCTCTGACTTTCTTTTTTCTTAATCACTGGAAAATAGTTCATAGTAAACTGCGCAAAGCTTCATGTACAACCATATTTTCATATGTGTAATCTGTGCTTCCCCTGCTTTCTTTGTTCTACAGGTAAACTGCTCTGGGAGTTGATAGAGCCAGTGGAGACGCGTATGCATGCATTGCTAGACTTTCTGCATGACATCGACACAACACTGCACTATGACGTGACGCCCATCTACAACCCATATGGGCCAACCATTGAAGACAACGATTTGGAATGCCTGTACGTGAGCGAAGAAACAATGAAAGGAGGCAGACTGGTCAATGAGGAGCGAGCCAGGCGGGTGCGTTTCCGGCGTTTTAATGTCTGTGACCTTGTTGGTAATACAAAGGGGGGGGGGAAGACTTATGTGACCTTGAGTGGGTTGATATTTTCACCTATATTTCCTAGGGAATCTTCAAGACAGTTTAGGAAAAGCATATTGCAAACAATGGAAAGTGACAGGACAAAGACAGAGGAAACACAGTTGTTGTCACTGTAGTCAAATCTTTCTTGCATTTCTTTTGTTAGGCGGGCCACCTAGCTTGGCACTTGATCTGAAGAAAAGCACACAAATATCTACGGCCAGTGCAGATTACGATTTGAGAAAAAATTCAGCATCACAGGCATTTTAACGATGTTGACTATTGTAAATTATGGTCCCAGTTGATGAATGCTGTGCAGTTCATGACGCTATGATCGGCGTTAGTGAATTATCCCGACAATATTTTTTGTCATCCTTGTGTGAAAAGCACGCTTCGTTAAAAACATCAACACATAGGTATGTATGCCCTTGGCACTCGCATAAGGATATTTGTTTTTGTTGTGTGTACCAGCAAACATCTGTCCTATTGTTACTTAGAGGTGAGACATGATAAGCAAGAGGCTGGGATCAACACACTGTGTGTTACTTTCTGAGCCTATCTTCCTATCTTATCTTTAAAAGTACCGCTCTGACCATGACATTGCCTTTGTGGAAGGAAGGCATTGACGCAAGGGCTGCTTGGTCAGTCTGTGAGATAAGCTTGTGCTTTCATCACTGTGTCACATTCGGCCAGTGCAAGAGGAGGAAAGCCTTTGTGCAACCAGTCCTGTGCTTACCTTATCATACAATGGCAGGAAAGTGACAGAGTACAATTGAAAGATGGAACTGGGCGAGTTTGTTATGCCTTGAGAAGGAAGGTGATGCTGTAGCTGGACAAAAGAAAGGAAAGTGTAGTCCTTTTTCTTCTGTTTTTTCCTATAAAAGCACAGTTTTTTTTTACAGTGAAATGGCCTGCTTCTGTTGCTTATATCATGCTGGCGGCTATGTTGCTTATATGGCTATAGCATACTTATTGACAAGGATAATTTCAAAATAGACCCAAAGAAAGCTCAATATTCTGTGTTACTTTTTCTGTGTGTCACTGTAGTCTCATATCTGCACTAGTAATGGCTTATCTTAGCGTTATCTGCATCCTGGTTATGCATGCCAGCTAGGTAGTTTTACTATCATGGTATAGCTGTTTTGTCTACAGGTACCTTCATGAATCGACATGATCTTGTAGCTCTCTCTCTGACTAAATTACATGCCTTTATTTTTGTTTTTCTTTTCTTTTAAATCAAAGTATGGTCAAATTTATATTCTGTATTGTTGAAAATGAAATCGTAGGGTTTAACGCCTCAAAGCACCACACTGGGCTATGTTGAATACCATAGTGGGAGGCTCCGGATTGACCAGACAGGGTTCTATAATGTACACCCAAAGCACACTACCCAAGCATTTTGCCATCACTCTCCCATTAGAAGGCTGCGGTCACAGCCGGATATCGAACCTGAAACCTCATGCTATGCAGCAGAACGACGTAGCCACTGAGCCACCATAGCAGATATGGTTTAGAACTGCTGCTAAAATACTGCTTGTGCAACGGGCGATTCAATGTGCTCAGGGCAACTCAGAGTAATATGAAAGGCAGGTTTAATAGCATTCAAAGTGGACGAATTAAAGGAAATTGCACTTTCAATTAATAAGTCAACCTTTATTTCCCACTTGCAAAAACATAATGTCGGCACAGCGTGCCTCATTTCTTACAGGCGCAATGTGCTGCAACGTGCCAACTTTTGCTTGGCTTCTCCCCTGTGTACCATCCAGCATGCTAGTGGAGACAAAGAGAGAAAGCCACTTATCAGTGCGATAACTCGGCTTATACTTGAAGGATTCAAAATATTTTTGCGGCACGACATCCGTGTGAGACGACATCCTTTAATAGTGAGGCCATTCTGTGATTAGTTAGAAAAGGGTTTCAGGGTCCCTTTAAAGTTCATCAATCGATCAGTGCTTGAGTATTGTAAAATTAAATGCTTGCAAACTATTTTTAAACATAAGTTTGGACCAAAACGCAAAATTTCGAGCTATTGAAAAATAATTTTAGTGGACCTGTGCATCACTGCTTCCAGCTACACATCACTTCATCTTTGTAAAAAAAAAAATAAAGCTTCATTTAGGCTTTGGCCTTAATTAGGTGAGACATCTTGTGTATCATTAAGTGGTGTGCAGTGACTGCGAAGAATGAAGCTGTTAAGCCCGTGTAATTGTATATATCTTCTAATATTTTATTTGCCACAAGAATGCAAAGATCAACTGTGGATGCTGCAGTGTGTCTGTTCAGATTCACTCGGGAATATTTTTTCCGCATAATGGCATTGGTCACGCACGTGTCATGTTTTTCTGCAG
Organism: Dermacentor variabilis; assembly: GCF_050947875.1. Classification (NCBI taxonomy): domain Eukaryota; kingdom Metazoa; phylum Arthropoda; class Arachnida; order Ixodida; family Ixodidae; genus Dermacentor; species Dermacentor variabilis. The sequence goes on from NC_134569.1 coordinate 41,429,450, forward strand.
GACTAAGCTGCATACTATCGTAGTCACGCTTGTTAATGGTGGTGCAGTGGCACATTTCATCCCCATTGCCCTTTATGGTTGTTTCATGCGTGGATTTAACTACGTTTCATTCTATGCACTTGGTTGAAACAGTACAGTGGAGCCTTGACATAACAAGCATGAATATGATGAGTTATTAAATGTTTTGAATTAAATCTAAATAGTTTCTTGCCAATTCATTATGGAAAGGATGTAGGTATGCTTGTAACAAGTACTGGTGCTAATGAAGGTAATCTTGCATTCGATGTGACTGCATTATAAATAGGAATTGGAGTTTCTGATTATTACCAATAAATGTGAAAAAATACCTGGCTATTTCTATTCTAGGAATTCAGTTAAAACCGAAAAGTGCCCAATTTAGAAATTCGTCATGGCTTGTCGAACGGGGCCACACAACTAAAGTCACAATGTGACCAGGCCCTCCCAAGTGGATTGGGTGCTCGTGCTTAAGCCCCCGTACAAGTAGGCTTTCTTTTTCTCAGCCTCACCTTCATCATCATCATCATCGTCAGCCTGTTTTATGTCCACTGCAGGACAAAGGCTTCTCCCCTGCGATCTCCGTTTACCCCTGTCCTGCGCCAACCGATTCCAACTAGCGCCCATGAATTTCCTAATTTCATTGCTCCACCTAGTCTTTTGTCGTCCTCGATTGCGTTTTCTTTCTCTTGGTACCCATTCTGTAACCCTAATGGTCCAACGGCAATCGATGCTTTGCCTTTCAGGTGAAACTGCGACTTTTTTGGTTGTTTTTTACTTTGAACATTCGTTACTCACTCTTCGCAATAAAGTTGTTAGACATTATGACAAAAGTTTCAGAAGTGAGGAGTTTTGGATATTATGGACTTTGGATAAAATAGACGTTTTTTGTGGGATTATCAGGGTGGGTTGTAACGAGAGTCAACTGTGTAAAAAAGATAGGTGTCAATAAATGCCGAATTTTCAGAGGAAAGTAAATGTCTATAAATGCCTTCCAAATTAAAAAAAATAAAGAAAGAAGACACACGTACACACACACAGATGCTGAAAAATCCAATCCCTGGTTATAGACTTATTATAGAGAGCTCTGACTGTATTAAAATTCAAGCATGCATTTCTTGTCCAGTAGTTATCTGACTAATGAATTTGTGTTAAGAAAATTGGTAGATGTTAAAACTTTGTTCTTGACACTGCTATGAAAAGTTGTGCTACTGTGATAAACAGACATATTTTGTGAATTCCTGACTGTTTTTTAAAAAATGTTGTGTTGACCTCTAGGGCATGTCTCCAATGGTTATCCGATCTGTAGGCCTAGCTGAAGATGTTTGTCGTGGCATCGGTGAGGAATTTAAAGTGAGCTCGTCTTCACTGAGGCGGCGGCAGCTTGGCACAATCCTTACTCCACCCAAGGTATGTTTGAAGCAAAGTACAATTTCATAGTGGAGCTGGCTGTGTTCCCAAACTTAACAAATATAATTCTTCTTAGCATTGATTGTCACTGCATCGGGAAGTTGTTTCCACAGTATTTAGTAGTCTATATTGTTTTGGAAAAGACAAAGGTGTGATGGGGGGGGTGATAATTTGAACAGATATGCCAGTCAGTTTCTCTTTTAATGCCATAAACATCGTTAAGACATGATTTAGCATCATCTTTTTAAAAAGCATTTGCTAAGGGGAGAAGGACGAGTTTGTGCAAATAGTGCATAACATGTTCAAGCTTATATAAAGAGCAAAACGGTGCTTTAAGCACATCCAAAGTGATAAATTAATTAAAATGGCAATTGGAGAAAGCTTATGATAGCTTTCATAATTGTATGCGATAATGCAAAGTGTTTTGAGCCAGTCCATGAAAACTGAACTAGCCATACAAAGGCTGACACTAAAGCAGGTATGCTGATTCACGAGGCCCACAATGGCCCATATCTGCTTCAAGTCAAGCAAACAGCAAACTGACTGCTTCATCTTTTTTGTTTGTTCTTGCGGTGTTTTATTCATGTTACCATTTTAACTCCCCCAGTTGTCCTTACTCCTGCTTCAGGGCAAGAAATCATTAAACCAGTCAAGGAAACTGCACTAACACAATACTTTATATTCCTTATTGTGCTTATGACCGTATGCTCTGCTGCACAGGCTCAGGTGTGTCACTGCTGCAGACAAAGCTTCAGTTATTGGTGAAATAAGTCTTGTTGCAAAGAAAACAAGCAAGTGTATACAGGGGGGCCATAAGCATTCAAGAAGCCATTCAGTCCCAACAGAATTAACGCCCAAGCCCTTTAATACATTTTTTATCCTTTCATGTAACACTGTATTACATACTACCAATGTCAAAAGTATTTGGGAAGCACAATCTACATTGTGAGTCCCAAAATGTAGTAAGAGTACAAAAGCAAAACAAACAAAAAACAAAATAATAATAAAGTACATTCTCGAAGCTTGGTATAGCAGTCTGAAGCAGTAAGTGTGAACAATAGTGTTTCGTTGATTTAAACTTTGCTTTCCTGAACTGAGCAGAAATTTTGCTTTCTACGAGGAACCCGCATCCTATAAGCTTTTGATGACAACTGTACATATTCTGATCATCTGTTTATAGCCAAGACCTGATCTTCCTGACCGACCATATCTTATTGGTGTGACTGGGGGCATCTGCACTGGCAAAAGCCACATCATCAAGACACTGGAGTCCCTAGGGGCAGTAGTGATCAACTGTGACCCGCTTGGCCACGAGAGCTATCAGCCGGGTACAAACGCATATTCCCAAATAGTGGAGACCTTTGGTGAACGAGTGGTTAGCCCTGATGGCACAATCAACAGGAAACTCCTCGGCACCATAATTTTTGCAGATGAGGTGAGGCCCACTAACAAGTGTGTATTGCTATGACACGAGGTTCGTAATGAATGAATGAATGAATGAATGAATGAATGAATGAATGAATGAATGAATGAGGTTTTATTATTAGACACAATACAGTACAAAAAAAAACATATACAAGAGGAGGTCCTGAGGTCAAAGAGTGTAATGGGACCTCCTGTGTTGCATACAAGTAAAAATATAAGCAGTAAACAACGGTCGTCCTTGAAAAGCCTTGAATATGGAAGGACCATTTTCAGAGCCTCGAGTACCCTTAAATTTTATAAAATGGAAGCCTAAAAAATCTTGACTTTTGTTTTCATATAAGCTTAGCGGACTTTGGTAGTGCAGTACAAGATCATGAGGCTTGCGCAATCCAAAACACAAGCCAGTCCAATGTTTAATGGCTTTGTTGCATCGGTAGTTTTTCTTGCTCATACTCTTTTGTGTGTGTGTGTGTGTGTGTGTGTATGTGTGTGTGTGTGTGTGGAACTAAAAAAAAATGTATTTGCTGCTTGATGTTGAAGACAGTGTTTTTTTTTTTTTTTTCAAACTGTCAAACATGATGTTGTTACACACCTTTAAAATGCTTTGTCAATACCTTGAAGGTACATACATTTTTTTTTCACTGCAAGACTCGTACGTGTAAGCACAATGTAAGGAAGCTGTGATTATATTTTTTTTCTAATGGCAAGGTTCAGCGCAAATTAATTTTTTAAAATTATCTGTTTCTGTATTTATTTCTGACAATGTTTGCTCTTTCTGGCTATTGAGGGCAGGATAAATGTGAAAAAAAAAGAGATAAAAGGGAACCATCCTATCAAAACTATAGTTTCTGTTTTACGTCCACCGCAAGAAAAATGCATCTTGGAGCAATCTCCAATTACTTCTGCCTTGCACCAGCTGACTTCATTTTATGGCTGCAGATTTCTAAATTTAATCTTGAAGGTGAAAAATTCAGCGCAAAACCGAGGACCACCGACAAAGAAGAGGTGAGACAAGCACCGACGCCGGTGCTTGTCTCGTCTCTTCTTTGTGGGCGGTCCTGAGTTTTGCGCTGAATTTTTCACCTTAAAAATACCATGTATCAACTAGCCCCAGCTGAAGTTTTATTGAAATTCCAAATTTAATCATACTACCTATTTCTCTGCTGTTATCAACTGTGTATTTTTCCCCCTTTGAAACCATTCTGTTATCTTACTAGACAACTCATTCTCTGATCTATGCATTATACACCACTTGCCCAACTCCACTTATTTATCTCAACTAAAATGTCAGCTGCACTCATTTGCTATCCCATCCATGCTGCCCTCCTCCTGTATCATTACATTACACCTATACTTTTCTGTTCTATCACTCAGTGTGTGGTCTTTAGTAAAGTTTCAGCCCTTTAGTTTAGTACTGTTAGAATGCACTGATTGTATCATTTTCAAGGATAATGGGAATTTGCTGTTTGTAACTTGAGAGTGCCTACCACAACCTACCATGGTTTCTCAGTGGCTATGGTGTTGGGCTGCTGAGCACAAGGTCACGAGACCGAATCCCGGCCTCGGCAGCCATAGTTCGATGGGGGCGAAATGCGAAAACACCCATGTACTTAGATTTAGGTGCACATTAAAGAACCCCAGGTGGTCGAAATTTCCGGAATCCCCCACTATGGCCTACATCGTAATCACAAAATGATTTTGGCACTTAAAATCCCATAGTTTGAGTGCCTACTACATGCACTCCTAACCATTTTTATTTGTGATTCATAGTTTGTAGGCCGATAGTGATGAGAAAATTAGCAAGTGCTTTCATTCGAGGCGGTACAGTTCTGCTGTGCGTTTTTTGAAATTGTTATGTCCGCTCCAGAGCTGCTCAGGCCAGAACAGTGGCCTGTTCTTCTCGCCAAACTAGCCTTGCCTGTCTCAATACAACACCATTCTCAGAGCACAGTGCTCCCTTTTAGATGTAGCCTTTTGTCATGAGGGGACAGTTGGACAGTGCCAGGGGCCAAAGGTTGCTGTCAACTTGCTTTGTTTCTGCTGTTGAATTCCGTTAATCTGACCCTGATGTGACCAACCAAATTGATCTAATTGTCCAGAAGACTGATTTAAGCAAGCAGCCTAAATAATTTCACGCCACACAACATGTTAGGGGGCATGTTGATTCGGTAGCATGTTAGGCTCTGGCAGTATTTGCCAGAGCCTAACATGTCCCCGAATCAAGTGCACGGCCATTTTCTGTGACTCCATAGTAAAAAACCAAGATAGAAATTACATTAAGTTTCCTAATCAAGGTATAAATCTAACGTGCACCCAATTTACTAGCGAGCGCAAATTTGTGTTGCACAATGGCAGCCGGTTTTTAAAAGTCAGCTCCGTCGCAGTACATGTGTTATGCGGTAAAGCATACGAACGCCATAATTAGGATTTTGGTTTCATATCCGACTGCATCGCGAAGGCAATTCTCAGCCCAATTTTTCTCTAAAGAAAGCCACACGTTAGAATCGGATAAATACCATAATCATACATTGTGATCTATGGTTACTGCTCGAAAATCTTCCTATGGCAGTTCAAAAATAGGCATTTTCAACAGGAGATGACATGTCTAACGTATTCACTGTCCTGTAAGCTCCACCTAGATAGATGCTGCTACTAAAGGGGTTGCTATTGGGGTCAGCTTAAGGGTGAGGCACGTGCATGCTCTTGTGCCAGGTATGAAACCTACTCGTGTTGATGCAATAAGGGCACTGACTGCATAGTGCCTTGGTACTAATTAAATGTAACAAAAATGTGAGGCTTTGTAACTTTGTAATATCTTTTTTTCATTATGATTACCATACTTTGATGTAGTTTTGCATTGAAACCTCATTCATATTAAAGCTAAATTTGGGAAGCCTTCTTCAGCTTCGTACTTTTCTGCTACTTTTCTGGAGACTTGTAATTTTATGTTGCTCTACTGACTCTTTCATTGCAGGCAAAACGACAGCAGCTAAACAAGATTGTCTGGCCAGAAGTCTCCCGTCTCATTGATGAACGACTTGAAGAGCACAGACGAAAAGGTATACTTAGTTATTTTCATTGGCCTGCTTTTCCTTGTAGGTGTACATTGCTTCTAGTTGCCTAATTTAGTAGGTTAACTTGGAAAAACTCTCCTCCTTATGCCCACGCTCTTGTGCACCATGATGTAAAACGAGGCCACATGCTCCATGTCAGGTTTGTTGCAACATGTCAGATAGTCATCTCTGGTGGGCATTGCATTTATGCACAGCTAGAGTATTGCATTTGTAATACATTTTTATAACTAAACTGGAAACACACAATTACAGTGGCGTGATAAGATTCCACTGTGCAATAGTACTTCCAACAATTTTATCTGAAGTCGGGACTTGAAGAGGGGGGGGAAAGTGTCTTCAAGTATTTTTTGTGCTGTGAACTTTTTTCATGCCTATCTTGAAATAATCTCAGCACAGTCTCGGATTGAAGAAGAAGCGCCTCCTTCTTGGAGGGAGCCCATGCAGCCAGGGGCTACCTGAACGGCAAAGAATAAAAAGAATGTCTGATGCTTTGAACCTCGCTTCTTGTCAGTAAACCGTACACCATCTTAAACATTGTGATGCCGAAACCCAGGATCTACTACCGGAGACCACGGAAGGCTACGAGTGAACTGACCATCACGGAGAGGCTGCGATCGAAGCGGACGTCAAGACGATCTCTGAACACCAGGCTTATCAACGAGGCAAGAGCTCTTCTCAGCGATGAAACAGCCACCGCAGATCAGCTCAACACCATTTACGGACGTCTCAACGTGAATTACGATCAGATGAACAAGGTCAATGAGGAGCTAGAGAGCCACATAGTTGATTAAGATTTTGAGGAAGAATACAACACCGTTGTACTAGGACCAGCGTGATGAGTGAGCTGCTTAGCAAGCGAGACCGTGTTGTCATGTCATCAACACCGGAGCTTCGGACTTCATCGACAATCAGTACAGCGGGAGTCTCTGGAGCCAAGCTACCCAAGCTTACCATGGCCCCATTTGCTGGTGATTTGTGTCGATGGAACGACTTCTGGGAACAATTCGACCAGATGATTCACCGTAACAGAAGCCTCACAGTGACGGACAAGTTTAACTATCTGAGGTTCTTCCTAAGAGGCAACACAGTCTCAGCTATTGTAGGACTGTCTACAACAGAAGCTTACTACAAGGACGCCATCGATATACTGAAGAAACGCCTCAGCGATAGAACGAGACTCGAGCAGGAGTACTTCTCCAGGCTTTGTACTTTGCCTTCGGTCCGTTCAAGTGACCCGACAGCTCTTCGCAAGCTGTATGACCAGATCGTCATCAACATCTGCAAACTGGAGACCCTGGGGGTGAGCAAGGTGTCCTTTCCCGCAATGTTGTGGGACCTGTTGGTGTGGGCTTTACCACACAAAATAGTGGTGCGGTACCACCAGTCTTGCACCATTCGGGCGACAAGTGATAGCAGTAATGCAACGTCTATCACAGAGCTGGAACGCCTATTAAATTTCCTGTCCATCGAGTTGGAGAGCTTAGAGAAAAGCCAGTTTGCGAATCCAGGAAGAGAGAATGCGCCAAACAAATCTCGCCATTTTGGTGACACGAAAGCCACGTCTTCAGTTCTCAACAACAGTATGAAAGTACCTGAGAACTGTGTGTTTTGTAAGTTGAGTCAACATACCATGGAAGACTGCGCACTTGATCTCCCACTATCGCAAAAGAAGCAAATTTTATCAGGAGTTGTGAGGTGCTTTCGATGCACAACTGAAGGTCACAGGGTGTGTGATTGTAGACGCAAAGTTACCTGCTCTACCTGCCAACATCATGCGACGAGTGTGTGTGATCCACAAAAAGTAAGCCAGAAGAGATGGGAAAACGGCAGAACAACTGCCAGAATACCAACAAGGATCATCATCATCAGCCTGGTTACACCCACTGCAGGCCAAAGGCCTCTCCCATACTTCTCCAACTACCCCGGTCATGTGCTAATTGTGGCCATGTTACCCCTGCAAACTTCTTAATCTCATCCGCCCACCTAACTTTCTGCTGCCCCCTGCTACGCTTCTCTTCCCTTGGAATCCAGTCCGTAAACCTTAATGACCATCGGTTATCTTCCCTCCTCATTACACGTTCTGCCCATGCCCATTTCTGTTTCTTGATTTCAACTAAGATGTCATTTACTCGCATTTGTTCCCTCACCCAATCTGCTCTTTTCTTACGCCTTAATGTTACACCCATCATTCTTCTTTCCATAGCTCGTTGTGTCGTCCTCAATTTAAGTAGAACCCTTTTCGTAAGCCACTAGGTTTCTGCCCCGTGCGTGAGTACTGGTAAGACACAGCTGTTATACACTTTTCTCTTGAGGGATAATGGCAGCCTGCTGTTCATGATCTGAGAATGCCTGCCAAACACACCCCAGCCCATTCTTATTCTTCTGATTATTTCAGTCTCATGATTCGGATCTGTGGTCACTATCTGCCCTAAGTAGATGTATTCCCTTACCACTTCCAGTGCCTCGCTACCTATTGTAAACTGCTGTTCTTTTCCAAGACTGTTAAACATTGCTTTAGTTTTCTGCAGATTAATTTTTAAACCCACCCTTCTGTTTTGCCTCTCCAGGTCAGTGAGCAAGCATTGCAATTGGTCCCCTGAGTTACTAAGCAAGCAAGGTGGTTGCTTAGTAACCAACAAGCACAAACACGACCGTGTGCGCATCTTTAGGGAAAGATTGGTGTACCATCGAGGATTCATCGATGAGTGTCCTGCAGACGTTTGAGCTTGGGCAGTAACAGACGTCGCCTGTCGATATATCAGAGGTGTCATAGACGGAGTCAGTCAGTGCACATTCGTTACAGAATGGCTATCACGACAGCTGAAATTGCAGTGTGTAGGCTCTACCATCATTGCGCTCAATACGTTTGCAAGCAAGTCAAATCGAGCAGCGCAGAAGCGGCATGTTGTGCAGCTCTGTCTGCGAAGCCAGTTCTCAGATATGCAAGTTGCCTTGCAAGCGATAGGAATTCCACACATATGCCAAGATATCAAGGCAAGTACAACCAGCTCACCATTCGTCGCAGAAATTCGGAAGTCTGGAAAGGACATCGCTGATCACAGACTATACGAATCTGTTGTCGGGGAAGGAGGCATAAGCGTTCTCATCGGTTCTGACCAAGTGTGGACTGTGATGGCGGGTGAAGTCACTTGATCCGAGAACAATGAGACACTGATTGCTATCACCTCTAAGCTAATGTAGATGTTTCAAGGCAACACCAACTGCATGGCATCAGATACAACAGCTTCGCGGATCATGGTCTGCGTACTGAAGACAAGTGTACAAGAGAGCGACAAATTCCTCCACTCATTTTGGGAACTCAAGAAGGTGGGAATATCAGATGCCGTTGACAATGAGAGCAGGCTCAGTCCAGTATCGATGAAATTCGAAGAAACCATCACTCTTAGGGACGGATGATACGAACTGATGTTGCCCTGGAAGGAAGAGGTCGAACTCTCGTACAACAAGCAAGTCGCAATAACAAGACTTTGTAAACTTATCTCCCGACTGTCGAGCAAGCAAGGACTTTTATAGACATATGACAACACCATACGGGAGTACCTGCAGGCTGGACATGCGGAGATTGTTGAAGGGGCACCCCTGGATCCGACAAAGGTTTATTACATGCCGCACAGAGAAGTGATCCGAGAGCACACATTAACCACAAAAGTCAGAATAGTTTTCGACGCTTCTTCGCACGCCAAAGGGTGCTTCTCATTAAATGAATGCCTCGAAAAGGGTGAAAACCTGTACCAGGATCTGGTGAAGATACTATTACGCTTCAGAATGCACCGTATAGCTCTGCTAGCCGACATTGAGAAAGCATTCCTTCAAATCTCAATAGCAGAGAAGGATAGAGATGCCTTTCGATTCCTCTAGTTGGGAAAAAAAAAGCATTGCATTTCTCCGAAGAGGAGATTCAAGAGTGGAGGATGACGCGAGGGCCATTCGGAGCAACATGTAGCCCCTTTCTACTGACGGCAGCTATACTCCATCACCTAAAGAGTGTGCCTTCAAGCAAAGCCAGTACCGCGAAACTTTTCAGCGAGTCATGATTTACTGGTTGGAGCAGAGTCAGATGAAGAAGCGCTTCAAATATGCCGCGAAGCCAAAGAGATTATGCAGGAGGCAGGAATGACGCTAAGAAAATGGACGACCAACACAGATGGTCTGATTAATGCATTGGAGCATGAGGAACAGGCGGCAGGCAAAGAACTGGCTGTCCTACACGAGACAAATGTGAAGGTACTTGGAATCACATGGAATCCGTACGCGGATACTTTCACTTTTTCTTTGAGGGGCCTTCTCGAATTTATGAAAGAAAAAGATGATACCAATCGATTCGTTCTTCAAGCTGCTTCACGGATATTCGACCCAATGAGATTTGTTGTGTTGTTCACCATTGCCATCAAGATCTTCTTCCAGAAATTGTGGACACGTGGAATAGGATGGGATGAGCAGCTACCTCAGGATCTGCGAGAAGAATGTCATGAATGGGTGAGCCAACTACCAGTCTTGCAGAATATTTCCATACCACGTTATCTTGGCAGTGGAACCAAATCGCCCCTAGTGCTACAGGCTCACATATTTTGCGATGCAAGCTCTTCGGCATATGGCGCAGCGCTCTACATCATACCAAGCTGCTCAGCGAGGCCCGAGTTGTTAATTGCAAAAGCATGTGTGGCACATATCAAGACAACGACACTGCCACGGCTGGAGTTTCTAGGAGCCTTGACCAGAGCAAGGCTACTTAATTACGTCTCAAGTGCCGTCACTGACTTTTACATCCACTGTACAATGGGGTCGGATTCCACAATTACGTTGTCCTGGATAAAAGGTGACGCAACGAAGTGGAAGCAATTTGTGTCAAACAAAGTGAAAGAGATCAGGAAAAAAACCGATCCTTCTATGTGGAAGTATTGTCCAGGACAGGCAAATCCTGCTGACCTACTGACACGGGGAGTTTCAATGGATAAGTTATTGTATAACTGTATGTGGCTGTATGGACCAGACTGGCTAGGTGAGTCAGAAGATAGACCGACGATAGGATAATCTGTGAAATGACTGCCGTTCACGTTGCGATCTCCAGTGCGACAAAGTGGACATAGATTCTGGACATTGACCGCTACAGCAGAATCGAAAAGCTGCTCAGGGTCACGGCATGGATATTCAGATTCATCAAAAACTACCGATTCAAAAACTGAGTGCACACTGGTTTTCTAGTAGCCGAAGAGATCACTGAAGCAGAAAAATATTGGATCAGACATGTACAGCAGGAAGCCTTCAGCGAAGATATAAGTTCGTTGATTTCAACAGGTACATCAGCAAAGACAACCTCTTGCATCAAGGACCTCAACCCGTTCTCGGATGCCGATAGCATCCTCTGGGTGGGCGGGTGCCTGTTGCACCTTGACACATCTGAGGAAGTAAAACACCCAGTCATTCTCCCGTACGATCATCCGATCATCGCTTTTTTACGTTACTGACAATTCGAGCACACTGCGAAATACTGGAAGGAAGCATGAGAGACACTCTGTCACAGTTGCGAGAGCACTATTGGATCTGCCGGGCAAGAACATTAGCGAAGAAAGTCATACATGGCTGCTATACGTGCAGACGTTTCAGAATCGGCCCTGGCGATGCTCCAACTGCTCCTATAGCACGTCATTGTGTAAGGCCGACGAACCCATTCTAAGTCACTGGAGTTGACTTCGCAGGACCACTATTTGTGACTCAAGCCGGAGAAACAAAATGTTACATAGCGCTCTTCGCATGTGCCACATCACGAGCAGTGCACCTGGAACTGGTTTCCAGCATGACCTCGGAAGCATTCCTCATGTCTTTATGACGCTTTGAAGCGCGAAGGGGTCTACCTCGCATGATTTATTCAGACGATGCAAGAACATTTAAGAAGACGTCAAAAGACTTAGGGAAGCTATTCAAGTTGCTTTCCCAAGATGGCGTAACGGCATACTTGAGCCAGAAGAGTATCACTTGGAAGTTCATTTTTCCCAAAACTGACGACTGTGCTTACGGAAGTCGAAGCAGTCATGAACTCGAGGCCTCTCACCTACGTTGAGTCGGACAGCGAAGAACCTGGCGCATTAACACCAGCAGACCTCATCATAGGACGGAGACAAATGACGCTACAACAGGGCAGCAACGACGTGTCAGTGGACTTTGCATGCACGGAAGCTGTCCGACGACACGCCTACAGGAAACGCTTAACTGAGAACTTCTGGAAGAGGTGCGCAAAAGAACATCTGCTGCAACTTCAATCAGCGCACTTTTACCCTGGGAGACCCACCAATGAAATAAAGACAGGAGATGTCATCATAGTCCACGCTGAGAAATTACCTTGACAAATGTGAAAACTCGCAAGGGTTCTTGAAGTCTACAACGGTGTTGATGGCCATGTCCACTCTTGCAAGATTCAACAACAGCAAGGAGTTATTACCACCAGACCAATACAAAAACTTTATTCGCTCGAGCTGAACGAGTGATTTTGCGGCCGGGAGTGTGTTGACTTAATCTCAGCACAGTCTCAGATCGAAGAAGAAGAGGCGCCTCCTTCCTGGAGGGAGCCCGTGCTCACGATCACGTGCAGCCAGGGGCTACCTGAACGGCAAAGAATAAAAAGAATGCCTGATGCTTTGAACCTCGCTCCTTGTAAGTAAACCGTACGCCATCTTAAACACCTATTACTGCTGCAGAAGAAGTAAACGAATCAGCTATAACTCTTTTCAGCAGCCAGTTCGTGCAACTGAAATTGGGTGGTGCCACAGGGGCACTGCATGTTTGGAATATCCGTGGCCTTGGACACGAAAGTGAAAGTACCATTGCTTCATTGCAAAAGCATAGCCAGTAGCGTCTGTGAAGCGCCAGTTCCTGAATACTGCGTGCTGTCAAGCAACGCAGAACATTATTCTGCCCTATGTGGAGATTTAGAGGAACAACTTGTGCTGTGGTTGGATGCAGGAACTGTGATGGAAACGTTAAGCAGTGGATATGCCAGCGTGTGAAATGCACGCACAGCTGTTGCATCAAGACCCTGTTGCCCGAGGCCACTTCTGTTCGGGCTTCCCATCTCAATTGATTGCCTTGATCATGTATTCGTAGACAACTGGAACAGGGTGAAAAAATTTGTATGTGCTGCGGTAATGAAAAAAAACATCCAGTGAATTAAAGCTGATGATATTTATTTGCTCCTAAAGACACCTGTGGATGGAAGAAAAATTTGTATGTACTGCGGTAATGAAAGAAAATATCCAATTAATGAAAGCTGTTTTCTTTTACTCCTCGAGACACGTGCAGATGGGAGAACAATTTTCTGTTTACTGTGGCAATGAAATAAAAACCATTTAACGAAAGCTGATTTTTATTTACTCCTCGAGACACCTGTAATTGTTTGAAAGAACTAAAGAAACAAAATAGATACAGTCTAATATTACACTGGTCGTTTAGATTTCTAGTTTATAGTTTTAGAGTGCCAATAACTAATAAATATTGATTGGATTACTAAGCTGGTGTGGCTCTCCTACAAAGAGTTTGAAAGGTTGAAGCGGGAGCTCTCATTGATAAAACGTTTGAGTTACAGCCAGTTATGCCCCTGTCACATCGGCACTTGTAATCGCAATCAAGCATCCATCCGGCTCGAACTTTTGATAGCAATAAAAAATCATCACTACCACTGTTGCGGCTTAGGGCGGCGTTAGGGCAAGGAATCCACCAAGCCCATCTACTGCTAAGTCAGGTTGTAAAAATGAAGGAAAAAGTGTTCATTGGCTTAGTTACACTGCTCTAGTTACGGAAGCCCACTCCACGCATGAGCAAGTTAAATTTCCGAGTTCACATCAGGATCCCCTGCACCACTGCTCGAAAAGTCTCCACTTTAATACCCTTGTCTTCCTTAGTCGAGTCAAGTAAGGAATCTGAAGACCATGCAGCAGCAAATCACAATCATCGTAACCGTTGCGATACCACGCCCATGCTTGCAACACTCCGCAGTATCCCCACCTCCGAAGCCCAATGGTTTAGAATATGCGGCGGGAAAGCAAGCTGTGAATGCAAGGCCCATGCTATGTTAACGTCTGGATAGGCGCTGATCGATGGGCAGTTGTTTGCCTTGGGGCAAAGGTCCAAATAACGCCTTTCTGGTGTTGGGACGTAACACCACACATTCCAAGGATCTGCATCGCGTTGGTTAACTCTAATGCTTAAAGTGTAACTGAATAAGTCAAGCAAATAATGCTAAATGTGCCCAAATGATAGCAAAGGTAGTTCTATAAAACTTCTGTAGAAAAATAATTTTCTCTTACATTATTTTCAGTAAAAGACATGCCATGTCTTGCCGATTCTAATCATATGCAACTCTCAGAACTACATGCATGGTGTCAACGCTACAGACAGAAATTGGCAAAATTATGCATAAATAATCCTTTTCATTTTCCACTGTTGGTTAAAACCTTTTTAGGAGGTTATTTCCTCAGGTGTCTTTCTTTCTTGTTGTACCTTGCTTTCTAACACACTGCTAGAAGCTGTCTACGTCGGTCTCCAATTGTAAATGGGCTATTGATCACGATGTGTGGACCACAGCTGACTAGATTCACATGAATACTCTATCACGATCGAAAGCGCCTCTATGACAGGGGCTTAACTGGCTGTAGCTTAAACAACACCCGTTTGGGGGCATCCAGTTAACACATCCAGCAAGCACAATCTGCAGCTCTGAAGTCAACTATGCAAAACTATTGCGCCCCCACTGCAGTAGTGAATTCCACAGAGATCATTCCACCAGTATTGAGGCAAATGCTTACCTTGACATGTGTGGAAAGCGAGTGAGTGAGATGTCAACATACAAGCAGACACGATTTCTCACTTGCGCTCAAACACACACATTCGAGGCCATCAAGCAAAGCGTGAAAGACTGGGCAACCACTTCACACAGATTGTGGTGTAAATACACCGCACCAGGCACAGAAAAAAAAAAAAGAAATAACTAAGTGATGACCGGAGTGATGTGAACGGCGCACAAGAAGCCTTCATGAGCTTAAATCGCTCGACACGAAGGAGAAACGCTGTTAGATGCGGACCATTTCTCAGCATCGGTCAAATTCTCCAAGCGCATCTCCTCGTCGACATTTTCCACTTGTGGTACGCAGGTGCACGTCGACCGTGTTGCCAGACCCACCAGACAGGCTGGTTACCCTGCCCTCGTGTGTTGTGCGGGAGCTTTTGTCTCCCCCCCCCCCCTTTGTAGCGATTCTGCGAAAGTGTACATGCATGTAGTTTGGCACGTTTTGAGGTGGTCTACCTTAGTGCCAAGAAAAGTTGCTTTGCAGCACTGAAAGGTCATTCGGGGACAAACAGGCGAGGAGGCAGCGCGGGACGGATGTGGCTATCGGAGGGGAGAGCCCAGTGAGTGTCCCCACTGGCGAAACATGACGACACCTGTACAGGCTCGACGATTGGCTGAAAGTGACGCGACCTTGATGGACTGAAGGGGTTATAAGCCAGCTTACCATTGGAAAGGGAGAGATGTTCAGAGACATGCTTCTTGCCGTGGGCGTACAATTTGCTGCTGGCCGACGATGATTGTTTACTGTAATTTTACTTGTTTTCTAAGTCCTGTACATAATGTAAATAAACCTTCCATTCTCAAAATCCACCTCAACGTCGGCAACTCCTACACTCAATGGCCAGAGCACTCCAGTACGAGCACATACAATGTTAAAATGACAAACAATGGTTCACTTACATGTTCGTTGAACCATAGGCCAGAGCTTTGGGTCATCCATCCAGGCGCTGCCCATTAGTGGACCCAAAACAATGGCGTCTGTCGCACTGTCACCCATGCCTACAACCATACGGCCAGTTCACTGGCCTTCAAGGCCAGTCATGCCAGCGTGATCACGTGATTAAACATGGCCGCCCCCATGCGCCACTGCTGAAGACTGTCTATAGTCTCAGTCAGTCACTTTCAGTGGTGTCATTTTTTGTGTGAACAACAACACAAATCCCAAATTATCAACGCCGTATATTTGTTACATCATCTGCATGTTTTCAAAATGTGTCAATTTTTCAACTCTGTTGCCAAGCAAATGCTGCCACCCTGTGTGGATACAAGGAATTTTTTTTTCTCTCCGTAGTCTCTTGGTTTTCATTCCACGGCTTCTTTACGCTGGTGTTTCAGCGATTGCTTTTGCATCCGAGTGTGCGCAGGCACACTGTGGTTAGTTTTCATTTTGTCTCACGGGCTGTTTCCTTACATATAAACTGATGTCTGTCTGGTTTATAATTTCTGAAACGGTCACCGCTAGATGCTCAGTCATTTATTGCTCACAGGATTGTAAATACATCTGTTCATGGGCGGCTGCTAGTATATACAGATGATGCCACCATGCTTGCATTCTTTTTTTCAAGACTTGCAGAAACTGGTCGGTCACCCCTCATTGGCAATTGGACGAAGGATTACTGCAAGTTTCTGACTCGTTTGTTTTTTTTCCGATGAGTGCACAGGCATCAAATTTTCTTGAGTGCTCTCACACACAGATCGATTACGCTATAGGTGTGCATGGTGGATGTTCTGATGCAATTGAGTCGAGCGGTGATCCCTTTGAGACAGGCTACTGGCCCAAGTGCCGAATCAGAATATGTACATATATCTATTTCAGTGTATCTACTTTTTTATTATTGTGATGATTATTTATGCAAGCCCATTTGTATTCATGAATAAACAGTGCATGTTTACCTACGAAAAATATTTTTGTCACTTTATGGTCACTCTAAAAAAATTGTGGTAAATTTTTTTGGAAATAGATCAGTCTGAAGATTTGATTGTTTGAACATAAGCTCGTTGCCATGCATCCATCGAAGAAAACAGCGCTAAAAACACAGGTGAGAAAGGAAGAAGACAGGACAAGCGCTGACTGGTAATAATTGGCTTTGTGGTACGTGCACAAATATATAGCTTGAAAAGGAAGGGAAGTTTGCGGAAGGTAAAGAGGGGAGAATGAGAATTCCAGTCGCGCACAGATATGAAGATAATGGATGCATCATGATTAATCCTGGAGGAATATATACTCCTTGTCAGTGAGTTGTAGAAGAGGATAGTGCTCGTCCTGTCTTCTTCCTTTCTTGTCCATGTATGTAACACTGTTTTCTTTGACGGAACATATTCACCAGATTAAAGCCGGCGATGTCCTTCATGACACGTTCACTCATGTGGCCCGCACACTCCTGCCACTTGTGTTTGCCTGACATGGACGTAGCCAGACTGGAAGCCGAGCTCTGGTCCTGGTGGTTAACAGCGGCTCCACACCTAGCCATGACCTCGAGCAGAATGACTTGGGTGACGACGGGTTCTGGGGAGAGACTCAGACCAGCGCGCCAAAGTCTTGTCGATGTTGCTGGGAAGCAGCGCTGACACATTCGATCTTCTTGCATTCCAAAAGCCTGCACCCGCTTGTGCTGCCACATTCTTTTTTTCTTGTGCGCTTCGTTTAGGCACCATACTTCTTTCTTCTTTGTCTATTCAGCAATGACCAATGTCACCTGCTATCCTTTTATGTCAATCTTGACGGAAAGGCTTGATCATCCTGACAGTGAATCCTCACATCCAATAAGTGCTCTCATATCACCTACAGTTCTCAAGTGGATTAGATTTATGTTATGTTACGTTATGTTACGTTACACAAAAATTTAACCCTGGAAGCAATTGGTTGAAATTGCAGCCACTGTTTTCCCTCTGCCACAGAAGAAGAATGCTTCATATAACTAACATGTGACCTGCTACGTAGTGAATGTGTCGAATAGCACAGAGAGGGACGTATGGTGTCTTTAGTTGGAACCCTACCAAAAAAAATATAGGTAGCTTGTGTACGTTTATGTACAACAGCGCTGTTGTCATTGATAATAGCGTACATTTCTGAACCATGACACAGCTGCTACTTGGCTCCTAAGGTTGTTGAAAAACTGCGACCTTCCTAACTGTGGCATCAGTGCACTAGGCACTTTGTGTACAGTGTGTGGGACGGCATTCTGTGTGAAAGAAACCTTTAGCTTCACAAAGCTACAAGGTTGTGGGTTCGGTTCCCACCTGCGGCAAGTTGTTTTTTCATCCACTTTAATTTCCATTAATTTATCGTTTCTTTATTTCATTTATTAAGCAAAAGTAATTTCCCCTATGTTGTCCTTGGTGTCAGTGTTTGTTGCCTTCTCATGATATTTTAAATTGATGCATTGCTATCTCTCTCCTATGAATTGCTATTTTATGCTGCGCCACGTGTTCACTTGTATGCCTTGTATATATTATAGCTTTCTTGCGTCTATTTCCCTAAGTATCCCTTCAAGAATTGTACTCCCTGATAGGTTCATTTTTCGTGTACTTTACTTTATAGTATTAGTACCTTACGTTGAGTTTTACTCGTGTTATTTCCTTAAGCGTACCTTTGTGGCCCTTCATTACTTCAGTTGTTCCTTTTACATGTTTTTGGTAGTAATGAGCCCTGCATTGAGGCGTATCTTTTGTATTACACTTTAGAAGGCTGTTTACTCTTTCTTTTCCCCCTTGATTTTGTACCCCCCTTACACAATGCCCGCATAGGGCCTGTAAGGTATTTTAAATAAATAAATAAATATGACTAATAAAAATCGGGCCCCTTGGTTAATCCCTTTTCTTCTCGTTCATTACATAACGACGGTCTCAAATCCGGCTACATTGATGCCTTCAGGGTAGCATATGTGGGTTTATTGACCAGTTGCCTTCACCCAAAAAGATCACGTTCTCGTGATGCCTGCGGCAAAAAGGATGTTCCATGCCTGCCGCCAAGGTCTGTGAGTGGTGGCGCTGGCTAACACTCCCAGGGCTCTACAAGGACACATAACATACCCAAGAAAGTGGATGGAGAAACAGCACCGTGGTAGCTCAATCGGTAGAGCATCGCACGCGAAATGCGAAGGTTGTGGGTTTGGTTCCCACCTGCGGCAAGTTGTTTTTTCATCCACTTTAATTTCCATTAATTTATCGTTTCTTTATTTCATTCATTAAGCAAAAGTAATTTCCCCTATGTTGTCCTTGGTGTCAGTGTTTGTTGGCTTCTCATGACAGTACACACAAGGAGCTCATGACTTGCCAGTACATTTGAACGAAGAGTCCAATGCACTTGCTGTACTGTCTTCAGTTATTACATTTAAAGGGCTCCTCACCAGGTCTACCCGCCGTGGTTGCTCAGTGGCTATGGTGTTGGGCTGCTGAGCACGAGGTCGCGGGATCGAATCCCGGCCACGGCGGCCGCATTTCGATGGGGGCGAAATGCGAAAACACCCGTGTGCTTAGATTTAGGTGCACGTTAAAGAACCCCAGGTGGTCAAAATTTCCGGAGTCCTCCACTACGGCGTGCCTCATAATCAGAAAGTGGTTTTGGCACGTAAAACCCCAAATATTATTATTATTATTATCACCAGGTCTGGCCATGTTGAGCTGACAAGCGCAGAGCATACATTGCACGATAACAATCGTGTCTGCGAAGTATTAGATTGCTACGCGCCGCGGAAAGATCTGAAATTTCAATCCGAATGCCGTTTCCCCCTTCACTCGCGGCCGCCTAATGTAGTCAAGGACACTGGCATCAATGGGAAGTGCCGGCCTAACATTTCACTTTACAGGTGTATTCATTTTATTATGTTTCTACAATTTAAATGACTATGTTCGCCTCTCAGGTACCAAAGTGGTTGTCTTGGAGTCTGCACTTCTTTTGGAGGCTGGCTGGGAAAGCAAGTTTCACCAGGTGTGGGTGTGCGTCATTCCTGTGGAGGAAGTAAGTACTGGAATGAAGCCCCTGTTCATATTTTTAGGGAAGATCGAATACTGAAATTTTATTGCCAAATAGAATACCATATTTATTTGAATCTAGGCGAGCTTCGATTCTAGGTTGACCCCCGGAATTCAGAACATCAAAAAAATTTTAAAAACATTCCTTGGATGGAAGTCAAACAAAAAAGGGCATTTGGCTGTGAAAAGAACTTGAAACATTACTGAGCTGTTGCACTTTTAGAATGCTTGCACTATCAGATTGGCGTTAATTTCATCCCCTGCTTGACTAAACGGGTAGACATGGTTGAAGGCATGTTGAATAGACGGGCATCTGAACTTGTTCCAAGCGACGCCTCAAATGTTTGTGACCTCCTTGTCATCGCCTATATGATCTTCATTGTTATCAACATTTCCGGTTCTTTTTGTGTCTTGATAAAATCAGCGACTTCTTTTTCCACCACGTGGCATCATCTTTTCTGCGGTCGGCAGCTTCTGGTGGTTGGAGCCAAACTGCATCATTGAACCAAAGCTGACCCCTAACTTTTGTATATTATTTTTTAAGGAAAATTATCAGCCCATATTCGAGTAAATGTGGTATTATTGAAGACTACCTCATTTGTAACGAGACATATAATAGAGGAGACTTGTATACAGCCAGACACCTCTACAATGAAATGGCATGTAAAACCACGGCTGCTAGATATAATAATAATAATAATAATAAAAGCAGCCTGTCTCGTGCATCGAAAACGCTGTCATCCGCCACAGCGCTACCAGTCGAAGACTTGTCTGGGATCGGCATAGAAAATGTATGAGGAACATGCTTCAAACGCCATCACCTGTAGAAACCAATGTGTCCCGTCCCTGAGAGCTAGCGCCATTCGGCCCAGCTAAGCAGCTGAAAATGCAACTATGGCTGAAACATTCGCTCCCATTGCAGCCCGCCTGACGTGGAATGCCGCACCATTTTTATGTAGCGGCCGTGGTATGACGAAGGAGTGATTACGTGCCTGTTGATTGCGTCCCGGCTTTTGTATGTGTTGTGAACACTCTACAACGAAGACCACTACGACGAATTTGCCTGTACAGTTAAACCTCGATATAACGAACTTCAATATAACGAAATTTCGCTTCTCCCGCAAAGAAATGCCGAAACAGTAAATGGAAACTTCCATGGATGCAGATAATCAAATAATTGAATTGAAAGCGGCTGCTTGCAAACGCACCTCTCAAATCGCGTGTGGCCGATAAGAGCGACCCCCTAAGTGGAGGCGCATCATCCTCCGTATAAAGTCCAGGTGCGACAAGATCCTATCACGCCCCACGCGCTTTGTGCTTTAGGTGTGAGTGCAAGTGTGTGAGGATGAGACAAGAAAGATGGCAGCTTCATGAGTGCTGCCGTCCCGCGCTTGCAGAGGGAAAGAGGGGGAGGGGAGCGGGAGCGAGCTCGCGGTAATGCGATCAAGCACACGTGAGGGGTGTGGGGGGAGGGGTAAGTTGCCGTGCTCGCGATTTCTGGCACATGTGCGTCTCGGCGGTGGCTGCGCATGGGGAAAGAGTGGGCATGCTGAAACGGCGTGGCATCATGTAAGCTGTCTTCCCGCGTGTTTAGTATTAGAAGTTGCGTAATCTTGAGTTTTGGTGGCTCGTTGGAGCGATAGGCAGACGAAGCATTCACACACCGCTGCCAGCGCTTTTTGTGATAGCTTTGTCCCAGTGCGGGCAACGCTATCAGCCACGGGGGTGGAGTGCATGCGAAAGCATGGCTGGCTTCGCTTAATTTGTACCGCCGACGGGAAGGTGTCGTCGACGTTGCATGAAACCGCATCATTTGTCGCCGACTTCCAAGTTCATCAAAATGAATTGCAAATGAATTGCCTGATAATTTGGAAAATTCTGCTGCCCCTTTGCATGGAAGAAAAATAGATCGGCGACTGTACTTATTTGCAGAAAGGGTCGAATTTCAATACAACGAAATTTCTATATAACAAAACAAATAGCTGATTTTACCTACTCGGTTATATCAAGGTTTAACTGCACAACAAAGAAATTCAGGCGTCCCTGATGGCTGATTTGTTTTTTTTTACGACGACTGCCATGTAGCAGTAATGCCACTGCCCTCCGCGGACACCACTGAGCTGTGCTCTGCTCTAGCACTAATGGCAGTATTAACGAAGCACTTGAAGAGCATGCCATTGTCAACGAACGCAAGTCATGGTGCACTGCTTCAGAAGTTGCTCGTTTCGTATGCTGGTTGTTACACAGCAGTGGGTGCGACAGCTGACGAATACATTTCATGCTATTGAATTGACGATGCAATCATAACTGGCAACAGACGATATCTTAAAAGCCATCTAGAGCCACAAAAGATGCGAACATCAACTGAGGCAGCGGTAATGAAGAGCCTGTAAACAAACCAAAAACTTTGACGGCAATGCAGGCATTACCGAGATTTGATGATGTACAGCTTTACTTTTTGTCACTCCCACGTTTTGCCACAGATGATGCCACACTTCGGTGCAGTAAGGTTGGCTGCTTTCACACATTCTCTCGGATGAAATGTGCACAAAAAATTAGCAACTCATTTCCTAAATCATTTAAATAAAGGTATCCTGTTGCTAAACGTACCTAGCCTGCTTGTACGGTATTCCATCTTTAGAATGCAGTGATCTGTATGACAAAGGATTTTGGAGGTTATGGAGGTGTAACTTATGGTACATTCAACTGGTTGCTTTTGAGCACTCTTGCCGAACAATTTACATTCTGCCGGTGAAAATTAAGCACTCGGAACACATTCATGCAGTTCATTCAGAGCACACAGAGGCACTATCCTCCTCAAGCTGAGCGCCCAGTCGAGATCCAACAGAATTCCGATTGTGTGGCTCTACTGACTGCTCCGAAAGCAGTGGAACTTTTGGCTTGTGCATGCTTTCTTTGGCACCAGCATCAAGAGGCCTCCGCATCCCAGCAAACTGAGTCTGAGTGCAGTAGGGATCAGTTGAATGTACCGTGTCCCTTCAATAGATCTGAGCTCTGTACACACGCACTTAGCATTGCTTGCTAGCACTGCTCTGAACTGTGGTGGCAAACATGAAAGCTGCTGCGAAGCTAATGAATGGTATTTTATCATTTCTGACATTTTCCTTTATCATGAGCAAAATCATAACATTAGTGTCCAGCCCTGTGATTTGAAAAGAGATGATTCCACCACACCTTTTTTGGCTTGAGTGATGAATTATTTCTAGTTGATAATCTACCAAGCTTCTAAGTTCCACCTACCTTTGTTGAGTACTTTTAAACCCGCCTATGGCATTCTGCTGCTGATCACAAGCTGGTTTCATTTGTGGTTGTGGTGGCTGCCTTCTGATGATGTCAAAATGCAAAAGCACCAGGCTACTTGGATAGATGTAGATGCATGTTAAGTACCCCAGGTGTTCCGAATTAATCCAGAACCTTCCCCCTTTACTTCTATGGCATCTTCATAGCTTGTGTGTTGTATTGGAATATAAAACCTCATAATTTGATTTGAGTACTTCTGTGGAACCTCTCGTGGGCAATAGCATCTGGTCAGAAAAATTTGGCATTATGTTTGGTACAGCACTATGACATGAGAAGTTGTAAGAATAGTCTACACTCACCTGAAAAAAAAAAAAAAAAAGAATGCAGATCCCACGCATCGATTTCTGTGTAGTTTGCTTTGATTGATGATAATTAAGCGGTGATGTTGACAGCAAATGTTTAATTTATTCAACATTTTGTCCAACACGAGAGTGATGAGTTGAGGTTAAACATTACCTTTTGTGTACCACTGCTGTTTGCGTAGTACACAGAACACACAGGGAGAGGTGTTTGTTTGAGGCCCCCCTTGTACGGGAACTGCCTCTTTTCCACCATCCTCTCTACAGTTCTGTCTACGTCCCCTCTTGGACTCGTACGTTAGAGAATGGGAAGCACTGTGGTTTCTGCAATGTTCTTGAGGGGGGTGATGGATAATCACAGCTGTCAAGAAGCTAACATGGTGACGCCAAGGGAGCTCCAGAGGGCATTGTGCACATTCAATGTGGTGGGGTCCAAATTGAGTTTCTAGAGTCGTCTTTCCTCTCTGAGTAGCTCCTGTCATGTATACACACTCTGAAGCACCCCCTGATGCATTGTGCCAGACAGCAGCCGCCACAGCAGCAGCAGCAGCAGTGGGAAAGTTGAAGGAAGAGGCAAAGAAAGATTTGCTTTAAAAAGAAAGTGCATTGTTGATTGGGCAAGGTGTTTTGAAATGCGGCACCACACTTCTGGCAATTTCTCTCTCTGTCTAAAACAGGCGCTGAAGCGAGTGATGGCCAGGGACAACCTGGAGAAAGACCAAGCACTGCGCCGAGTCCAAGCCCAGATGTCTAACAAGGAACGTGTGGACAAGGCTAATGTCATCTTCTGCTCCCTTTGGGATTATGCCACAACAGAACGACAGGTGTGAATGTAAAAAGTGAATGTAGGCAGATTACTGCTTGCTGATAGTTTTTTTTTTATTGTAACATTATTTCTTACACATTTTACAATTACTGCTGCTGCTGATAATTTAATCCTTTGACTTGTCCATCCCCAACTTCTGTACCCAACATCTTGTGCCCTGCCATAATACTTCCCTCCCCTTCGTTGCGTGGCATAAGGTAATTTTTTTAATAAAGTTAACCCTTTCCCTACCGTGGGGAAAATTGATTTTTTGTAGGTCAGACCATATTTTTTTTTCTGAAGCAGCTACTGCACTCAATATATTATGTAACACATAAAGAAAAAGCAGAATGAATGCACTTTTCATGCATAAATGCTTTATTAATTAGATATATGTCATTAAAAAGATATAGATTGCCAGAATCAAAATTGTGGAATAAAATTGAACAAAGTTCGTAAAGACATGCATGTATCTACAAGAATTAGCTATACAAAATGTATTGCCATCTAATAGGCACTATCTCCAAAAAAACAAATTTTTAATTGAACAGTTCTTCCACTACAAAAATTTAGCTGCAAGCACTACAGTTGGGCGTGCCATGCGACGAAGCAGTTTCTTGGTGGAAAACATTGTGGAGTGTTGCGTGTCTTGCAGTAAACTCTTGTTTTCTGCGCGGTTTTCCTGTCGTTGTAGCATTTCTAGCAGTTTCGATAAGTCTCCATCTTGGCAGGCTCTCAAGTACTCCAAACAGCAACAAAGACGGGCCGAATCAAGAGGTGAAACTGAATGGGCTGTGGCCGCCGATGTTCAGTGCTGGTTTGCGTCGGTAACGCTCTTGGAGTCAGTCCAATGAAAAAGCAGCATTCTCAAACTTACTGCTGCTCAATCCATTGATAAAATCAGTCGCATATGCAGCGTAATCACTAGATCTGCAATCTTTTGAAGCGCACACGCGGCGGTTCCGGAGGCGGCCATTTTTGCTTTCTACTTTGAAGGTCACGAAACTTCAGAGCGTGTTTAAAAGTCACCTCCAACTGGGAAAAAAGCTAACTGCTTAAGAAACAAGCGTAGAGTTCTCCTTCAAGTCCAATGGCGTGAGCAGTGCAGAAGGTCTCAAAAGCGGCGTTTCAAGCTATCGATAGTGGGATAATGATGCCTAATAGATGTGATAGGGAAAGAGTTAAAGGAAAAAGCAAATATCTGCTCTTAACTTTAGTAGTCATTCCAGCTGCTAAAAACTACAATTACTGACAGTTTTGTGCCTGCCGTGGTGGCTCAGTGGGTGTGGCATCATGCTGCTGAGTACAAGGTTGTACTCAGCAAGGTTGTACTTGGCAGTACAAGGTTGTGCTATTCCCGGCCATGGTGGCCACATTCTTATAGGGGCAGAGTGCAGTGACACTCTTGCTTTGGCTGCAGGTTAAAGGACCTCACGTGGTGAAATATAATCTAAAGCCCTTCACTATTGCGTCCGTAATCTCTAGGGTCCTTCGTTTCCAGGTTTTATATTTTTCAAACTATGGGGGGGGGGGGGGGGTAAAAATCGGGGGCCATTTTTTTGAATATGAAAACTGGGGAGAAATCGGGGATTTTGTTGTCTTGGAAGAGTTTGGAATTTTCTAGTACCTTTTACAAGCTATTCACACAAGCTATTCATACAGGCAATGGTCTACTTTTGGACATAAAAGTTCTATTTGAACAAAAGAGATCCCTCACAAAAACATGCAGTGGCAAAGAGAGCTGCTCGCAAATCATCTGATGAACTCGCCTCTACAAATCCTCATTGCCATGCATCATTATTACATTTAAAGGAAACTATATTAACAGAAGGTTGACGCAAGAACGGGTTTGTTGATCCCTTTCTTTACTTTGTTCTCTGCACTTAACAGAAAAGTAGAGCACAAAAAATAGTGCGTGTAGGCATGCTTCGCAAGAGGTGTGATGTTTTTCCTAATCTTGCAAGCCCTTGCTCATGTACATTATCATATGCATTGGGAGCACTTATGTTGTCTCTGTGAATACTTCTGCCATACTGCACAAGCTCCCTGACATCGGCCCAATGTGGTGATTGCACACAGCACCCAAATGCCGCCGCGTCCGCTGGTACAGGGTTCATCCAGGTTGACAAGACCGATCAAAGCGGTAATGCTATGTGGACATGGGGAATGGCAGCCAAAGCGGTGCATATTTTGGTAAACGTGAAATCATGTTCATGTGTGAAGACAGGGACAAGTAGCCACCGAAAGGCACGTTAGATCATATTGGATATAGATAGACAAACTTAATGCCACTTCAGTATCTCTGGAATTCAAAATCTCTGGTTGCAGTGGTGTCATGCAAGTGATGTGAAGCAAAATAAATTTCAAAGCAAAATCGTCCAGTTCGAAAAAATAAATGCATGTCCTTTACTGCCCTTAAGGGCTCAAACCTGCCGCAGGCACATTCGAAAATGCTCTGAAGACCTGTCAGTACATGTATTAGGCATATCGGTGCTTGTCTGTGACAGGAGATACTGGGTGCATGCGTGTATAATTAAGGAATACTTACTGTGTCCTGTGGCAATAGCCCCTTTCCACGCTTGTCATGCTTCACTGCAATACTTTTGCATATGATTCAGGCGAAGCTGAGTTTTGGGAACCGGCATTATGCAACACACCGTGCTTTCCAAGCTTCTAAGCCAATCGCGAGGACAACAAAGGCGGAGTCGGTGCCATTGTTGACAGCAGTGAATTCTTTCAGTGAAAAACATGGCACCCAGCAACAAGAAGCTTAATAGCGAACATTGAAGCAGCTAGGTGTAGCGTTGCCGCAGTGGTGGCTACAGCTGCCAGTGGATGTGCGTGCGAGAGCGCCGGTTCGAGGCGGCGAGGTAATCAAAATGGCAGCGGTGGTGGCATTGATTAACGCTGTTTTGGACCTGCAGTCACGGCAAAGAGTCCGGAAAATCGGACAGTGGAGGGTTCTTGCATCCAAAATTTCAGACGTTCTGATACATTGACTCTATGGGGTACGGAGTGGTGCCACGAAGCCGTCCAGATTATCGGGCGTCCGGAAAGTCGGTCGTTGACTGTACACTGGCAACTTCTCCAGCCGACGACAGGGTGTCAAAGACGATTCATTACAATTCCTGTCTGTTACTCGAGCCAGCATTACTGCGACTTTCGACCCTTTCATTGAAATTACAGCTAATTTTCCCTGATAGAGCCACAAATTCCCTGAGAGTTCCTAAGTTTTTCAAGAATACTCAAAATCCCTGAGAATTCCAAGTTTTCCCGGTTGGTAGACACCCTGAAAATATGCATTTTCGACGGGAGACGACGTGTGTTCAATGCATTCACTGTCTCCTTAGCTCTGCTGAGGCAGGCGGTTGCACTAAAGGGGTCACTATAGGGGTCACCATAGGGGTCAGGTGCTTATGTGCTGACTAGTCAAGTATGAATTACACGACAAAGGTCAATTTTATAATCAAAATATCAAAAGCTTTGGCTCATAGAAATGCATGGGCACCGGCTGTGACCTTTGGTCGGAATCTAATGAACCAAAAAATTGAATTAATAGAAGTCTAATGTCACAGCTACCGCAGCTTCTACAGCAGCAGCCTCCATGTAGATTGGATTGGATTATAGCAATTTGCGACATAAGTGCAAATAGCCTGTCCTTGTTGCAATTTTTGTTTTATACTCGATTCTAACGTACATGTGATGTTGTATTGACTTTTTCCAGAAGGCATGTTTTAGAGTTTGAGTAAATATGGTTTGCTTCACACATACACAGGAATTAAGGAAAGCCCCAAATAGTTTCAGAGGCATTGCAAAAGGTGTTGTGGAAGCCAGGCATCATTCTAAGGCCCATTTTTATGGGGGCACTGACGATGTCATCCGTGCTGCTGTTTCCATCAATGGACTTGTTGCTCGCCGTGGCTTAACGCAACAATACTGCAGCTTTCAGTGACTGAAATGGCATGACAATGAAGATTTTACTTGATATGATGTGCTCTTAGGTTTGAGGAAGATGCCTGGGAAAGAAAAGGGCTTGCTGTTGCTCTTTTGTAGCCTTTATAGGCCTCAGTTACGAATCACAGAGTGGTGTTTGGCTGTAGACAGAAGAAAACTACATTCATTGATGACTACGTATGTGGAGTAGGTGCTTCCTAAAGTAGTGAAGTGGCAGTGAAGAGGTGTCCTATAAACAGAAGCACTTCTGAGTGGCATAACATAATTATTTCTGGGTTTGTTCTCGGCTTTTTTTATTGTTGCGTTGCTGGAAACATAGCCACCATGCAGAAATGTACAATGTTGTGTAC
Source organism: Dermacentor variabilis (assembly GCF_050947875.1). NCBI lineage: Eukaryota > Metazoa > Arthropoda > Arachnida > Ixodida > Ixodidae > Dermacentor > Dermacentor variabilis. The sequence goes on from NC_134569.1 coordinate 41,457,934, forward strand.
AGGCATTTGCGTGAAGTATCAAGATGGGACAAGCTTGTTTAGTTCGGCATGTGTAAGGAACAAGGCATCCTTTCCCTTGGACTTATTTCTGGCTGAGTGTAAGCCCTGGCAGCTCAGCAAGAGTGCTATCCACAGGACATTGGAAATTACTGCTGAAAAACAAATTATCAGTAGCAAAGTAAAGGAAGCCCGTGTGATCACAAAACCTCTTCTATAGCTAGGTTCACCAGTCAAATTTTCAGAATGGAAAATTGTAAATTTCTGTGCTTTTACTCCTCATTGATTTTGTGATATAGTATGTTCAAGATTATGTAGATGCACTAAATGTGCATCAGAAAATTCAATTTCTATTTATTTTGTGACAGTAGGCCCTGAGCTGCTGGCGCTATTTCAAATTTATGCAGAACAAACTGAATGGAGTGCCAATTGTTGGTGAAGCACAGTAAATGTTTTGTATCTGTAATTCTTGTTTTTGTTTAATTTCAGGTGGCAAAAGCATGGAATGAACTTCAAGCATTCTTAGGCATGGAGAAGTCATCAGCTCTGTAATCACCGTTTCTATACAGAAACATTTCTTCGGTCTCATCTGCTGCGTTTATGTGGGTAGTGTTGTATGCATGCATTCGGGTCAGCATGGACTTCCATTGAGGCAATCACTGGACTAACTTTATAAATGGAGGAGATTCTCTCTGTTCATGAAGAGGTGCATGAACGTGTGATACTGGCACCATAACTTAGAGACAAGACAGAGGCAGCTGCCCTCTAATAATTATATTTCCGATTCCTGTACGATTCAGGATATGCAAAATATAAGCAATTAAAGTATATATATATATATATACATGTATTTTTTCTTAGGTATATGCTTAGACTCGTTTCATAAGAATTATGTACAAAGAGCAAGAATGTTGATAACATTTTTTAGGTAGTGCTTTTGCATGGTCAGCCAAATTGCTGCTTGGATGCCGCAAGCATAGAGCTATGCTTTTTAAGGTGTTAGTGAATTGTGCTTTTTGTGCGTTAAATACAGGGAGCATTGTCTGGCTCATGTTGCCATATCTGTGAAATAAGCTGGTGTGGGCCACAAGATCATTCCTCTTTGCACAGCACCATGCATTCAGGAGCCAACATCTACTATCTTGTACTGTGATCAGACTTGTGATGAGGACTGGTAGAAATGCGACTACTGCAGGTATCAAGACATATATTTTACAGAGGGAAGTATTTCATGTCTGCTATGTTATTGCATCATGCTTTTATTGCTCACCTAATTGCACACTAATATCGTGCAGCCAATGCATCTGTAAGTGGTCACACATAACCTGCCAGGAGATATTCAGTGTCTCATTTGCGACATTCCTTGCTTGCATTTATGGCAAGGATGGCCAAAATTTTTGAGGCTTTTAATCAAATTTTTTTTTTGCAGTGATTATGCTAACACATCTCCATTGCAGTCCATGATAAAAATCCATAAGTAAGGTTAACATCTGCAAGCAGGCAGTTTTAAGTAGTGCAAGTGTGAATAAAATAGCATTTACAATTTTGCATGTTCTACTAAGGTGCATCTAAAAGGTGTAAATTTTATGTTGATGGCAAAGTGTTTTCTGAACACCTTTCAGTAAATGCACAATGTTTCAAAGAATAACACGTGCCAGATGAGTTATGTGAATATACATTTCAACATGTACGTTGTCAAACAGGCTGTGCAAGTCACCGTTACTATAGTTTCTCCTGCGAATATTCTGCTGGAGCAGCATTTGAATGGCGCCACAGTCTAGTAGATATCTTTGAATACACCAAGGATTAATTAAGAAAAATGCAATTTGTGACCTGTTGACAAATTTTGTCTGCTAAATTTAGCCAGTAACCTGCTAAAATAGCAACACTGTTTTGAATAATATGTGCTGACAATGTTTTTAGCAGTTGTGAATGAGCAAAACTTGGCAGCTGTAGCTATTTCATCAGCTCCCAAGTATCTAATGTATGTTTGTGGTTCTGGGTGTACAACTACCCTTGGTGTTCTTCTAGGATTCTATAGATTGAGCATATTACTGAAGTGCAAGGTAGCCTTGTTGATTCTGTGCCGGAGAACCTGACCTAGCTAATTTCTTTAACATGCAGAGAGCACCAGGCAAAGGCTGTGACATGGCACGCACAATCAAACACATGCCATTATGCAGCAGAAGAAAATCATTGGAACACGAGAAATGTAGTGAAAGCATATTATGAGGTAAAGCCTGGTTGCTAATACTGAGAATGCTGGATTCAGTGATACCTTGTTGCAAACAGATTGGAGTTGGAACTTGTTTGGTGTTGTCCACAGGCATTAAGTTAGCATTGACAGGTGCAAGAATCCAAAAATTTGTTCTCCAATTTATGATGACACCACTTATGCCAATGGGATCCCTAAAATCTAATAAATAAGCAATCAAGGTGATGTCTATGTATTTACAGTCCTTAACAGGTGGAAAGCCAGAGTTCAAGCTTGTGAACTTCACTGTATTATGAAAGCCGTTTGCTTCACTTTGGGAGACAAGTGTGATTAGAGCAACTTTGGCAATGGTTACCTTAAACTATGCAAGCACCATATTATGTATAAAAAAACTGCACACTTACCGTGTGATTTATGGCTTGCACTCCATTCTTGTTTGGCACAAGTGCAGGCAATTACTGTTACAGTAAGGTGCTCGAATTTGCAGACATACGTTTTGTGCAATATTTTTTTTGGCTTCGCGTGCATGTCATTACTTTGGGAAGATAAGTGAATTATAACCTGAAATAAAGACATGTTTTGGGCATGGGACTTCTTGTCAAGAACCTTATTCCACGTAACACGCACTGCACCCGCAATAGGCTCATCGGTGATCCATTCACTATAATTCACTATCTGCTTGTAAGGAAAAAGTGGTATTAAAACTCAATTTATTCCGCCAATAAATGGGGGTACTTACTCCAGAAATTCTTTTGAATTATATCAACGTTTAGTGCCGTTATTCTATACACTTTGGCCTGCTTGCGGTTTTTTAATGCTTTCGAACCGTCTCCTGACGACCCCTCGTCCGTGGCCTCGCGAATGACGACGGTGCCCTTGCGATATAACGCTGGGAGGTTGTTGTAGTTGGTCTGGAACTCCTGGAAGAGTATCTCATTTTTGTCAGACGAGACGGTGCCTCGCAATCTTTCTTCAGCCTGCCTAGTAGTGAGGCCTCCTTCCTGCACGAGTGCCCAGAAGACAGTGTTGTAGAGGTTGTTGATGTGGCAGTCTGCCTGCCGCCAGCTTAGATAGTCCATAAGATTTGCGTCGCTCGGGTACAAAACAACTCTACCGTCAAATGACGGCGGGTACTGGATGGGGCTCGAGAAAAACGAGGGCCAGTAGAACAGGTACGAAGACGTGAACAAACTGCAGACGTTTGTCATGATTTTGCTTGCCCTACGGTTGTAGAGCTCGGCGTTCTTTTTGAATACAAAGCTGTACTCGTCGCTCTGTCCGTACGCTATACAGATCTCGCCGAACTCCTCCATGACGCGCTCCGCACAGCGCGTCATCAAGTCAAGGGCGCGCTTGTCGTTGGGTTTCTCGAAGCCATGTACGTCCGAAAACTTGTGGAAGGCCTTCCCGTCAATTCGCGTGACAATCCAACAGTTTGGCAAGCACTTGTCGTCGGCTTCGAATTGACGGACGTATTCAAATTTACTTTTAGCCATTTTGCCAACGTTGCTACAGAACGGTGCGGCGGGCGGAAAATCAGTTTGCAGCAACGCACGCCGTTGGCAAGACGATGTCCGAACCTTTCTGAGAGCTAGAACACACAATGACTGCGCAAAATGGGACATATCACAAAACTAACTCATTCCTCCCGATTGCGCACGCAAAACAGTGAAGTAAGCACATGTACAACCGCGATGAAACCTTGCACAACACCGAAAGTGCACCAGAACAAATCCGGAAGTTGCTAGGCGCCACCTATGTAACGTCGGTGCGTACTATACTTTCGGAATGTTTTCGAAAAAGGGCAAAAAGTACATAAAGCTTTTGCTTCCAAAAGTTTGTCAGCTGTACTATTTGTCAACTGAAATGTATATATGTATAATATTCACACCTTTCTAGAAAAATAATTTTGACTTGGAAAATATCGAAATTTATCACTGTTTAGAAGACTAATGCGGGCTAAATAAAAATTACGCTTGGTATAAGAATAAATCTAGCTTCGTAAACAAGTGTACATTTAAGAATTCAGTTATATTAGCTGCAGTCCAAGTGCACAAGCTGACATCTGAGGAACTTTTTCTAGCGCGGCATAGAGCAGCTGAATAATATCAGCTGCTCAGACACGCAAACCTGCGTCTCGATCGTCACGTTGATGTAAAATTCCTCGAGTTCGGCATTGCGTGAAAGCCCCTGGGTTCCAATGGAAGCGTCCTAATCTTTTATATGTGTATAGTGGTTACTGCAACTTTTTTTTTACTGCGCTAGTTTTTGCTGAACTGCAAAGCATAAGTGCAAGTTCAAAGTCGGTCATGGCAGTGGCTACAGTGCGCGAGTGCTAAGCCTGTCAGAACAGTTGTTTACTGATGTCGGTGGCTGGGAACTTCGCTAGAACGGTCGCCTAGAGCTTTCTCCGTGGATGCGTGCGCTCGTCTGAGTTCTTGCCGTGTCCTGAACGCACAATGAGCTTGAAGCCCGGCAAGAAGGATACCAAAATGCGTATCCGAGCATTTCCTGTGAGTGTCTCGAAACCTTTTACTTCAATCACTTCTAAGCCTAATGCGCTTTCATAAAGTCCTTTATTTTTATTTAGCGGCTAAGAAAACTAGAACGTGAATTGTGTTTGCCACCTAACGCACTTAATACGCCGAGGCCGTGCTGTGGGTTTCATTCGAAGTGATTCTTCGGAAGCTGTGATATTGAAGTTTTGTGTCTAGCCCGGTGTGGTTAACTAGTGCTTGCTCTATGTTGTTTATTACATACTTTTTCTAGATGTAAACAATGTGTGCAGCAAATTTTTGTAGAGACACACCCCCACGATATTATGCTGACTTCATGACACTTCGATCAAGGCTAAGCTTGCACTGAATACGACAGCTTTCTTGATCTGAAAGACTTGCCTCGGACCGGCGATATTTGTAGGAAGGTATGTGCTCTAGTTTAGCATGCACTTAAAGCTATGGCTTTAGGACCTACTTTCCGACAGAAACATTGAATAATTTGCCGACATTGACATTGCTAGCACAGTGAAGCAAGCGTCGTTTTGTTCTGTCTGTAATAACGGCTTGATATAGGCGGTCGTTGAATGCGCCAAAGGCCTCTGAGCATTGGTCCTGATTTAACTATAAAATCGGAAAAATGCCCGCACGTGCACGTTTGTCTCTCGGGCAGCACGCTGTATCATGCCTCGTTGACGGCCTTTCCTCTCTTGCATAAGTTTCCAATGAAAGTCCAAGGCCGTTTCATCGAGTGACGGCGACCACAGCCGGTCGTGACGGCAAGGCCCATATATGACTTGTGTCAGTAGGTAGTACGTGAGGTGATAACAGCGTTTGGCCCGGATTTGTGGCTTCTACCGAAATGTCAAGAAGTAACACGGCGTTTTACACTACTGAGACATCTCTTCTTCGACTTAGTTCAGCTTTGAATCTCCTACCACACCCATATATTTGGTGATTGCTGACTTTGAGAGCACCAGGCAGTTTCCTCAATATGCCGATACAGCTGTTCTTCAGCACCTTTCACTAATAGATTGGGTGACTTGGGCAGGCCTTAGTGTGACTGAAACTGCAGTGAACATCTACAAAATTCTTTTAGAAGACAGTGCATTTCAATTGCTGACATGTGTAAGTGGTATTAATGTCCCGTAAATACTTCGTACTGCTTGTTTTCCGAAAATTCAAAAAGACTCGGCTACCATTTTAGTTGCGACAGATTGTTTTTCACTTGCTAAACTCGTGTTTCCGTTTTCATCTATTTGTGGCATCAATATTACGTCTTGCTTTCGAGTAAGGACAGCCATTAGAAACAGTGTTATAACTATAATCATTATAGTGATGTCTATTCTGGCTACAAGAATACACAATATTGTCTTGATGCACAAAGCTGTTCCTTTCCATTTAATTCCTGTAATACCCCGTTCACAGTGTACTTTTGATTGCGATTAAGCTTAATCGAGATTGAAAGATACCTGTACGATAGTGGTATTACACTATGTATAGTCATTGGCCTTTGAGTGACTCCGCTAAGGTTATGTACTTCGATTTAAGTGCATTAAATAATCCGAAGTGGTCAAAATAATGCACCCATCTCCTCTATGGCACCCCTCATAAGCTACAGTTTCTAGACATTAAACCCCACAATTTAATATGCATGAATGTTTATTGTTAAGACAAGTGTTGTGTAAATGGTTGTAGTGGTAATTCACTGGATATAGTAAATGTTGTGTGCTTTAGGAATAAACTACAATATCCATAGTGTGGATTGCAGAAAATGAAAATGACATGCACAGTTTTACTCTGTCACCTGGCAGAAATAGCCATGTCTGTCACATTATGTAGGCATTATGTGGTAATGCAGGCATGCCATAAGCTTTTTGAGTGCAACATATAATACTGGATGGTAAATATATGCAAGAGGTCATCAACCTCAAGGAAAGCATAAGTAAGTGGTTGAACTTTATTCAAAGAGGAAACTTTATGTTGGGGAAAATGAATAAGTTTAGGAATTAAGGCACAGAAAGATATATGCTGTGATCAGAAATTACGCTTGTTAAGCATTTTGCATTTGCACTTTGTTAAATGAACAGACCTGTTGTGATCGGCAGTTTCTTTCCCTGCTGTCACCAGGACAGTTCGACATTTTATTTACTGATCTAGCTTTATAGTTTTTGTCAGGAAAATGTAATCGAAGGACAGATTGTAAGCTCACTTAGTTTAAGAAAGCTTACTCTCCTATCTCATTTGTGTATTTTTGGCAGATCATGTCTGCTATTTTATAAGAAATGTTAACCCTTTAAGTGCTTTATTATTCTGGCAAAAAGAGACCTTATTCTGCATCTTTTATTATTGCATATTTTAAAGCTTCTCTTTTTCCAAAACACTTCTAAAGTGTCTCCAACCAATTTACTTCATATTTTATGCATGCAAATCTCATTTTGCCTCTTGGTTTTGTCTTTGGCACAAATGGTATTGTTAGAAGCGAGCAAACTGCTTTATTTGACAGTGCTTTAAAGTCAAATGTTCTCTGAAGCAAAGTTTGGCATCAAAGAAAGTTTTTCACCCATTCTTCCTCTGCTATGGCAATTCACAGAGTGTGTGAAATTTCATGAAACATGGACTGGCATGCAGAGCTTGGCACAGGACTTGCACCATGCCCTGATTTCCTTTCAAAACCTCCTGCCAAAAGACATCCAGAGAGCATGGTTTCAAACACGCAGTCCTTTGAGTGCTGACAGAGCCCTACCATCTGTGTAGTTGAACACAAAGACTGCAATAAACATGGCCTTACAACACCGAAAAAATGCAGCACTGAGTGCATTAAACACAGCCTTAGAGCATTGGCACATTGAGACCATCAAAGTAGTAAAAGAAAAACTAAGTGGATGCTTTCCATTAGTCCAATTCACTTCGAAAACGGGAATATTGTCATGGACGAGCTGTGCCTCTTCAAAGCAAAACTTACCAGCAAGTCGTTGACAAGCTAGGCTGGAATAGCAGGTAACAGTAGGCTGACAAAATGCAATGCTGGTTCCAGAAAATAGTATGTATTATGGAGGGCATGAAGTCCTTGGTGTTTACAGAAGTGTCTAATTGATATATGCAAATTGCAGTGTTCTGACGAAAAACATAATTTTAAAAACTATAATGGCTGGCCACAGCTGCGAAAGAATTACTTATCTACAAGTACTCATTTTATGTGTTTACAGGGCCCATATTTTATTTGTTCTTTATCTAACTCTGATGATGCCAGGCTGTTGCTATCATTGGGATTCATTGCACTCCTTGTTATGGATGATGAGTGAAAAAAGTTATTGTTACACAATAAGTTGAAATTGGAGTACATGATGGAGCCCAATCAAAGTTATAACGTATGTTTCGTTGCAGACTATTCTTTTTTGGTAGTTTGGTGGGTCAGAGAAGGGGGGGGGGGGGTGTAGTGGCTTGAATTTTGAATGTATATCCTGAAACAAACTTTCTAGCAACTTCAGTGTTTACTGTTCACTGCTTTCTAAACTGTAAAAGAAGGAACAGAAGTGATTCTGCAATACAGTTTATCATGCTTCAAGCAAGGCTGGACAAAAAGTCAAATCAAAGCAAACCATTGCTTCAATGGCTCTCTCTCTCAAATGCAGCACTTAAGCTGTGCTGTTAGCATTTTAGCAGGAGCCTGCATTTTGACAAGCTTAAAGTTATCCTTGATTACATTTATTAACTTTATTATATATTGCTTCGTGCTGGTACTTTTCTCCGGTTAATTTCAGAGCTGCAACTAATGGCTGTTCAGTTCTGACAGGCTATTTCAATCGGTTTCTGGGTTCGTAATACTTGTTACCAGCACAAAATCAAATGGTACAAAATGTGGCTTATACCACAGATAGACACAAATAATTCACCACGAGACTGCATTAATAGCATGCATTTGCATCTTATTATACCATGGATTGTTTTCTCATACGCTTTGTAGGTTGCAGTCCACTGTTAAAGGGAATACTATGTGTGGCTCTCACATTGCTGGCACTGCACTAGTGTGTGCAAAGGTGCCAGCACCACAAGCCATCTGCAGCAGAGTCCATAAATTGAATTTAGAGTTAGCAGAGGGAGAGATTCCCACATGCTGTGCACTCGTGTTCCGTTTATCAGTATATTAAATTGTACACTGCCATGTTGTACATGGGCAAACAAAGTTTTTGTCATGTCTCAAACAAGGTCTTCAAAAGAGGAGGCCTTAAAGGTACCCAGTACTGACAGGACATCTTTCATTTAACATATCTTTTTTCTGAACTCAACACGGAAAAATGTTGCCAAGTATCAGAAAGGCTTACATAATTTACAACAGTATCTTTTGTTTTTCTGGACCAGTTTCAGTTTTCGTACACGGAAGGTGGATGTATCATGGCGCCACAATACTTTGTTCCTGTGATAACTGGGGCTGCTAAGTGCAAGTGCAGCTAGTATGAACGTGCACAGCACTCATGTTCATATTTAAGCAATGGCACCACACCTAGCCTTATTTCTACAAGCCTACGAACTTTGCTCTGTGTTATGACGTCTCATGATGTTGATGATGATGATAAGGTTGTATATCGAGTTCAACTTTTATTGTCGGGTTAGAATATCTTATGGGTGTTTCCCAGCCTTCATACTTACTGAGTGTCATATCTTTATGTGTAGGAGCTATGTGATAGTTTGCTTCTACAAATTCAAAAATATGTGTCAGCGATCTTTTGACACAAGCTAAGCCTTGGCAATCTTCTTGTTTGTATAGGAGCATGGTGTGTAATGATTTTATTGCACATCATAGCCATGATGATCAAATGTTCAGTGTTTTAATCTGTCCATGATGCCAGGATTCAGGTGCAGATTTGCCGGTAGCCGTAAATTTTTCACTATCAATACCACATAACAGCTTAACTTTGAAAGCGTATATGATTGGCGGAAATGTTGGTTAAATGCAAACTATGTCCCCAGCATTTCTTTTTCAATGTAAGAATAACACAAAGGTAAACATTCGGCACATCTTTGCCTTGTTGGGGACCTGACGAAATGTCAGGTTCTTAAAATAAATTTTGGTTGGAGTTGAACTTTGTCTTGCATGATCCAACAACAGGGAATTAGCAAGCTATTGCCCACACTGACCGGCTGATGCTCTACCATGAACCGCAACCACCCAATTCCTTCTGTACTGCTTCACATTTCATGGGCGGGAGGGGGGGGGGGGTGATCTGTGAAAAGGGAGTGGCGGCACCAGTGGACCTCCAAGTGCCGTACTTCACAGATTATAAGTGGCACCTTTGTATAAATTGCACTCGTCCCTTTACACAAGTTTAGAACAAAAAATTTGTACAGGCATATAATACTTCGCTATATTAAAGGGGTCCTGAAACACTTTCTGAATATAGTAAGAAAACATTGCCGATCTGTTAATAAGGCTCCTGTGAATATGTGAGCCAAATATTATAGCACTGCATGCAGCAGGGGACTTACAATCCCATGTCAAAAGCAGTAAAAAATTGCTTGCTCTCGCCTTAGCAATGTCGTCATGCAGCGTCATCACAAGCAGCTGGACCTACAACAACTGATGGATCATTTTGTGATAGCAAGACCATTCTCAGTAGCAAAATTGTTGCTCATTTTAGTTCAATAAATAAAAAAATATATTTGTCTGCAATCTCAAAAATGCTGAAAAACAATTTCATCTTGGTATTGTCAGTCTTGACATGGCAGTTGCACATTGCTGTGTCTGCTGTGCTTGCCCTCTGAGATGAAAAGAGTAGCGTATATACCGCGGCCGCCATGGGGTATAACCACGAAGCTACTGGCATTCAACCTTTTGGGTGGGGTCAGCAGGGCATTGTTCCCTTTCACGTCTTTGCCATCTCCCCTCTGTATCTTCCAGTACACCAGTTGAAAGAAAGGAAACAAAGCTGCTGATCAGTCTGATAACTATGTGTAACTTTGCTTGTGCTTAAAGGATTAAACAAATTTTGGGGGAGGAGATTCATGAGGCAATAAAATTTAATAGTAATATTCTATTATTGGTTACAAAGGTGTTTCAGGGCCCCTTTAACTCCATCTGCAAAATGAAATGATACAAGCATGTACCCTTATGACAAAATGCTGAACTTACAGGGCACTAAATTTCCACGAACTAAATTTGCGTTAGCCAAAAATTCGAACAGCAAACAATTATCCAGCACTCATCATAGGCAAAGTAAAACAATGTTTATTGCACTTCACTCAAAGCCACCAAAGGCCTTGTCCACCGATCCACCGTAAAAATGCGTGAGCCACTTCGGCCGGCAACATCGCTAGGTAACTGTCAGCCTGAAGAAGCCTGAAGAGACATATAAAAAACAAAAACAAAATGGTGACTGGAAGCTGGAAGCACTGGTAAGAGGCATACCCTGGTTGTCATAACGTTACAGTAAGAAATTGTGACATCCTTTAGGTATTTATTGCATCAGTTCTGTAGGTTTAACCTTTTGTTTAAAGGGCCCCTCACTAGGTCTGGCCATATTGAGCTGACAAGCGTAGTGCATACATTTTGCGCTCATGATTGTGTCTGCTAAGAATTACATCATTAAGTGCCATGGAAAGAGCAGAAATTTCAAGCTAAGCACTGTTTGCACTTCTCCTCACATGCGCCGCGCTCCAAGATGGGTGGACATCAGCAACTGCACCTACGTACATGTATATGTTGTGACGTCACTCGTAGGCACACATGCCACTTCGAGAATTATTCAAGGCAACATCAGTTATTTGTGTAATCTGTTTCTTCAATGGACGAATGAAAGTGTAGAGAAATAATAAACACAAAAACCGAATGTCTTCGTGTTTTTGTTTTACTTTGCTCTGCATCAAGAGACACATACTTCCGTTTCATCTGCTTGTTCCCACGTTGTGCAGTCGTGCGCACTGGGAGCGAAACCATGTCATTTTCCAACATGCTGCAGCGCACGATCGTGCTCTGATTTGCTTACATCTGCTTTAGTGTTAGTGTAACACTGACTTCTACTGCTAGTCGAGTGTTCTCATGCACAGTGCGCAAAATGAGACAAATGGAACAACTTGCATTTGCGACCGTCAGCGTAAGTGCACTGTGTAGCAAAAAATGAGAGAAAAAAAGGCGGAGCCTGTGACGTACCTGTCGCACGATCCTCCAGCTCCGGTATGGGAGAACGCAGGGAAGAAATTTTGGTTGTGGAGGCTAGATGTTACAAGTGGAGAGAGTGTCCTTGTTGGCGGTGACGCTCGCCTCCTGAAATCATGGGTTTGCGGCACTGAAAAAAAGGGAAGCTGAAGAGTGTCGAATTCAATAAGACACTCGTATACGGATGCGGGTAACCTTATAAACCATGCATGTAAAATTTTGGGGGAATTTTTCACTTAGGAGCGACGTAATCGTCGGTTAAAATTGCGCTGTAGCTCCGCCCCCCGTCGAGCGCCGCATGCTGCTGCTGACGCTGATGATGCGAACGGAGACCGGTAACCGCGGCGTAGTGACGTCAGCACTGGTGTTCCGTTTCTTCGCAGTCTCCGCGATCATGCCTGACCATGCTTATTTCTGCGTGCATGCCGTCCTAATCTGCTTCGCTCGACCCTACATTCCTTTGTGTATATAAAGTGGTAATTGACGTGCGCAGCATCAATTGAACTCGTAGGCTGATCATGCTGGCGTTCTGTGCAGCCTACGATTGCACGAACACCAGCAATCGTGACGATGTTCCCGTGTTCCATTAGTTCCCGCAAGACAAGAAGCTTTCAGCTAAGTGGGAGGCTGCTGTGAAGCGAAACAACTTCAAGCGCTCAAGAACAACAGTGCCGTGCTCTAACCACTTCCGTGATGACGATTACTACCAGAGTTTATCAATAATGCGTGCTTTGGGTTTTCCTTCGCGCTGAACGGAAGGTGCATGTTTATCTCCCGCCCTTGACGCAGGTTTCATCACCAAGCGCCACGAATTTTCTATTCGCACATGTGTTGTGAAACAGCCTGCATGCAGCTACCATAGCGCAGTGTAAGTGTAAAGTTTGCATGTGTTGGAAAGCCAGCTCACGCCAGGACGCTGCGTTCTCGCTTCTGTCGCACACATAGAGAAACCGACCATCTCACGTAGCCGACGGAATTTGCCGGTTACGAGTAGCGTGCGGATGGCGCACTGATGAAGGTTCTATACTACACATGCTACAACAGCAGGTAAGCTTTTCCCGTGTTTAAGCAGTCTGTGTAGATTGCTGACAGCTTTGGGGCAGTGCACAAGTGCCGAAGATCGCATCACCGCTTACATTCTACGAGGAGGCATGCAGGAACGTAACACTACAGTTGCTTGCCCGGAAACGTACTCACTGGATCGCTGAATGCAGCTTAGCAAAAAACATACTTGCCAAAGAACATTTCCAACACAAGGAGATGCTAACACTTCACCTTCGCTCTCGTGGAAAGCACTGCTTGCACCAGCATTTTTGCTTCTTGGAGAGGCTGGCTCTTCGCAATTGACTCGTACATGTAGGGAGTAAAGTATAAACCCCATACAAGTGATCTTGCACGTGACAAGCGAGGCGATGGCTGCCATGTTCACTCGTCGCCTACAAGCTGAACTCCACGCGAGCGACGGCTTTGAGCGACGACTTCCCAGTATGGGGGCAGCAATATGCGCGCCGAAACTAGCGTGACGCGTGCTTTATCAAGTCAAGTTGATGTATTTTACTGTAAAAAGGAGCATAAAATATTTCTGAAGGTCTTGCACAAGGTTCTTATTCTTGCACGTGTAAAATTCAATAGTTTGCACGTTCCGTGCGACAAACAGTAGTATTTGAGTTATGTACGCCCAGTTTCGGCTTCGCACTATTGGCTAGTCGCTCATAGCACTTCCGGGCGACGAGTTCTAGATTTCTAGAAATGAGTGGTCGAGTGACAACACTGAGCATTCTGTTCAAGCGACTGCCTGTTTTGTCGCTCGAAGCCGTCGCCGTCGCGCGCAAAATCGCTCTCGTGGGGTCTGGACTTAACGCCGAACTCCTCAGAGAAACGCAAGCTCTCGAAATTTTTCATGACCGTCTCAGCAAAACAGCACCAAACTACCTTGCACCGTGCTTCATGTGTAGCGGCACCAGTCGGTCCGGACAAACGCCATTGTTGACGTCACGAGGCACCCGACGAATCACTGGCGGAAACGAGGCACGCGAGCTGCCCCAAGTCTGCTGCTGCACTTTTCGTCGAAATAACTCAGTTTGCGCTTTCTTTCGGTCAATTTCGATGCGATATTCGAATTCAGAGGGTTGAAAACTACGACGTACTGCTCTTCACTCATTTTTTTCTGGAAAAGCTTTCAGCTTCCCTTTATGAACCAATTTGAAAAATTCTTGTGGTATAATGCTCTCAAAAGGGCACATAACAAATTCCAGCGTATAACCGAATTTTGCTATGTGGTCTGGTGAGGGGCCCTTTAAGAAAAACTAAACTATAAAAACAGACTAGCGTGACTTCCAATCATGGAGACACTTATATTACAGAGGCCATGCTGGCGGCCTTTACTACTGCTACCCTAATGCTGCTGTTGCACTGTTCAGACGGCGACACCTAGGAGCTAACATCTGTCTACCAGTGGTCTTTCTGGTGTTAATACAACATTCAATTTCTTTCAGAATGCTGCCACAGGTGGTTTCTTGTACTCGCAAAAACAAACAAAAAATTGCGTATTGGCTGCGCCAGCACACACGGTTTTATGCATATATACAAGTTGCACCGTTGTATAAGATGGACTGCCGAAACTCTTGCAAAATAACGCTGGGAAATATGGTCGTTAGGAGGATGACCAAGAGATGGTGCAAGTGTTGCACAAGGGACTGTAGTTGCTGGACGGGGCATAGGGTGGCAGCATTTGGGCTGGCAGGCACGACGTTTGTTCTGTGTGGAGACGGATAGAGCTCCGGAGCAATACATGGAGCTGGATAATAAATAGTGGAAGCCGAAATGTAGGCTTGTCGGCAATCCTGACAGTATTGTGCGATTCCTCTGTTAGTGGCAGATTACATGAGCCTATTTCTGCTATTTCCTCTCCATTTGTTGTCATGTTGCATTATCAGCATATACACAGGATGTCTGCGGATGATAATCTAAGTAGTGCTTCTGTGTTATACTTTGTTCCTGTGGTGCATCTGTCTTCACACTTTGCATTGTGTCAAGTCAGATTTTCTGCTAGAAAATTTCATAATTCCAGCACACTGTGTTACTTCTCCTTCCTCCTCACCATTTAACTTATTTTATTTTGTGCAGATGTCTATGGATGAGAGGTATGTCCAGAACATCTGGGGTCTCCTGCGAAACGCTATCCAGGAGATACAGAAGAAGAACAACAGTGGGTTGAGCTTTGAGGAGCTGTATCGCAATGCATACACCATGGTGTTGCACAAACACGGAGAGCGCCTCTACACAGGACTGAGGGAGGTGGTTACGGAGCATCTAGTGAACAAGGTTTGTGCCTGAAAAAACTTCCATTCTTTGTATTGCGCATGTAATGCTCCCCCGATATGCTTTATACGAAACGCGCCTGCTGCACAAAACTATTGCATTTTGTTTTGGTACATCTCAAAGAATTTTTAAGAACCAGGTTGTAGTTTATCTTTTTTTTTTTTTTTATGATACCCTCGGGGCCAAAGGCATTACAGAGGGGAGTGGTGTTAATATACAATCAAAACATAAAAGACAAATGCAATATTTGCTCACAATACAGTGTTAGCTACATCATTGAAAAAAATATATAGCACAATAACATGAGAAACCAACATTTACAAAGACCCTGTTTATACATTGTTAGCTAGAAAATTCTGGAAGTGTTAGTTCTCATTGATAGCATCAGACAGCATCAGAAGGAAGGCGATTCTAGTCGCGACTAGTCCTGGGCAGAAAAGAGTGAAAGAAATGCTTAGTGTTGCAAATGTCAATTCCAACTTTGGTCGATGCGATGGGATCGGTAACGTGGCCTAGAGATAAATTGGTCGCGCAGCACAGTATGGTAATACAACTTATGAAAAAGAGTTAGTGGGGAAATTCGGTGGCGCGCAGACAGGGAAGGATGGGAGGGCAAGATTAGACTTCATGGCAGTAACACTAGCGGTTCGATTGTACTTGCACAGAATAAACCTTACGGAGTTATTTTGAAGCAGTTCTAGTGCCGTTACAAGTTTATCCTGACTTGGATCCCGTATCGAGCATGCGTATTCTAGCTTGGAACGTATTAGTGTTTTGTACAGCAATAGTTTAAGTGACAATGGCGCTCTAAGGAAGTTGCGACGTAAGTAACCTAACATGTGGTTTGCATTGCTAATTATGTGTTTGGTGTGAAGGTTCCAGGTTAAGTTAGTGGTAATGTGAATGCCAAGGTATTTGTACAAGGTGACTGATTCTAATTGAATATTGTTAAGGTAAAAAGGAGATGTGGAGGTCTTCGTGCGAGAAATATTTCTTGGATAGTTGTATCTCTGAAAGGGAATCTAAAGACAAAAATGATTTTTTACCTTAGTAAGTTAACCTTCTGCAATACCAATAAAGCCACTCATACAGTAAGAGGAGGCTTGGTAATACAGAAAAGGCACAAAAACGAGACGTGTGATGTCACCATCTTGAAGGTCCCACACCAACTCACAGTAATGTCATGGATTTTTACCATGTCTGCTAGGTTAGTCAATTATTTATTGGTGAAAAAGGGCTACGTTGTGTTTAATGGAGCCAAGGAGTGAGCATGGGAGGCTTTGAAGAGTTTAAATGAGCCAGCATGATCCTAATGCAAAAAAGGTACTTTGAAATCTATGACATCACACAGGCGTACTGGCATTGGGTTTTCAGTACGAAAAAAAAGAAAAAAATGAAACTCTGACCTTCATTTTCTCGTCTAGTAATCAACCCATTATCATGATAATAACAATGGAGTTTTCAGGCAATACTTTGTCACTCTACACTGATTTAGTGTTTTGCTTAGTGTTCCATTAAGGTATCGTAATACCCTTTTTGTCCTTTGAATTTGGGTCCCAAACAACAATATGCAGCTTCATCTGAAGCGTAGCCCTTAAAAAGGTTTGGCCACCATTGCTAAATAAAAATTCTACAGAAGGGTGCAGCACATCCATATTGTGGTTATAAGATTGCACATGCGTTCACTGATTCAGCAGTATGCTATAAAAAAGAAACTAGCAAATAATCCACTTTTTAGGAAATTATTACATGCAACCCTCAAATTGTGCGCTTGTTTTAAGTCACAGTTCAGAGTATGTTTTGCCATGTCAGTACATCGCTGTATGTGCTGTCTGTAACCTCATATACCAGTTCTATTCGACAATGTATGTTCAGGTAAGAATAATACAGCAATATCATCAATATGCTGCAGGCTCAATATGCATCATTTCCACTTTCAGGTTCGGGCAGATGTCTTAGCCTCCCTGCACAACAACTTCCTCCAAACACTAAATCAAGCCTGGAATGATCATCAAACAAGTATGGTCATGATCAGGGACATTCTCATGTACATGGCAAGTTTTCATCATGTTTTTGTTCATGTAGTATGTGTATTGCTTTGGGACATTAAACCCCAAACAAGTATAAAAGCTACATAATGAATTACTGTTTTCAAAACAGAAAACAATACATCATTTTTGTTTCCAGTTTTGTAGTTGTGACAATATATTAAGGAATTTTTTCTCTTAACCTCTTGTGTATGAGTATTTCAGTACTGCTTTGTGCCAGAACGTTTGCACTGTGTGTATTATCAGAGTTTGGTTTGCTCTCTATGATTATGAAAGTTTCACATATTGAAAAGCATTCCAGGAAGGAGTACAAAAAATTTGACTAAATAGAAGCTGAATAGTATAGGTGAGGTCAGGATTGCCTGGCATTGCTGTAATTATCCTCTTCTTGCCTTGGTTTTTGCTGTCAGGTCATTCTGGGGTATAATGTCCTGATAAAGTGCTAAGCAGATGCTGTTGACAGGCTGGATATTTAAAAAATGCAGCCAAGCAAAGTGATCATGATCATTTTGCGAGCACCTAAGCAACTTGCATTATTTCTTGCAGCCGTTTATTTGAGCTGGTTTAACTTGCTAAATGTTCCTGAAGGAAATTACTTTTGAGAGACTGGTGGCTTTCTCACATTGTTGCAGGATCGCGTGTATGTACAGCAGAACAATGTGGACAACGTGTACAACCTAGGCCTGATCATCTTCCGGGACCAGGTGGTGCGGTATGGCAACATCCGGGACCACCTCCGGGACACACTCCTTGGCATGGTCCAGCAGGAACGCAAAGGAGAAGTAGTTGATAGGTGTGTGCCCACTGTCCCTTGTTCGTCTTTATCACTTCGGCTACAGTCTTATTGATGAACTGCAGCATGTGTGATATCATATATTACTACAGGCCGCAGTTGCTTTGTGGCAGTTGTGCTGTGCTATTATAATAGCACAAGTCCTTGTGTTGTTAACACTAAAAAAAAGAAGTTCGACAGTGGGGTCTTTCATAAGATACAGAGGGCTGCTACATTTGAATTGACTGGGTTCTTCACGTCCCCAAGGCAATGCAGTAAATATGGGAGACAGCATAGCCGAGAGCTAAAAATTAATTTTGACCACATGAGGTTCTTAAATGTCTACCCAATGCTCATGCATGATTGTTTCTGCGTGGTGTCCCTTTGGAATGCAGCCACCATGGCCAGGATGTAACCTTGTCTTTAGCAGAACACCATAGCATCCGAGCCACCGTGGCAGCCCTGCTTCCAAATTAACGTTCTTTTTGCCTTTTGATGTGCACCCCCCTCCCCCTCCCTATTGGTTCAAATGCAACATTTAAATCTCTTCAAGTCTCAAAAGCAGCTGGAGAAAACTTTTTTTGTGCGTGTGTCTGTGAGCGTGCCACTTGATTCCAATGTGTTCTGCATAGCGTCACAATGGACGCTCTTTCATAAGGGTTCATTTATAGTTAGCTTCAAGTGGGGACGAGGAAATGATTTCATGGCAAAAGGTTAAGAAAGTATGCTGAATGCGGGAATGCAGCGAGTCTGTACTGACATCGTTCTGTGCCTTAATAGCAAAAGAACAAAAGGGCATACCACAAATCTTTGTGTGTCAGCATCTGTGGCTATGCAGCACTATGCAGGATACAGCATAAAAAGAGTTGTCTTTGTGTTTAGCTAGCTAATGCAAGAAGTGTAGGGAAGTATCGTTCAGTTCAGTGGAATTTTATATTGTTTGATTGACCTTCCATTGCAGTCTTTGTGTCTTGAATTTAGCATGGCTGTTGGAATGATCATTTTTCAATGACACAGCTGGGAACAGAAGACATGCTATTTTTCAGGCTAGCCATCAAGAACGCATGCCAAATGCTTGTGCACTTGGGCATTGATTCAAGGTCAGTTTATGAGGAAGACTTCGAGCGGCCCTTCCTGGCCCAATCGGCAGAATTCTATATGGTAAGCTGATTTCCCTTTCTTGCGAGTGTGTTCATTAGACCTCATGTTATGCCAATTAACATCCAGATGAATGACTAAAAGTTATACCTCCAAGCTTTGCATCTGCTTTGCATTTTCACGACAGCAGTACACAGTTATGCTTGCATTCAGTGTGTGTTTTTCATGGCACTTTGACAATGTGCGGCATACTATATTGGTACAGTCGAACCCGACTATATCGAACCCATTTACATCGAATTGTTCTATATATAGAACAATTTCTGGACACGGTATAGCTACAATGAGTATATATAGCAAAAATTACGCTTACATCGAGCAAAAAAAGCAGCGACTCCCGATATATCGAACATCAAGTGGCAGAAAGTGCCCCCGGAAGTTGGCTTTCCCTCGCGGTGGCGGGAAAACCCGGCGGCACAGCACCATCCAACCGCTCTCCCTACCGTGACCGCCCTGCCTCGGACAAGCCGCCGACACCCCCCTGCAAAAAATTATCCTGGCCCGCCCGCAGCGCTTGCTCAGACAGCCAATCAGAGGCTCTTGTGCCCTCGTGCAAGATGGCGGAAGTGCGAGTTGTCTCGCTGCTTTCCTGGTTCATTGTGTGTGCACCTTGTAGGCCTTCTCCCGCAGTGTTGCCGTGATAAAGCGGCAGAATTCGCCTTTCGTCGTGAAGCTCGAAATCGTAAATAGGATCGATTGTGGTGAGAAATCGGATGTCCCCGCAGCATACAAGATTCCGAGGAGCACTCTCAGCACGATCTTGAAGGGGGAGATTACGGCTTAAGCCTGTTTCACATGCAAGCGATTGAGCGAATTGAGCGAACAGCGGCGCGGTGCTGTGAAGCTTTTCGCGAGGTTTCGTTTCACATGCATTGCCGCCGCGCGTTTTCCACCGCTGCGAATATCAGTGTTGCTGGCAAAAGATGGGACTTTCAGCCAGTTTCGGTAGTTTGCGACTACCAATATAAGTATGTCTTTGTCCCTGCCGCTCAAATCATTATTTTATAAATACATATCCTGCGCTTAGCAATTATCAATTTGTTGAAAAGCTCTCTTGGCATGTCGCCCGTACCACGTGTAGCAAGTAAATAAACATCCTCCTATGCGCAGGCTTTCCCGCACTAGTCCTCCACTGGTCACGTGTCGAGACGGGCCATTCGGAAGCGGTGCTGCCGCTCTGCCGCTGCGATGAAATTCCAACTTGCCCGAACCTTGCCGCTCCCGCCGCTAGTGCCACCGCCGCCGCTCGAAACAGATTTCTGCGGCGTGCCGGCAGGATTCGCGAGCATTTTCGCTTGCATGTGAAACAGGCGTAAAGCGGCCAACCTCGCGACTCGGTGCCTGTGACGCCCGACTAGTACGCACGGCCGTGTGCGAGTGGTTCATCCGAAATTGCTTCAGCCGTGCTGACTTTCGCGTGCTCGGTGATGACTAAATTCTGATGAATGCGACGAGGCTGTTGCCAATGTTGCTGAAGTTCGGAGCGAGCTGTCAGAATTTCCGGAAGCTATTGACGAATCAACGGTGGACAAGTTTGTGAATGCAAATGATGGTATCATGACTACAGGAGAGCCCGAAAACGAAGACTACATTGCCTACATCGAACCGAGCACAGGTGAAAGTGGGCACAATGAGGAAAGCAACGACGGTCCTTTGCCTACTTCCTCCGAAGTGATTGGTGCGCTCGCACTATTCAGTGCTTCTGCGCAAATGCAGAAGGTTGCGGCCTCAGCTGCTCCGACGCTTTAGACAATGTGGAAAAGTGAATGCGTCGCAGGCAGCGAAATTGCCCAAGCAGAAGGAAATGCAGGACTACTTCGTGCGAAACTAAGCTAGTTTCACCAATAAAGTGATTTTATAAATGGTATGTGCTTTTATGACATCCAATTATTTAGCAGGCTTATATCGAATTATGCTCTATATTGAACTGATAGGCTTTTTTTGCAAGTTCGATATAGCCAGGTTCGACTGTATCAAGCATGTTAATCTAGCTCAAAATACACAACTGTTGGGAAATCTGGAGTAGGTGCTATGAAAGATAAGTATGAGGCCAATTACATCTCTATTAATGAGTTTTCTATGCTGCCGGCATTGTAAAGCATAATGAAACTACCTTCTGTCTCTTGAAATCTTTCTGGCCTGCTAATTTACTTGGATGTCTTTCTTGTCAGTTTTATGTTTGAATATTTACTGGTTGGGTGACCCCAGCCTGGCAGAATGAAGACTGTCATTTGAATTCCAGCACACGCACCCATTTTCCGTAACGAAAAAGGTTCTCTCGATTGTAACGAGCACCTGTTTGCCGTGACCTCAAGAAAGAAAAGTCCTTTACAGTACTGCGCACCTCATGCTTTCATACAGAAATACAATTTTCTCTCATTTGGAAAAACTAATGTTTACTCCCAATGCACTAAAGTTGCGATAACTAAAAAAAGTTGCAGTCTCACCAAAATGGCGAAGCATCGATTGCGATAGCAAATTAGTAGACAGCTATATGAAGTAAGGATAGTAGTTTTACCGGCTGTATAAACTTGAAAACATTCGCCTACTAACCTAATTAAGAAGCATGGTGTCACGCGTGCACAGCCAAGCATGAGCACATCTTACTCAGTGACCGTGGAAACTCGCTATCAAAATGCTGAAGTGAGAAACTGCGGTAGCAGGAGCGACTGAATTTTTGACCTTCGTGCTGCCTCTCACTTCAATGTGAACTAAGCCATAAGAACACAGTGCGGTGCACCTAGGCGAGTGGGCTGTCCTCACTGCAGATTGCTTTCAAGATAAGCCTGCGCGGCTGCGCCTTACACAGCAGCAGCCGCAGTAAAACGCCTCTCTTTCTGTTAGCGCCAGTCCCGCATGCAAGTTTCGTAAACTCTTAACGCCCGTGACGTGGCCCAATTTC
The DNA here is from genome assembly GCF_050947875.1 of Dermacentor variabilis. NCBI lineage: Eukaryota > Metazoa > Arthropoda > Arachnida > Ixodida > Ixodidae > Dermacentor > Dermacentor variabilis. Next base: position 41,479,995 of record NC_134569.1, read on the forward strand.
CGACCTTCTCCGCCCACTTGATCACTTGCCTTTTAATTGCGGCATCATGATGAACTTGGTGTTCTTTGCACTCGGCACTTCCATGCTGATGGAGAAAATGCAGAAAATGGAAAGACGGATCGTGGACTAACCTAAGCCAAGGCCATGTCTACAGTGTTCTAGAATGACTGTATTCTAGTACACTCTAGCCACGCCTAAGCACACATTCTACAGCACATGGCGGAAGCTACAGCAGCTAGGCTCGAAGCATGTACGAGGTGGCCATCTTAAAAAACCGATGGTGATATGGTAACACAGATTTAGGGTTGTACTCAATTCTAATGCACATGCAATTTTTGTGGACTCGTTTTATCTGGGAAAAAAAGTACACATCCCAGGGTTCTACTAGGAAACATAAATACCCAAGAAAGTGGATGAGGAAACGGCGCTGTGGTAGCCCAATTGGTAGAGCATCGCACATGAAATGCAAAGGTTGTGGGATCTTTCCCCACCTGCGGCAGGTTGTTTTTTCATCCTCTTTCATTTCCAATCACTTATCGTTTCTTTATTTCATTTATTAAGCACAAGTAATTTACCCTATGTTGTCCTTGGTGTCTGTGTTTGTTGGCTTCTTATGATATAACATAAAAAATGAAATTCCAAAAAATTTGTGTTACAAAAAAAAAGAAGCGAGACTGTCACGACCTTCAGCACACATTTAGCTATGCAGTCAATACTCAACAAGCCTTCTATTACGTTTTTTAAGCTCCCCAGGCCCTCCAGAAAGTTTGAGGGAGAAAAATTCTGCTCAATAAAATTCAATAGAATATTCTCAAGTATCACCCTGAAACTTTTATGGCAGCATCAGGGAGATATTCTGAACACTTGTGCCAATTTTCATCAATATCCGTGAAGAAATAAGGAAGTTGATTTTCGAAGCCACGTCCCCGCTTTACTTAAGCATCGTTCTTCCATTTAAGCAAATTTGTCACAAATTTTCTTGCCACTTAAATTAAGCAAGTGAAATAGCCGGAAGGTGCAGTAATGTCGCATAGCACAGAAGCTCCTGAAGACTGCATTCACCATGGATTTGCTGCTAAGTTTGGATAGTGTGCTACTATCTCAAAGTTAATTTCTCTTATATGACTTAACCTAACCTGAGGCAGTGAGCTAGATAGTTATTATTTCTTTCCTCTTAATGCGAATGTGCACGCATGCAGGCGGAGAGCCAAAAGTTTCTGACGGAGAATAGCGCATGCGTGTACATCAAGAAAGTGGAGCAGCGTATCAATGAAGAGGCGGAACGGGCAAAGCACTACCTGGACGAGTTCACCGAGGAGCTTATTGTGCAGGTGGTTGAAAAGGAGCTGATCACCAACCACATGAAGACAATTGTTGAGGTAACCTCCTGCCGCACTCAGTCTGCTTTGTACTTTCTTATGTGCTGATTGACAAGGCTCAGCTGAATTTTGAAGTTTCCCTCCCTCCTTTTATTATTTTATTTTGAAAGAGAAGGAAAGGAAATCATGTTAATTGTGAGATGATCTTTCTGTGTCAGGAAGATGTTACCACAAGCTGCAGCTGTTACTTCAAGGGTGCAAGTAATTGCTATGGCTACAGCTATTTGTTGGAAAAATTTATATCAGGAATATCACTTTTGATTCGACGTGATTGACTGAGCCAGCCATTGGGATGCTCATTGCTTCAGCGAAGCATTGCACACAAGCAAAAGCATCCCTGAAAAGTGATCAGTCAAGCATGTAGTTTTTTTTTAGATAGGGTGAGTATAATGATCATCAGCTGCCAGTGCAGATCTTGTGTGTTGCATGCATTGGTTGAATTAGGTAGCTTGAATGAGCATTGGTCAATGGCATTGGCAGTACCAGTGTGATGGTTGTTAAATTGGAAAGCTACAATTTCACTTGCGGCATGTTAACTGAACAGGTGTTTCGGAGTATTCAAAGGCATCCTACCATTTTGTCATTGAAATAGCTTTTGAGCTAAAACTTTGGGCTAGCAGTGTTGTTGTACTTGCAGATCATCAGTGGGCCTCTTCGATTTTTGAAGCTCTGGCAGCCAGACGGCAGTCAGCTAGTTCAGGTCCCGATAGAAGGTCATGTGGGCTCGTACCCAAGACAACCCGAAGCTGCCTGAAGTTTGCAAAATCGAATGCCGGGGCAACTGGTTGCGGGATAAATGTAAACATGCTACCAGGATGACAGCACCCGGCGAGGCCGGCGCGCGCTCAGCATAGTTGGCCTGTGTTGGCAGCTTGAAAGTATATACACAGTTAAACCTCGATATAATAAACCAATGTAACAAAATCCTCGATATGACGAAGTATTTAACTTTTCATAACCTCTTGTCCATAGAACACCATGCAATTAGAACCTCAATACAACGAAGTGTTTGTATACGATTTGAATATAATGACATTTCGCTTCCGCAGCAGAGAAATGCCGTGACAAGTGAAAACTTCTGCGGACACAGAGGGTCAAATGATTGATTAAATTACAAGTGGCTGCTAACAAACGCACCTCTCAAATTGTGTGCGGCGTGACAAGAGTGACCGTCGAAGTGAAGCCGCATCATGTTCCATATAAAGTCCAAGTGCGACAAGATCCTATCGTGCCCCGTGCACTTTGTGCTTTAGGTGCAAGTGAAAGTGTGTAAAGGTGAGAAAAAAGATGGTAGAAGGGAGCTCGCAGTTATGCGATCAAAGGCATGTGAGGGGTGGGGGTGGGAGAAAAGTTAAGTTGGAAATTTCTGGCGCGCATCAGGGCTATGGTTGCACATGGCTTTTCGCGCGGCGAAGCGCAAACGCAACCGTGCACCCTGCTTTAGAGATAATGTGCCGCGTGTGCAAAGAGTGGGCATGCCAAGACTGCGTGGCATCATGTAAGCTGTCTTCTTGGGTGTTTAGTATTGAAGGTTGCGTGATCTCGAGTTGTGGTGACCCGTTTGTTGGAACGTGAGGCAGACGAAGCAATCGCTCCCTGGTGCCGGCGACACTATCAACTGCAGGGTGGAGTGCCCACGAAAGCGTGGCTGGCTTCGCTTAATTTGTACCGCCTATGTGAAGATATCGTCGACGTGGCATGAAACCATATAATTCGTTGCCACTTCCCAAATTCATCAAAATAAATTTTCTCATTCAAATTCGCTCATTCTCATAAGACGGAATGATGCTTTAGAACCTTAGAAAGATAACGCTAGAAGTAAGGAAATTCGAAGGTGACCATAGCCATGCAGTTGGCTGAGCGAGGTGAAAGCCCTCAAGCACCTGCGTTGCAATCCGTCAAGTCCCCACAGAGATAGTGGCAAGTGCCCATCACTTCTTTTAGTTGTCTCCTAGCCAGAGAACTTCCAGAGAGCAGCCAGACCAAAATCGTCCTGGCTGGTTCTGGCACCCAATCGTCCAGCCAAAGCAAAACTAATGCCCGGTGGAAGTTCATGGCATGGTGGGTAGGGTAACCCGAAAAAGCAAAAGCACTTTGGCTGGCTCTGGCAGCCCGCGGTAGCCAGAAGTGAAAAATCGAAAAGGCCCACTGAAGATAAAAAATATTGTCTCTATTTTATCTCACTGTAGTACATTTATCCTCCCTACTTCCCAATAGATGGAGAACTCTGGTGTTGTGCATATGCTCAAGAATCAGAAGACAGAGGGTAAGATATTTATTGTGTAATTCTTGGTGCATGTGTGATGTGTTTGTTTTCATAGTTCTCGGAAGCCTGTGGATTTAATAAGTCGGTTTGTCATGGCATTGTAAGTACTAGAAGAACTGTCAAACCTTGCATGGCAGCTGGTTCGTAGGACATATTAGACACTAGTGTGCTGTTGTTGTTTAAGTAGCAAAAATTTCAGATAATTAGTTGGCAGCAAGCACCTGAAGCCTAGTATTATCCTTTCCTGTGCACTCAAATTGGCAGCACACAGGGCCTATACCAGAGGGAGTGCATTTTATGATAAAATCAATCCTCAGAACAGCGAACCTTCAGTTAGTGAAATTTGTGATTTAGCAATCTTTTATTTCCAGATCTTAGTTTCATTGATTGCCACATATGTTTTTGCACGATTTAGCTGAATAATTTTCAACTTGCCAAAGTCTACAAGCGTCATGTGCATGTACCTTTAGCTTTTACAAAAAGCAAAATAAAAGAAGGACATCATGTGAGAGGGAATTCAGCATTTGCATGCTACATTTCTCGTGCTAATGTCTGTAAGCAATCACAAATGCCCACTGTCAAGCAGTGGACGGAATGCACCACTTTGTCATCTGCAGGGGTGGGACTCCTGCGCCAAACACAGAAAATTAACTGAAAATGCACCACGATGAGCCAGAATGGCTTCGGCATGTGTGCTCCGGCGATGGCTGCAAGCAGCGAGTGTGTTTGTTCTCTGAAAAAGAGTGCAGCTGTTCACAATCCGCACACCTCACGATGGTGCCTCCCACAGTTTTTTTGTAATTTTCGTGCTTATAACGCTGGACTTTTCAGCGCTTCTGGCTAGTGGCCAGTGTTCACAGCCACTCCCAGCAGTTATCACTGCCGTCAGGATGGCCAGAGCAGCCACAGTTAGAGTGCACTAGAATAGGTTTGGGGGGCGGGGGGGGCTGAGTGGCACAGTGCTCCCTATCTGAGGGGCAAAAAAACTAAGTAAGCTGAGGGTGCTGCGAGCGAATGGGGAGGTGCGCGCTGCCGTGGGTTCAGCGGGCAGCTGTCTTTCTCCCGACTGATATAAGTAAAGCTATTCCAATCTGTTTTTGTACCCATGTGGGCAAGGCCTGAGCCAATTTGATCTATCATGAAGTTCTAATGGCAGCTTTTTGGGAAAAAAATAATAATAAACTGGGATAGTTTTACGTTATAATACCAGCCCAGGGTTGATTGTGGCGCTCTGGGTCTGCGGGGACATATGGTGACCCAGAAATTATGTCACTGCGTTGATTGGACTGTGTAATTTCCGAAAGTTTTCCACTATCACCATGAGGTCGGCGTAGCAATATGTAGTCCAATCATAGTGCGACCAATGTTTTTGGCTTTGCAGGAAAGCATGTGCCGTGCCACCACTCGACCCATTCTTCCATATCCTAATATGCTATAGCTACAAAGTGCGCTTCTAATGCCCCGCGTTCTGATTGGCTTGTGGCAAGGCAAAACTATTTATTATGTAGAAATGAATTTCAATCAACCACAGTTGTTCATAACTCTGGCTTCCCTGTGTGGTCTGTTTGTAAAGTGCATTTCCAGGCACTTCGTCCACACTATCGAGACATTAAAGAAAAATGTACATGTGTATAAAACATGTCTTGGGGCTACTTTTCTGAAATTTTGGACTCGCTATTGCAGACTGCATGTTTTTTGTGATTGCTACCTTCAGTTAAACATCTACAGTTACTATTACCAAAATTTGCATGCACTAGACTGTTTCAGTATCAGGGTAATCTGCCTCAAAATTCAGCTTAGGACGTTGCTTAAAACTGCTCCACTACAGCACTTGTGTTGGTTTATTCTGTGTTCTGTCATGGTTTCAAAGTATGCTGTTACATTCCATATTCTATTATTCCACTAAAATTCACTATCATCGCTAACAGCTACATTCCATATTCTATTATTCCACTAAAATTCACTATCATCGCTAACAGCTCGGCCAGATGGGAGGCGGTTCTCCGCAGCCCTTTTCTGGCTGACCAACTCTGGGCTGTCCAGCAGGCCCACGATGCGGCCGAGAGGCTCGGCCTTCCGGTTCCCACGTGGGAGCGGCCCGCTTCGGGAATACTCACGACCTGCAGGACCTTCATTAAAGTTTTACAATACCATGCCATACCTTACTAAAATTCAGATTGGGGGCCTACTCCAAACAGCTTCAAAATAAAATTTTATCTGCTGTAAATTGCTCCAAAATGAAGTTTGGTCTCCTTAAACTGCTCCAAAATGCAATTTTACTTGCTCCAAAAATTGCATCAAAATGGGTTTGGGCAGTCCCGCTCCTGCATCTGTAGTGCCAGTACAGAAACTGTGTGTGGCATGCCTTATTTATGCTTGCAGTCTCTCGGATAATCTCCTAAGCACACTTGATATTTGTGCTTAAACTATGCTTAATGAGATTCACGAATGAAGTTTTTCCCTACAAGTATGACTTCACTATATCTAGGTTCAAGTGTACCAGTTATGCATGGATGCATATGTGGAAAACCCTAAAACCATGTAAACACAATTTGCAATCCAAAAACTAGAAACTACAACTACTACTCTGGTGTGCACGAGGCAGGTGAGGTGTGTGTGGGGAGGCAGGGCTCAGCGATTCAAGGGCGAAACTCTCAAAAAGTGTGGGTGCGGGTGCTTGCTTTGCAATGAGTGGGCACTGAGAAAATCGATGACGCATTTTGGTAATACGCTGATTGCGAGAGTGCTTATGGTGCATGGTGACTGCATTTGACCCCCCCCCCCCCCCCCAATGCTCACCAGTGGCACAACAAGTGCAGTTAAGCGTGCAGTCTGAGTATCGCATTTGAATCGCTAAGCACGGTACCATTCGTATACCAGGTGTTCATGCCGGCATGGGCCTGAAAGCAATGGAATTGACAGACCGGTCGAAGGACATGGCTGTTTAAGGTTCCTACTGGAAAGCAGGGCTCACTGGTGACCGTGGAAGCTGCTGTGTGAGGCAAAGCACTTGCCCCTCTCCGGCTTGGCTACGTTTTATTAACGAACTGCAGCCAAATGCAGATGTGTCAGCCACACATGACGTTCTGGTATTTAGGTACATAAATAGTGCTTCTTTGTTCTTGCTAATATTTTTTAAATTTTGGCTTCCAGAAAAAATGAGCTCATAATATATGATTAATCATGGTGCGAATATTTGGACAGTACTTTGAAAATATTAAGATAAAGTGGCCTGGCAGCACTGCACCATGCATATGTGAAGATTCTCTGCATCTTTGCTGGAAAGCATGGCAGGTGCATGGGTGTCTAGGCTGCTGTCTGCCCATGTAGTCCCTGCCCAACAGCTATTCAGTGTAAGGACTGGGTATACCTGCTTCTCACAGCCTTGCTGCTGATTATATGTGGCACACACTGGTGTGTTCTTGCTTTGCAGACCTGGCACGGATGTTCCGCTTGTTCAATCGGGTCCAGGACGGCCTCAAGACAGTGGTGGACTGTGTGAGTCAGTATCTGCGTGAGCAGGGCAAGTCGTTGGTGACTGAAGAGGACGGTGGTAAGGGGGACGCCCTGAGTTTTGTGCAGAACCTTCTGGACCTGAAGGACCGCTTTGACCACTTCCTGCACCACTCCTTCAATGGCGAACGCCAGTTCAAGCAGATGATTGCCAGCGACTTTGAGTATTTCCTCAACCTGAACCGCAAGTCACCCGAGTACCTCTCCTTGTTTGTGGACGACAAGCTCAAAAAGGGGTTGAAGGGCATGACCGAGCAGGAGATAGAGCAGGTGCTGGACAAAACCATGGTGCTGTTTCGCTACCTGCAGGAGAAGGACCTGTTCGAGCGATACTACAAACAGCACCTGGCCAAGCGATTACTGCTGAACAAGAGCGTTTCCGACGACTCTGAGAAAAACATGATCTCCAAGCTCAAGGCAAGTTGCTGGATGATAGCACCTTGTGATCTTGATGCAAGGGCAACACTGTTTACTTATTCACCATTTCTGGTCTTAGGGTGTGCTTGTTGCATAAACCTTTTCTTTTTTTTTACTGTTATCGCAAAGCTTTATTATGACTGTACATGTTTAGGTTGTGAATATTGCAGGCACTGGGCATTTCCTGAGAAATTTCCAGTTCATCTGCTTTACAGTATGATCAGCGATGCTGTAGTATTTTTGACAGTAGGAACTAGCTGCAAAAGTAATGTGCACCTGGTATACAGTTGATTCCAGATATATTGAACCGATGATGATGATGATTGGAGCTTATTAGCGCGAGGGCCAGATGTGGCCAAAGAGCTCCATACTCGAAATCAAACTCAAAGGGGATCATGAATAGTTTGATATATTGACCATTTTAAATATAAAATATGCCTATCTGAAGCTTATCTTATACCTTCCACACAACTCTGACAGTTTCCAGAGGTAAAAAGCGTGAACTTGCCAATTTTCTTCTCCAAGACCGTAGAATGCATAAAATTTCACGTATTTTGTGCTCACGAATGTCGCAAATGGCTTGAGATGTGGAATGGTCTCTGAGATACTGATTCCAATGTTAAACATAAAAGCCCGCTTGGCCTGGACGCAGAGACCATGGTGCACCATTGAGCACATCGGTGGTGCGTCAAAGGACTTGTTGAGCGTTTTTATTCAAGATAAGGTAGAAATGGATGCATCGCAGAAGTTAACTAGCTTGTATGGATGCGTGGCGTGCCGCCAACAGTGCACTTGTTCTGCAAATCGCTCGTGAATATGACTGGCCACGTGTCCATTGCTATACCAACAATAAACCGTTTAAACAGTCGATTGTCATATCTGGGCAATGAGCCATGAGAACTGTCATGTCGAGTTTTGGAACTGACTGTTGGAACTAGTTGTCTTTGTTTCTCGATCACCCTAAAAAGTCCACGTCTGTCTCTTGTGCCGCTCAGCACTCAAACGCCTCGCAGCCAGTAAGTCCCTTCGTTCTCAGCCCTTCCCCCTCTGGTCCCTGCGCCGGAGACTGCTGACCTTACACTCACGTGGTTAGTTTCAAAAATGGCTTTCAGCTTGAGAGCATTCGAGTCCATTCTGTGGGATTCTCCTCCGTGCTCTTGGGACAAAGGAACAACAACACAGTAGCGCAAACAATCACAAAGGCATTTATTGCACCTTTCATAGATCAATGCCTGCTAGCCGAGTTGCTATCCACAAAACATGCCGATGGGCGCACGACAAATCTAGAAGTCCGACTCACCGCGACCGGATAGCGAGCGAATATGTTCGCCCCATGCTGGATCCCAACGCCTGATCGTTCGCGTGTACGGTCACTCTAACGGTGGCGCGTTCGAACGCGGCCACGCGAGACAGTCTCACAGAAGCATGAGTCGGCGCACGCGCGGCACGGCACGTCCGTCCCGCTTGCTGTCCCATCCCAAAGAGAGAGCGCCTTCCGCTCCCGCACCCGAGTAACCCCGCCGGTAACAGCGCAACACTCGTGCCATCTCTCGCGCTGCGCTTCAACTACATCGACCGCCGCGGGCATCACGCAGGCCATGCGCCGAAGCGGGATTGCAGGAGATGGGGGAAAACAAGATATCTGGGGACGCGTGTGAGTCTCGCATCCCCACAATTCCCACTCACGGTATAACCGTGCAAGCACGAATAAAACGCGTGCAATGTGGACCCACCAATTGCACAGCGACAAGTCTTGCATGCCACTACTGCAATAAAGTGCAAATGTGGTGGGCGGAGGTTTCGTTAAATTCAAACTGCAGTGTAAGGATCCGTCCAAGTGGAGGTTGTGCTCTGAATTGTTTTGGTCCCTTGCAGAATCCTAATATTTCATTCGCGGAAAGCTCTTGCCTACAAGAAGACTAACCCGGCAACACAGCAGTTCGAAATCCCGTGCCCGGCGCCACTCAGTGAAAAGATCAAGTGTCATCCACACTTTCTTTTGGAAAGCGTATCGGATTGGAAGGCCCTTTGCATTGTTGAAATATGCTTTTGCTAATAACAAACAGCCGCAATTTGCACAAGCCATCCATATGCATAGCGAGGTAAACTGATACACCACCCTGCCAATTTTTTTCTCCATGGCACATACTGCTCTTCAGATTCAATCTCTTGTTTGGCAGCATCTGCCAAAACAGTGTTGTTTCGAATTTGTCGTTATTAAATACTTCCGAAGACATTAAAAGTAGTTGCGTCTCTGTTAGGAGAAGCACACTTACAAGGATGAGGCATGGGGCTGCATTCATTACATTGAATGTGGCGGTGAATGAGAGTTCGGTTTACGTGTAGTACATTGCTATATCTTTTCATGGGATCTTTAAGATTTTACACCTGTCAATATACACAATAATTTGATATATCCGAGTTTGACATATCTGGCATCGATTGCGTACAGCAGCAACAACACACAAGCAGGTACTATCCTGCCACAATGAAGCCTGAGTGATAAGAAATAAAGAATGACATCTCTTACTCCTGATAACTTCAAAGTGTGAAGTGTGATTGAGGTATAGCTGGGCACTAAGTGTGCTCAGACCCTAAGCGTTTGTGAACTAATCACCCCAGTGTCAGACACAGTGGTGAATGTGGGAAGGAAAATTCACCTTCTAGTTCATTTAGTCGTGTTCGCACTTCTGCCAAGATAACCTGTGCATGCTGAGATAAACACCATGTGTGTGTGCTTGACAGCTTCCTGCTATCGTTGCCAATTTTAATGTTTCGTCTTGTTTCACACTGCACCGATGCCGCAGGATCATAGGGCTGGAAACTTGGTGGCAAGGTTTTTAGCTTGCATTTAGTCAAGCACATTCAATCCAGCTGTCTTACACCAATCTGAATTTGTGTTAGATGGACTTCCTATGGCTTGGACACCATTTTGTTCAAACAAACTCAGTTTATTTGGAGTTTGCAATAACGAAGTTCTACAGTAATCGTGGTCTCTTGTTACTGTATTTATCGTAGTCTCTTGTTACTGTATCGAGAACCTGTGTGCATTGCTGTGGTGTAATGTACTCAAGCTCAGTCATGATAATCCAGGATTGAAGTAACGTGAGATGCATCTTTGCAGACTGAATGCGGTTGCCAGTTTACCTCTAAATTGGAAGGCATGTTCAAGGACATGTCAGTATCGAATACAATGATGGATGAATTCAAAGCTGCTGTGGCCTCTTCAAATGTAAGTAGCATTCATCACCTATGTTCTATGTTACCGAAAAGAGTATCTAATTTTATAGAATGATGCATGAACAGCTATAAGGAACCGCAAAAACGGTACTCTTGTTTATATTCTCTTTAGTTCTCTTGCTTAACCTAACATGTGACTTAAATTTGGACTTCTGGCGCTAGCCTGCTAGGCAGTGCTTTTCATGATAAAATTTCATTGTGGGCTTTTTTGTAATCAGCAGGTTGCCACATACTGTAGTGTCGATAGTTTTGTTTAACCGGCAGTCAGTTTGTAGTGCTTTATGTACAGTATAACTTAATGTGTTTATTCAGCATGCAAATGTTGCACAACTGTACTGAAGTACTTCTTTTTTAAATGAAACCCTTGGTCAATATACTCTGCTTTTTTAAACATTCGTTTTAGATAGTGGTTTTATGGGTTATCCTGCATTTGTGTGGTACTTAAGGGCTCATTTGACATGCTTTTCTCCTTTCATGTTGGCAGATGAACTTGTATGGAGTGGACCTGAATGTGCGTGTGCTCACTACAGGGTTTTGGCCCACCCCTGCTTCTACACCTAAGAGCAACATTCCCACAGCCCCTCGCAATGCTTTTGAGGCTTTTCGCAGGTATGCAGCTACTGTTGCCCTGTCAGACAAAAAAACAAAAACAAAGGAATTGGGCTTTTCTACGGCACTTTGTTTCAACATTGTTTTTTTGTTATGTTTCTTATCAGTGTAAAAGGGGTGTTCAATAAATGTTTAACACCACCACCTACCTATGGCACTACGTACCACACACTGTGAAACAGATAAGCAAAGATGCTTATTGTGATAGGATTGGCAGTGATAGCTGTGAATGCCGCGTGCGACGGCTTCAGTGAAAATTTGCAGTTACCGAAATGAAAAATTGAGTGCGCACCGGCATTTTCACATGAGAGAGGCAGGCGAGTATTGTGGTGAAGCTGTCGCGGGAGGCAGCCATATACTGTTCTCTATCACACGTGTGTCGCGCATTTTCTTGTTTACATGGGATCTAGTGGCCGGAAAACTTATCGTATGATTGCAGTTTGGCAACGTACTGAATATTCGGGCTGAAAAATCGTGTGTTCCGGGAACGTATAAACCGGTAAAAAGTGAGCGTAACTCTAGTGGGTCTTGTGTTCTTGATTGCAAACATTGGCACGGGGAAAACATAACGGGAATGTGTGAACAAGGTTCTACTGTACTACCCAACTGTACTGCGTTCAATGCACAATACATTTTGGCACCAGAAGGGACAGAAGAGTAGTGAAGGAAACCGACATATAAAGAGGCAATGGCTTTGTTTCAGGTTCTACTTGGCCAAGCACAGTGGCCGGCAGCTGACCCTGCAGCCACAGCTAGGCTGGGCGGATCTGAATGCAGTGTTCTACGGGCCACGCAAAGAGGAGAATGAAGCATCGTCATCTTCGCTGGGGAGCCTGGCTGCTGGTGCACCGCGCAAGCATGTCATCCAAGTGTCTACGTATCAGATGTGTGTTCTCATGCTCTTCAACAGCCGTGACCGGCTACTCTACGAAGAGATTGCCTCTGAGACAGACATCCCTGAAAAGGATCTGGTGCGTGCACTTCAGTCGTTGGCCATGGGAAAGCCCACGCAGCGCATCCTCATCAAAAGCCCGAAGACAAAGGAAATTGGTGAGAATCCTTGAAATGTAGCCAGAACTCTCTCCTCTTTGGTTGGCTCTCTCTTGTTAGCAATTTTCATGTCGCCATTTCAGTTCTTGAAAAATACAAGGACAATGCTTAGTATGCATGTACTCATGGCTGTGTTTTAGTTGGCCATTTGTTTCTGCTGGAAACTGATTGCGTGTTTGAGCCACTCGTCACTATGTGCTGATTTTGTGCATTATCTTGCTGGGTAAACCTGTAAACTTAATCAACCAGGCGATTGCAAGTATTGGGTGAAGTTCTCGATTCAGTACTGCCTCTTCGTGAGCCTATCAGCATGCAGAGAGAGGAGGCAATATGAGAGACTTCAGAGGAAGTGTTCACGTACCTCTAATAATTAAGTTTGCCAAAGCTCACATTTGCTGTGAATGTTTATGGCAAGCAGGTTTGTTTTCTTGCGCCTGCATTTTATTCCTAGTGCAGTTAATGGGGGGACCATGCTCTTCAAAAATTATTTATTTGTGGGTACATTTGGAAGAAACTTGCTGAATTGATGTATTTCAGTGTGCCAATTTAATATATATATATATATATATATATATATATATATATATATATATTCAGTTTTCTTGCATAGTTAATAACATTTTAGAAATTAAGAAAAATCTGTTCTTTTTTACAACTTGCTTGGAGGTGAGCTATTTACTGAACTATATATGGTGCAATAAAGATTGACATACAAAAATGATGTGGAACAAACAAAGAAGGCAAAACCGCAAGTATAGTGTTCTAAGCTAATTTTATATTAAGTGAGAGCATAGCATACTTTTAAAGTAAGAACCCGTAGTATCACCAAGGACAAGTTATTCCTTTTTGAAAATTTTTGTGATAATAGCATTTGTTTATATTACAGTACCTATTGCATTCTCTTATTGTCTACCTTTCGGACAAAAGAATAATTATTGTGATAGGACAATAGAACCGGACATATTGCTCCAGAACTGTGACACCGTCAAATATGTTTAGTAAAAATCATAACAAACATCACAACATTTCATAGTCATTCTGGCAAGGCCAAATCAATCAAGGATGATACAGGGGTCCAATCAAGCAAAAATAAATGACATACTACACCAACCTGGAGCAAAGGAACGCAAAAAGGTATAGGGGCCAATTTCGGGCTCCAAAAAGCAGGGTCTCCCGTCAAACCTCGATAAGACAAAGTCGCCAAAATCGGCAGTTTGCTTTGTTATATCGAAATTTAGTTCTATTGAAATTCGACTTCTTATGCAAAATAAGTACAGTCGACAATGGAGTTTTGTTACACAGGAGGGGCTGCAAAATTTTCAGAACTATAGGGCAATTGACAATGACAATAACAAATTTGAATGAGCAAAAAATTCATTTTGTTAAATTTGTGAGCCAACGATGAAAGATATGGTTTCATGCCATGTTGACGATATCTTCACATCTGCAGTATGAAGCAGAGCCAGCCGCGCTTTCATGTCCGCTCCGCCTCCGTTGATAGTGTCACCGCACATGATGCCACGTCATCTCGACACGCCCACTCACATCCGGCAGATTGCCTCTAAAACAAGGCACATGAGCTGTGTATGCGTTCAGCTGTGCTGACAGCCATGCCCAGTCGTGCTAGGAAAGAAGTATGTCAACCTGCCCCCCCCCCCCCCCCCCCCCTACTTGATGACATGGCAAACCTGTGCTCATCAAGCCACCATAGTTTTCAGCTCACCCTCGCAAGCTTTCACTGCTCCCAAAGTATAAAGCTTTATATGCAATAAACGTCACAGGATCCTTTCACGCTTGGGCTTTATGCAAAACATGACACTGCTCTGCTTTGGGGTTGCTGGCATAGCATTTGATTTGAAAGGTTGGTTTGGATTTTTGGAATTCAGATTATCACAAGTGTACTTTCTGTGTTTTCCCTGAATGTATGCTCTCTTAAATGGTGACATTGCCATTTATGGTGCAAAACCTTTATTGAAGAAAGTGTGCGAGTTGCATAGGAGTTGAGCAGGCTTGCCAATGATCAGCTTTTGTTGTGTGGATTGAGGGAAGAGGCCTTACTTTGTTTGAAAGATCTTGTCCTCCTAGGCCCTGAAAGATGGCCCAGCCTGTGCTAGTGCTTGTGTCTTGTGAAAAATGACAGCTGAGGGCTTCTCTCTTATGATAGTTTTTTTTTTTTTTTCTCATTTCAGAGCCAAGTCACACGTTTACTGTCAATGACTCCTTCACTTCCAAATTGTACAGAGTCAAGATTCAAGCAGGTACTGAGCTGTACCCTCTTCCTGTCATTTTCTTTTTCCCTCTTGCTTGAGAATTACATTACCTTGATAAACAAATTTCATTTGAGATGAGACATTCGCTAGGCTGATGGTGTTTTAAAAATTAAGTTTATGGCAGGTTGACAGAGGCACACTATGAAGTTTCTTCTGAGCTCCAAGGAATAATCGTTGCAGCAACAAAAATCGTTGAATAGAAAGTTGGCTCTGATGTGCAATTTGTGTTTTACCAGCAATTTGCAATTGTAAGAGGTGCTTTATCTTACTTACCATGTTAATTTTTATTCCATAAGTGCTTTTTTTTTTTTTGCGATGTCTTAATTAAATTAATTCACAGTAAGAGGGAAAAGTGTCATTCTTACTTGTTTCGGCTAGATAGATTGGTACTCTTCGTTTGCTGAAGCAACCTTGCACTTGATTTCACTTGTTATTGCGTGAAAGTACCGTGCACAGAATACATAAATACAAGAAAGAAGGTCTCAACATTCAAATACATAGCGCAGCTGTTGTACATCAGAGACGTATCACTACATTGGTGGACTTTAGGGTGTTTTATTTTTCTGGCCTACTTGATTATTCAGACATCTTGTGGCATTGGGCTGTTTTCTGCACAGAACAAGCTCGTAACAACAA
Organism: Dermacentor variabilis; assembly: GCF_050947875.1. Taxonomy (NCBI): domain Eukaryota; kingdom Metazoa; phylum Arthropoda; class Arachnida; order Ixodida; family Ixodidae; genus Dermacentor; species Dermacentor variabilis. The sequence goes on from NC_134569.1 coordinate 41,495,375, forward strand.
CTGACATTTTGGGACACCACGCGGTGTCTTGCGTAATTTTTCAGTCATGATTCGTGCATTGCATTGCAAAAATGGTGGCCATGAGCAGTGCCGGTACCATTTGGATTATCTTTGCTTTTGTTTCGAGACAGTTTTTCAGCTATTTTTGTGCTGCAGCTGCTGAACTCGGCGTCAAACCATAATCTTATTTGCTGACACCAATGAAGCACAAATTGGTTCGGCCTAACTGCCTGAACAGTGTTTTCAATCAAAATTTTCTGCTCACCAGCGTGACAGTGGGTAGTTGCTGACATGGGAAGATTGCCGCTGTTTGTATGAGCGGGCTCACTGTTGATCAGGCCTCACATGCCGGAGCTGCTAGACTGACAGCCGTAGATGGGATGTTCAGGTCGCCAGCAGTTACTGCGACTACTTTTCCCATGTTTGTCTGTGTGCCTACAGACAGAAAAGGTCAAGCTGGGCATAGGCAGACAGTTGTGAAGCTAGTTTCTGCAACACAGCCTTAACTGCTGGCACTACATAGTCAGTGGTATGTGCAACAGCTGTGCTTCGCTGCATCGTACAGCATGCAGCGCTCCTTGGACTGTTCAATGGGCAGATGTAAAATGCTCCTTCGGACTCAGCCATCAAGAAAATTCCAAGTATTTGTTATTTCACTGAAGCACAATGCTGGCCAAAGTCTGTATATACAGTTGCCGACCGATTTTCCGGACTCCAAAAATTCGGACATGCCCGATTATTCGGTCAGCTTCGCGGCACCGCCATTCCCCCCATAGCCCATAATGTATAACAACTGCCGAAAGTTCGGACAATGTTGCAACCTCTCGTCTGATTTTTCGGATACTCCTTGAGCCAACTCGATCGAGAGCATCATGCACCGACTATGACCGGCGCATAGTCCGACTTGCTGAATGCCATTTTTGTTTTGAACAGGGCCTGCTTGCTGCCCCACGAAGTGGCGCTACTGGAAATCCCCGCTTATCATCATCGTTTCTGCCTGGTTTGATAGGGTGGCTCTACAGCAGTTCCAGTTTCAGCTTAGTAAGCCATGTCAAGACAATCCAGCAGCTGATTTGTTTCTTCACGCTCGATGCTGCGAGCAGGCTACGTTTTTCGTTTGTGCGACTGGTGTTGGCACGGTGGTGTTTGCTTTGTGTGCTGTGTCGCGGTTTCGGTGATCCAACGCGGCGTACAGAAACATAGCGTCATGTGTCTAATGGCGCCGACAGTGCCCGCGCAGACTTCGCAGGGGAATGCCAGCAAGCGGGTGCCGGGCGGCCTAAGGTTTGTCGCCTTCTGATGTGCTCCCTACTGATGCGGAAAATGTTCTGCCGAGACCTGCGCAGTGGTTGCATTGCGATTCCGGACACCGTCTCATTTGACAGTTTCACAGGTGCTGACACTGCTGTACTGACATGCGCAGAACTCGACGACGGCAAGATCATTCGTCAGGTTTCTGCTGCACCGCCGGACGATGACTCCGAGTCGGAAGATGACACACAATGTGCTACGCTGCCGTCGCATGCGGAGCGTGCACAAACAGTGACTGTGCTTTCAGCCACCTATACGCGCCGTGCACGCCGACAGACGCGCCACTGGTGGCGGCCTTGCGTAGAACACGCGGGAGAGGAGCCTGGCGTGCGCCGTATTTTGTTGTGTTGTTGATCATACTTCTCTGTCTTATTCACGTTTTCAGAGCAAGATAGGCAACACCATTCGCACGTGTGGGGTGGCCAAAGCTTCAGGGAATGTCGAAAAAGAATTGTTGCAGGGTGGGGGGCTCAAATACCGGTGAAAACGTGCCGGCGATACGGTTCCAATCATTCCCGGCAAAGCCTCATCAGCGGTAGCAACGGTAGCAAAAATGGATCGTCGCTTCAAAGGGAAATTTCTTGTTCTCATCCTTTCCTTTGTCTCGTCGGTGTTTTTTTCCACTCGATCATAGCTAGACGCGTGAGCAATGAAGTTCGTCTACAGTGCAGCATGAGGTTTAAAGGCATTTCGCTAAAGTTCGGAATGCTGTTTGCCACTTATATTGTTTTCCGCTTCTTTAATGCGTTGCGCTAGCTAGGCAGCCCGACTGCATGAGTGCATTGCGTTGTATGTTAAAGCTACTGAAGTTTGCAAGAACTGAAATTGTTGGTTTCATGTGGCGCGGTAAATCCTGGCACCAGCTGTCACGCACTTCATGTTTTTACATCTATTTTATGCGTGGCTTCGCAAATGTTTAACTGTTGCTAGTTGCTCCATGCATAACTCTTGTCGATTCTTTTGAGCTGCGAAGTTTTTACCCTACCTTGTTTGTAAAGGGTATAAATCACGCTGTGTCTTATCGGAATGATACCAAGGAAGTGCTTCTTTAACAGCTTTATTTTTTTCGCTCGAGGGCATTTTAGATATTGTTTGCGTTTTTGGAAATGTGTTTAGAAAATCGGTAGTTCAGGGCGAGAATTGCTAATAGCTGCTGCATGTGGTATTTTTGTTCCATTTCTCGCTGAAAAGTTCGCGTCCCGTTTGAAAAGTCATCACACCTCGATACTGCCTGAGCAAACTTAACACGCCGAGTGATTTGTTTGTTTCACAATGTAGTCCCTTCTTGCATGTGAGTTTTGTACTCAACTGAATTCTTTCTTATACTTACGCTGCAGACTAAACCGGGCCTTGCCGCCAGCGCTCATCTACTTTGACTGGCGCTGCTCTGCCTTTAAATATATCTTGTGGCACCTCTCTCTAGTAATATAAAAAAAGTACTGAAAAGTTAGTCAGTCTTTAGCTTTGTACGTTTTCAAGCAGCTCCCTTGGGGAAATTAAAATTGCACAAACTGCAGCGGGAACGGTAGTTCACCGGCGTATGTGGCAGAATTGCATCGGCGGTACAGCACTAACACGCGCTTTTATTAACCCGTGTGTTTAGTGGCTTCGTTGGCTAGTGTATGCGTTTCCATCAATAAATTGGCAATTACTCTTCTTGAGGCGACTTCGACTGCACTTATTCGGCAATGTCACATGTATTCATCGGCAGAAAAATCACAACGGCATATGCAGAGATTGCACCGTGCGGATTTGTTTGATATAAGTCTGCACTAACGACGGGTGCTTATTATTCGGGTACAGAAGCAGCATTGCGGCAAGGGTAGAATAAAAAAAAACCATCGAGAGATCGCATCACTCAACAAAATTTATCGGCTAGTGAACATGAGCTCCACGTCATGTACGTGGGGTTCATGGCATTTGTCTGCGGGACACACCTTGCACGTATGTGGACCATGTCCCAAATACCGGTAACATCGTGTCCATCCCGCTCGCACAGAGGTCAGCATCTTCCCTACAGCTGTCACCGCAGAAGAAGCAGCCTGGCACCCGAACAAAGAAGAAATCGCAGCCGCGAACTTCAGCCATCTTTGCTGCAAAAAGTTGTCGTCTGCTACTGCCCCCATGTGTACTGTTGGAAGCGTCCGCTAGGTGGCTTTCAGTGGCGCCTCTATAGGCGGTGCACGAGGCGTATAGTGACCGTACGACCCTCTCCGAGATTCAGGCTTATCTGACTGCGCGTAAACGGAACAGCATGCAACGGCGCATTCACAATTTCTTCAGGCCTACTGCCAAGCCCGAATAAACGCATGGAAATAAAGGATTTCATTTTTTTTTTCTTCATCTGCTTTTTCGGACACCTGTTTATTCGGACATTTCCGCAGTCCCCGTGAGGTCCGAATAAACGATCGGAGACTGTAAACCTTCTGTGCTACTGTTACTGTAATATAGTAAGAAAATAGTTTTTTGATTTCGTAATCTCACAATAGTATTTCACATAAGGAGACAGCTTGAATGCAATGCAATATTCTCTATCATTCTGCCTTTGTTTTGGGGCTCTGATAAGTACATTAAAGGCACATTAATTTATATACCATAGGGCTGGGGTGAATGCCTAAATCACTTTAGGTTCATCCATTCATTGCTTGTTGTCCTTTCTTTAGTTGCAGCAAAGGGGGAGAGCGAGCCTGAGAGGAACGAAACAAGGAGCAAGGTGGACGAAGACCGAAAGCATGAATATCCTTTACCTAAAATTATCATTTTGGCAAACGGAGGTAATTGGAGATCACAGGGAGAGGCATTCATCCTGCAGTGGACATAAAATAGGCTGATGATGATGATAATTTTGGCAAGTCTACTGCACTTTGAATTTGTTGTCTGCATTTTTTTAGTAACTATGAACTCATAAATATTTATAAGTAGCATTAAGGTACTGATTGTGTAAACTTTAATGCTTATGCAAAGAGAACTGGAGCTTTATTTGGATCTTGCTTTATTAATTTAGCCATTCCTGCTAATTGCGTCATCTGTTCAAATGGTCTTACTTTTGTGAGAAATTACAATATTAAATCTTATTAAAGGTCAGCGGTATACTGCTGTCAGCTTAAGACTTCACAAATGCAGAACCACACCGTGTGAATTTCATAGGTTTGGGCTTTGGTGTGCCAGAAATGAGTACTAGTTCAGTAAATACAGGTTGGTAAATGTCGTTTTGTAAGAAACACATTCACTTCATCTGTGTTGTGGTTTAGACTGCTTTGTAGTTTTTTGGGAAGTTTTGATTGCGCCAGTTCTTCTTGACTGTGACTGCACGATTGAGGCTGCCATTGTAAGGATAATGAAGGCACGGAAGAAGCTGTCACACAATGTCCTTGTCACCGAGGTAAGCTGCCCTATTTGTGTCTTCTTTCATATTCTTATTTTCTGTTTCTGTACTCTGTACAGAAACAGAAATTTGCAGTGCAATGAAAAATGTGGAGTGTGTTAATGTGCCATATAATTTGCTACAGAATGTAATGCAGTTGACTTTCGTTAGTTCAACCCTGATGGGACCGATGAAGTTAATAAAAGCATCCCGTGGGTTAAATTAAACAAGATGCAGAAAAGACTCCAAAACACACTGCTGATTTATCTGGCACTATTTGCCCACTTTTAACGTGCCCCCAAACCAAATGCATGCCCTCTTTCTATGTGTTCCCAAGTAGAAAAGTAACAGAAATTGCAGTAAAGCTCCTAAACCAAGTAGAAATCTAACGTGCACCCATTCTTTTAGCAGAAAAAAAATTTCTGGCTCTCTCGTAATCGAGAGTAGGTGTAAGCAGGAAATGGCAATTGACAAAGCAGATTGATTGGAGATGATAATAGCCACAATCTTAAAATGGATGTAGTGCATGTTTGCAACAGCACAACCACCACACCACATTGCACCGTGCCATACTGTGCACTGGTCCATATGGACGCTGCCCAGCTAGAAAACCGGCTGAAAACCAGCTAAAGGCGGCACAACAAGCAGCGAAAGACATCAGGGAAACAGAATGCACTGCCCAGCTAAAAAAAGAAAATCACCTGAAAGAGGTGCCACATGGTGCCATCTCTCGAGGTGGCGTGAAACCCGCGTCACAGAGCTAACAAATAGCTGGAATTCAGAAGAGAATAGGCAACCCTGTCTCAACGCCAAAAGATGACAATGAAGTGTATGGTGCCCTGTATCTGCCTTTCGAATGCCACCATTGGAAATGACAAATAAAACCAGCGCACTAGAAGTTACAGCTTGAGTGATATTGTGAACAAACATTAGGAAGAACTCAGAAGCAATATTTTTTAATAACTTGTTTGGGCAGTAACTAGCATATGTATTGGAGTCCTGTAAAAAGGGTTGGCGGCCAGAGACCGCATTTTCTTAAGTTTTGACTGGGTGCCCAGATATTGTTTTGTTCTCGCAATTTGCCCGGATATTCTTGTTTGAGTGCCTGGATAACAGCTCTGGCTTCCGACTCAAGGTCATTGGAAGGTCGCCGACATCTGGAACTAATAGCATTTCATGCTTAAAATGGGCAAAGGTCTAGGAGGTGTTGCATTATGGTGGCTGGTTTCCTAAAGCCAGTTACGCCGCATTACATCTGTGTTATGCATTAAAGCATAGAAATGCGGTGGATGCGATTTTGGTTTTGTATCCAGTTGCATCGCGCAGGCAATTTTTGGCCCAATCGTCCTGGAGAAAAAAAGATTGTGCATGTTAGAATTGTATAAATACCGTAATCAGACATTGTGAGCTATAGTTGCTGCTTGAAAATTTTCTTAGGGCAAGCGGCAAATAGGTGTTTTCAACGGGAGATGACGTGTGTTGAATGCATTCACCGTCCCTTCAACTCTTTTGTTATCATGCCTATTCAAATCTATCACAGGTGATTGATGTTTCTGATTTCCACATGTTGGAGCTGTTTCTTATCCACTTAAGGCCATTTTGTAGTTAGTACAGGCACTGAACTTTCTGAATCGATTTAAATTTTCACGCTCTGGCAATGTTGTGATTTTTGACCGACCTTTTTGCAAACCAATTTGCATATGTTCCACGCTCAAGAAAAAAGCACGCCACTCACGATTACACTGCGCTAGCTTCAAGATGTTGTAATCCAATGACTCCCAGCAAGTCAAAAATTTAATTACATCGCCGGCTTTGCCGTCCGACAGTGCTGAGTGGTGATAATTAACCGAAAATGACGCCAGCTGTTCACTAGTGAGCTTTGGTTTGGAGTCCTAGTTGTTTTATTCCTCCAAAGTGTATTCCTGAAGGTCCGCCGCATGCCCAACATGTGGACATGTGAACCATGTGAACCGCCCGTCTGCATAGCGAGAAAAGCATCGTGCTGGAAACTATGCTGCACCCGCACTTCAATTTAGTGATGAAGACTCACGTTGGAGTTATGATTCCGAAGATGACAGCAAAGCAGATTCAAGCTCCGACGGCGACAATGTTTTGAGTCAGCATAAAGACATCTGCAGCTGTTCACTGGCGAGTTTCCTTTAAGGCCTTGAGCGGTTGCCTTCCTTGTGTGTGCATGTCTGCCGATCTTTTTGCACAACCTGAGAGCTCTACTGATTATCTTCAGGGTGCATACTTTGATTGGTTATGATATGCTGCCATCGGCAGCAAAGAAACTTCTGTTCACGCCAAGAAGGCTGCCCGTAGCACATCTTGGCCCAGCACTAAGGATCAGTGCAAGACAGTTTACAATGGCGTGGGACTTTCTACTCATCTTCTCTGCAGAGGTGATAAAGACAACCTGTGAAAATGCAAACAGGTATGCTTGGATGCATAATCTTGTAATTGCCCAGCTATGCTAAGAGCGAGCGGTCCTGGAAGAGGTGCATGACTCTAGACTAACTGGTGAAGTACGTTCCTTGGACTTCTCATCGGACCACTCTCAGAAGATGCTGAAAAGGCGCAACTACAAAATATGTTATGAGGACCACAAAGTTGAACAAAAACTAGATGTATTGTGGGAAAAGTGTGGTGTGCACCTATTTATTTATTTATTTCAAGGTACCTTACAGGCCCTGTTGCGACGCCTTTTTCTCGAACCTCGACCGGTGTTACTATTGGGCAGTGTGGCGTTGTCGGCAGGCAGCAGGCATCCGGTAGACCGTGGTGACTAGGCAGGGACAAGACAATTTCTAGTGCGAAACTTGCACTGTTTATTCAATGTTTGGCGAAGGATATAGAAGAGAATGAATGAATTGAAAAAGTACATTGCGGGGCCCCTTAAATAGGCCCACTAATATCGTAGGCGGGATCTAGCTCACGTCAATGTCACGTGACATGCACTGAGTCCCCATCATTGCTTTGCGGATGCTCCTTTTCTCCTGGGTGATGTTGCATGTGCTTGCCTCCTCTGGTGGTAACCCGCGGAGTCTGGTTGGGGATGGGCGGCTGATCCTTGCTCCAGAGTCAGACAGTTAGCGGGAAGTTCCCCCTTTGGTTGCACAGTTTGCAGAAAGAGTCCTCCCTTACAGTCTCATAGTTTGCTAAAAGGGTTCTCCCCCAGAGTCGCGCACGTACACACGCGCGCGCGCACACACACACACACACAAACACATACACACACACACACACACGCACGCACGCACACACACACACACAAACAAAGGGGCCTGTCATCACTGCAGGGCGCCTGGTAAACCGGCAACCACTCGAGACGACCATAGCAAATTAGGAATCCATCCTCCGTTTCAATTAGGCATGGTCTTTGAGCATCCTTTTTGCCCGGAGTGTTACACGCCGACCGTGACAGCCCCAAGGGGAGCATTGAGTAAGGGGGGCATCGTTGAACAAATGACAACAGAAAACCGATACATGATAGCTCCATAAAATCTAGGAACTGCTTCACTGCATGGCATAAGCGATGCACTGGTCTTAGTTTCTTTTTTGTATCCAAAGATTGCTGCTGTACTGAGCATTTATATTTTCAGACACTATTCCTGGGTTATTTATCTTTGAAATGTGTATTCCTTTGATATTAACGTTTTTGTAGATATCATGTGTTTTTATTGTTGTTTTTAACAATTGGCAGCAAAAATTGCGTTTTCTAGACTTTTTTTGTTTTACCTAATGAATTTCTTCTTTGGCAATGTATGTTTTTGGAAAGAGCATTTCATTATGCACAATATGCTATGCAGCAGTGTGTGCTGGAATATTATTTGTAGTGGTAAATATTTGTTTCCGAGACCTGTAAAAAATTACCATTTTCTTGCAGTAACGAAAGAGTTAAAGGGCCCTGAACCACCCCTTGGTCTTGGTGAAATAACATAGTCCGCAGCTAGCATACGCTGTTGTGAACATCTCGGCCAAGTTCTGCTGTCCTATGCGGTCCGCGGAGCTCGCAAGCGGAGCGCGAAGTCACCTTTTTCTCAAACGCTTTTGTTTCAAAAACCCCATGATCCTCGCTCTCTTCTCTGTGCTTTATTTCGTGATAAAGCACACTCCAATACGTGCCTGCTGTTGGTCGCTGTGCTAGGCTACACTGCGGCTGCCGCGAGGTGCCGCCATGAGTCCAGTGGCTAAGCACACTGCGGCTCTCTGAGGACAGCCGCATTTGGCTTATGTTTAGCACAGCATAGGCACCAAATCGGAAATTTGAACTGCGCGCCACGGTGATGTCTCCACCATAGCCTTCGCAGTGCAAGGCATTGGAGGAGGAAGGGGAGCACAGCTGAGGCAGTGTTTGATTGCCGATAACTCCACTTCTGCTGAACGCATTGAAGTACTTATTGCGGCAAAGGGGTTCTGAAATAGCCCATCTTCACTTCAAATGTCTTTATCCACTTCGATAAAAAGGGGTTCAGGGCCCCTTTAAGCTCCGTTGAGACAATGCTGCTGATAAAGCGGTCGCTATTAGGGTCATCATAGGGATCATGCACATGCATGCTGGCTGAAGTTCAAGTTATCCGGTGAGGGCCAACTTTAGGAATGGAAAAACAAGAACTCTGGGCCAGTACCCATGCCGGCCCAGAGTTTCTTATTGTCTCTTACAAATGGGGCCAGCTGTCAAGCATTTTTAATGCCTGCAGTAACATTTTTGCCTGCATTTATAACAGTTGTTTAATTTAGGCTCCAAAACGTACTTTCGAGACTGCGCTCTGCTTAGGAACCAGCTGCAGAGCGCTTGCACATTGCACACCCACGTGTAACAGTTGTTCTGATCACTTTTCCTGTTCACGATTCAATTCATGCTGGTAATGCATATGTATACATTTTTTCACCAATTCTCACCACCTACACAATCCTCTGTTGTGCCTACCATTTGGCTTGGTAGGGCTTCACACTAGTTGTTGTGCAGCAGTTTGCAGGTGCGCAACAAGAAAACGAGAGACGCACTGTGTAGCTCGTTCTGCTTCCCAACGAACATTCTAAAAACATTAGTGTTGCATCAGAAATGTCACTGAATGAATGACACTGTGTATCTGCTAATTGCAGCAGAACCTCATTGATACGATCCTGTTACATGCAATTCCATAGCCAACATTTGCTATTGATAACACCAAAAATGACGCAATACAGTTTTATGCTTGCTTTTTACTGCTTCATACATTCCTTGAAAACAGGATCTTTCAGCACCAGCGTTATGGTACATTGCCAAACTGTGGTTGTATGATATGTTTCCTGGCTGCTGGATCCCCCATGTAAACAATTTGAAAAGGTGGGAGGCACACGACAAGAACCGTACCCACCTGCCGCAACAGCTTCCCCACAATACTCACCTGGCCTGGGTGTCTACCAACTGGGAAAACTGGAAATTCTCGGGGATTTTGAATGGTCTTTACTCTGGGAAAACTCTGGGAATTTGTGCATCTATTTGGGAAAATTGGCCGTAATTTTATTGAAAGGGAACGAAAGTCGTGCTAATGCTGGCTCGAGTAACAGAGAGTAATTGTAACGAATCGTCTTTGACATGCTGTCGTCGGCCGGAGGAGTTGCCAGTGTACAGTCAACAATGGATTTTCCGGTCACCCGATTTTCTGGATGCCTGAAAATTCGGATGGCTTCGCGGCACCACCATGTGCCCCATGGAGCCAGTGTATAAAATGTCAATGTCTGAAATATCGACAAAGTCTGAAATGTCAGATGCAAGAACCCTTCGCCGGCTGATTTTCAGCACTTTTTGCCATGATCGCAGGTCCGAAATGACATTAATCAAAGCCACTACCGCCGCCATTTTTATTATCTCCCCGCCTCAAATGAGTGCTGTTGCACGTAAATGCGCTGGCATCTGTAGCCACCACCGGGGCAAAGCTAAGCATCGCTGCTTCGATGTTCGCTATTAAGCTTCTTGCCGTTCGGTGCCATTGTTTTCATTGAAAGAATCCGCAGCTGTCAGCAATGGCATTTACTCTGCCTTTGTAATCCTTGCGATTGGCTTCGAAGCTCGTAATGCATGGCGCATTGCATAATACCGGTTTCTGAAAGTGAGTAAGCAGGCAGAGAGTATGTTAGGGCGGTTGAGATTAACTTTCCAACTTCTGAGAGAGAATCTCACTTGTGGCAAAATTTGGGCCTCATTCCAATGAGCTTGCTATGAGTCAATGGAAATAGTTCATGTTCGAAAATATTTGCTTGTGTATGCATCTTTTTTTTATGCGTATTTGTAAATGTTCGACTCAATTTGCAATGGGCTTTACCATTTTTTTCAAAAATATTTTATTCGCTGTGCATTTTACTAACCCTTCATTTTTGTATAAAATAGGCGCTACTTCTTTATGTTTAAACTGGATTAAGTCACTTTTATTTTTTAACATGCTTACTAGAGAATGGCAGCATCGGGCGACATGTTGTCAGCCCGTCTTGACATTAAACAAAACTCTGTATCACTCGGGGAATTTTGCAAAGGCACTCGGAGAAAACCTGGAAATGTCAACTTGGTAGACACCCTGCCGGTGCACCCTTGGTTTTTCATTCTGGTAACAGCATATCTCCTCCGGGCTCATCACGCACCGCATTCACAGCTATCGCCACCAAACCTATTGTGATAAGCATCATCACCTGCCTGTTTCACAATGCCTGGGTTGTCCTGCTGTGGAAAGCATACTGCATGCTTTTAAAAGGCGATAATAGAAATGTGCCGCCATACCCTGCTGCAGGTGGCACAAAGGGATCTTCATGTTTTGCTCCCGCGGCATCGCAGGCATTGGATTACAGTGTTGCCAACCAGCTCAATTTCGTTTCGGTTTCCCACCGCTATCTTAAAACAATCTGCAATAGGAAAACAACAATGTACATCTCTGGTTGCTTGGGCCCTACCAGCTTGACCTGGGTCAGTGTCTCCTTCCATAATGATTAGTGCCAAGCTCGCAGCTCAAAACTTCCTGCCAGAATGCTCCGCTCGAAGAAGCTTCTGACTCGGGCTAAATTCGCGTAGCGCAAACATAAGTGTGTCGTAGCTGCAAGAACGACAGTGCGCTGCTCAGGTCCTACCAGCTTAGCATGCATAGGCATCTCGTGCTGTAATGTTTCATGCTACGCTTTGCAATACATAAATGTCAACTACAGTTGAGTCTGTTAAGTTTTTTAGTGACTGAAATGTACATTTTCCCTGTTAGTATGTTATTTCTTGGGTTCTTTTGAAAACATATGAACGAGGCTCTACTGTGTTTGTACATGTCGAACGTGGCAGACACACTTTTTCAGATGGTAAGGCGCACTGCTTGCTCGCTGTGTTGTCTGCCTATATTGGTCACATCACGGACTGACACTGTCTGCACGTTGGCTTCTCTGATTGGCTGACACTACCTGTAGCTTTCACTGCACTGCAAGTAGATTGTGAGATGGAGTATCGAAATGAGTATGACAGTGTGCTGGTTTTGTCGTAGAATTGATGCTGCTAGTGGCAGGGTGTACTGCATTGGTCCACAATGGTTATTCCTTCCGTTGTTCTGTCAAAAAAGCATGGCTAACATATCAAAGCAGAGTCGTGCTGTTGCTACATCATAGTACAATGATGTGTGGGAGTATCCCACACGTCTGAGCCATGTCACTGCAAAGTGACTTGTCTCGATGCACAGTTTTCCAGCCTTTATGTTGTTGTCTTGTGAAACTATACAATCTGCTCTTGTGTTAGGCAGAGCATTGAACGCATCTCTGTGTGGTAATGTCCTTGTTACCGCCTTCTTCCCCCCAGGTGACTAGCCAGCTGCGGTCCAGGTTTTATCCCAGTCCTGTAGTCATCAAGAAGAGAATTGAAGGCCTTATTGAGAGGGAATACCTAGCCAGGACTGCTGAAGACAGGTACGGGTGTATTGCTTGTCCTGCCTATTGCGCATGCATTCTGTGGTGGGAAAAATGTATGATTTCAGTGTTTTGTACCTGCTGACAAGAGAAAATAAGCGCAAGGGTTCGCACGGTTGCCTTCTGTATTTGGGATTTTTTGCCATTCATGAAGCTTGTAAGTCGACTAGCTGCTGTGACACACTTGATGCCAAACAAGTGGCTTGGAACAAAAGTGAAAAGATGCAAGTAGGAAAGTCACAGTTAGCTCCCATTGCCTTGAGGGTGATGCAGTAGGCTTCAGTTTTTTAGTTCAGTTTTATTTACTCATATACACAGTGCCATTTAGGCATTACAGTGGGGAAGGTTACACAGCAATGTGAACAACCTATGGCATTTTTATAAAAAAGCAGCAGTACAGTATGAAACACAATCACTATCACTAAGAAACAGAAGTAGTACATAAAGATGTCGGTGCACACTACCAACATAATATAAACTAAGCTCCTAGGGCTTTGGTAGATGAAAATGATGCTATAGAACTAAATAACAGAGGTATGGAAAGAAAAACTGCAGTGGTAGACAGAGGAGAACTGTAAATAGCAGCTGCAAAAGCTTCATTATCAAGTAAGCGAACCACTGCAGCAGGCAGTCTGTTTTTGGTTAATTTGATCCCGACTGAAGGTCCCGGCTGGCTCTCATACGTGCCAGAAGTTTCATTATTTCATTCATGAAATTGGCCCTCGCTGGATAACTTGAACTTGGCTGTTCAATACGCATGCTTCCGACACTAATCGCGACTCCAGTGGCTGCACTTCATCTGTGATGGCGCTACGGGATAGCAAATGCATTGCAAACACACAATGTTCCTTCTAAAACCCAAAATTTTGGTAGGTCTTGAAGCGTTAACGGCAGCTTACAATGAGTGATTACTGTGTTTGACCGATTGTAATCCATGCCCGTTTTAAAAAAAGGAAATTAGCCTGAAAATTGCCTGCAGATTACAATCAGATACGAAACCAGAACTGTGTTTGCGGTGTTAGCTGCAGCCTTCAATTACAATTGGACCACAAGATCGGTGACATGTTGTTCATAGGCAAAAAGCAGCTTGAACCTGAAGATGGACAATAAGTGTAAATAAATTTTTATCCTATGAAGGCGAACTTTGCGGGATTCATCCTATTTACGATTGCCAGAATCTTGAGTCATGGTACATTTTTCTTGTTATAAGATAGGGTGCACATTAGATTTGAGCGCATATTGTTTTCCAATATGAACCGACAAAAAATCAAGTGTGCATTAGAATTGGGTACATGCTGTATTATCAAAATAAAAAAAAATTATGTAGCGGTTTGTTAGGTTGTTCTTTTTGGCCTTGTCTTTTAGTTTGACCTGCCAGATAATTTGGTGAGAGGGGTATTCAGTAAGTGTCCACCTAGTGGACATGTCCATTTCATCTGCTGCTGAAGTTCTGATTGGCTAGGCTGGGGCACCCATCCGAAGGAGACAGGTGCCCCCAGTTAATCCACACTTCAGCAGCGGACCAAATAGATATGTCCACTAGGTGGACCCTTACACACTACCCCTCCACTTCTTTCGGCTGCTTCATGGTCAAATTTACAGAAATCAACTGTAAGGGAAAAGGCTTGCTTATCTTCTTACCTATTGGCTCACTAAGGGTATTCTCACCTCGGAATTTTTTAATACATAGACCATTCATGGGATGCTTGCATGCTTAAGGCAGAAAGGTGCAAACTGCTCTCTTTATCATGGTGGTTTTCATGAACTTGATAGTTGACGCCTTTATTTGTTTTTCTGTGGTTTATCTTTAAATCATTGCGTAGACATGATTACTGCTACCAAACTATGCTTTTGGCTGATTGTATACTAGGTGCATGATCTTGCTTGTTGCTTCCGTGAATGCGCATATTATTTAGGCTGGCTATGGCTCTAATTGGATTTTGTGTGTTTTCTGCCTTATGAAAAGAGAAACACGCTGAGCTGGCAGCAGTTTGTAGTTGAATAGAGTCCATACGCACTCAAGCAGTCATTAAAGTTCTCCTCCTGTCTGTGTAACCGCTGGAATGGGATCTGTGAAGGAGAATATTTGGCTCTAAGTTGAGCCCTGCAGATATGCTACAATGTCTTGCGAATTGCGAAAGCATCTCGCATGTATGCCTTGCTTCAAGATTTCAGGCACATATAAGTGATGACCTTTGAATTTCACTTGCAGGAAGGTGTACACCTACGTGGCGTGAAATCTGGAGTGCTGGAGTTTGTGGAAAGATGGCACCGGTGCCTGTGGCTGCAGATGTGCGGTTATTTATTGGAGCAGAGGAAATGGGCCGAGTCACAGCAAAACTGCTGGCACAAGTGCAGCTGGAAGGAAGACTGGTTCTGGCAGCCCTCACTCTCTCGTCTTTGGTCACTGCTGCCGAGGAAAGAAAAAAAAAAAAAAAGTCCTCCTCCTTTCTTTCTTTGCATTTCATTCCATGATAAGAAGAGGAGGATGCCTTCAACAGTTTTTCACTTTTCAATATCTTCGTTTTATAGAGGGGTTCACAAGGTTTTTTTCCTAGCTTTCTCTGGGTGCACATGGGAGGCTAGTTTTTTTTTTTTTTCCCCTTGAATGGGAAGGTGTACTGGCAACAAAATTTGCCTGCTCCGATTGATGTCCACATCCATTTCTGCTCACTCCGACGACGGCCACATCTGTAGAGGCACTCTTAAAGGAAAGTTAAATGTGGGGCACTAATTTGTACAGCCTGTGCATAATTGGACACATAATTTTGTCTGTTTGCGTGCGTGTCTGCGTGCATGGATAATTACGTCCCTTTCTATTTGTGCTGTGTTCCACTAGCATGTAAGGTGCCTCCCTTTATATCAGCTAATACAAGCTATTTATTCTGTTTTTGTGCAGCAGTTAGGCAATGCTGTTTCCATGAGAAGGATGCAAGGTTTTTTGTTTTCTCCTTTTTGTTTTTCTTTTTTAATTGTAAGAACTGTGTCCACTTACAAGCAGTGTGTAGCATGTTGTGCTTTTTATGGTGAGATGATGATCATGATGTGTCACTACTGTGAGATAAAAGCTGTGACCTCAATGTGAAGTTCTATGATGCAAATGTCCCTGCCACATTGCCTAGTAGAAAGTTATAGGTACAGTTGCTAGTTGAGGGAATAAATGGGTTTGGGTGAAAGGCCTAGGCACCAAAGAAGCATTGCCATACGAGTTTGCGTTGCCAGCGCCATGAAAGTGTGTGCATGTGATTGACTGAGGGTCAATGCCTTCTTATTTGGACAGTCTGTCAAAACAGTGTACATTTCCTTTTTTTTTCCCCCGTTCTGCTGTACACTACTGTATGTACAGGAGAAACCTAGTTTGCATCACTGGGTTTCTCTAATGATTTTGCAGGCACGTTTTTCGGATTGCGTGCTGCCACAAGAGTGTATTGCCCCATGAGCCTTTCATTGGCCTTCCAGTGGGGGAAATAGGGTGCAGTTTTTTAATGCCTTCATTTATTGTTGTACATAGCATTATGTGATGTACATAAATTGCCTCAGTAAAGGATTTTTCTTCCTTCTGTGCATGTGTGATTTGATGTCCTAGCAACATGATTGAGTGATAATTAATTTCATACATAGCAGGCAATGCTAGAAAGACTGTCACATTCACAATCAAAAATCATGAGCCATTCCACTCTGTGAAGGTGGATGACTAGTGAAGCTGTTTAGCACATGGCACAGAGGCGACACAATTTTGAACAAAGGTATGAACACATTGTCTTGATCGGTGGTCATCGTGACCAAAGGTACGCACACACATTTATTTATATACGCTTGCGTAGATGGCTATATATGTGTGTGTGTGTGTGTGTAGAGTTAAACCTCTATATAACAAAGTAGCTGAAATCGGCAATTTGCTGATCATTACATCGAAATTTTGTTGTATTGAAATTCGACCAAATAAGTACAGTTGCCAATCAATTTTTCTTGCAAGGAAAGGTGCCGCAGAATTTTCCAAATTATCGGGCAGTCGAAAAAAGCATATTTGAATGGAAAAACAATTTGGTGAATTTGGTAGTGAGCGACGAATGATACGGTTTCATGCTATGTTGACAATATCTTCACATCAGCGGTACAAGTTAAGCAAAGCCTGCCTCACTTTCACATGATCTCCACCCCCGCAGCTGATAGCGTTGCCCACACTGGGCCGACGCTATCGGGAAAAGCGCCGGTAGTGGGGAGCGAGTGCTGCTTCTGCCTCTTGCTCCAACGGGTCACCGAAACTCGAGATTACACAAGCAAACTCCAATACTGAACGCACAAGAAGAGCGCTAACATGATGCCATACCGTCTCGGCACGCCTGCTTTTTACACATGTGGCAAATCACCTCTAACGTAGGGTGCGCGGCTGTGTATGCGCTGAGCTGCGCTTACAGCCATGCGCAGCCACGGCCGAGAAGACGTGCCAATTACCCCAGCCCCACGCACGTTCTTGATCGCATTACCGCAAGCTCCTTCCCCTCCCCCTCTTTTCCTTCACTTGCGTGGGAGGGCGGCACTCGTGACGGTAAACCCACCATCATTTTGTCTCAGCCTCGCACACTCTCACCTAAAGCACAACGTGCACAGGCCGCGATAGAATCTTATCGGACTTTTGACTTTATACAGAACATGATGCGGCTCCACTGAGGCGGTCGCTCTTGTCGGGCTGCGCTTGATTTGAGAGGTGCGTTTGCAAGCAGGCACTCGTAGTTCAGTCATCTGACCATCGGTGTCCGTGGAAGTTTTCATTTATTGTCTCTGCATTCCGTTGCGGCGAAAACGAAATTTCGTTATATTGAAATCACATACAAACACACTTCGTTATATTGAGGTTATAAATACACGGTGTTCTATGGAGAAGAGGTTATGAATAGTGTTATATCAAGAATTTCGTAATATTGAAGTTCATTATATTGAGGTTAAATTATATACCGAGGTTATTCAAAAACTAAGGTCTGTTTCATCCTAAAAATATATGTATTCATTAGTAAAAGTTTTTATTGATGGGTTTAGTACAAACCTACTTTTCTACATAATCGCTGCTGACTCTTAAGCACTTTTTGTACCGCTGCACCAGTTTCTTTTGTCCCTCTGCATAGAAGTTCGCGGCGTGGAAATTGAACCAGTTAACAACGGTGGTCTTGAGTTTCTCCTCTTGAAACAGTGGCTTGGGTGACAACAGTGAAATGAACGAAGAACAGTCACTTGGGGAAAGGTTGCGACTGTAGGGCGGGTGATCAAAAAGCTCCCAACCAAAATCTTCAATCCTCTTCTTGGTTCGGGCAGCGGTGTGAGGTTGCACATTGTCATGGAGGACAATTCCAGACAATTTCCCATGCCATCGATTTTTGATCGCTCGTCTCAGCTTAGCGAGTGTTTTGCAGTGTGCATCACCTGTAACTGTGGTCCCACGTGCCATGAAATCAACTAAAAGAATGCCCTTTTCAACCCAGAAAATGGTAGCCATCGTTTTCTGACTCAAGTAAGGAGATTGCTTGAATTTTTTCAGTTTTGGTGAAGAGGAGTGGCGCCACTGCATTGAGTGTTGCTTTGTTTCTGAAGTGGCGTAGGATATCCAAGTCTCGTCGCCTGTAACAATGTGTGAAAACAACTGTTCTCCGTCTTGTCTGTAGCGGTTCAAAAATGCTCGTCCACTTGACATTCTTTGCTGTTTGAGTTGGTCGGTAAGCATTTTCTGTTCCCACCTTGCATACACTTTTTGATATCTGAGCTTTTCAGTTAGTCGTATAAATTGCAGTGCATCCAAAAAAAGGAAATTTATCAGCCAGACCACTCGGTCATCGATGGAATTGCAATTCCCCGGTATACTTGCTGAACAGTTACATTGATCTGGATGCTGGGCCTGCCACTTCGCTCTTCATCATGCACATTTTCGCGGCCATTTTTGAAGTCTCGACACCATTTTCTGACCTTTCCTTCACTCATCACTGTAGGTCTATAAACTACGCACAACTCTCCATGAATTTCAAAAGCTGATGATCCTTTCGCATTCAAAAATCTGAATTATAGCTTGCACTTCACAACAGGCGGCAGCAACAATTTTTTTCGGACATTGTCGTCTGCATTCCCTGACAGTAACTACTGGGCCAGAACAATAGCTGGTACTGCACAAATAAAACTTTTATTCTGACGTGTAAATATTTTAATACAAGGAAACGGACCTTGCTTTTTGAATAACCCTCGTGTGTGTGTGTGTGTGTGTGTCTGTGTGTGTGTGTGTGTGTGTGTGTGTGTGTATATATATATATATATATATATATATATATATATATAATGGAGAGGGATGAGCCATGCATTTATTGCTTGCTTAAAGGGACACTAAAGGCAAATATTAAGTGAAGCTAAAGTGATAATTAGTGCTTCGGAATCTCTTAAGGCATCAATATTATTGCGAATAGGGCCTTAATAATTGAGAAACTTCGGTAAATGCAGGACATAATTAAATACTCCCCTGGGACATTCAAGCACTGGCCCGATGACTGAAGCACTCCTCATTTAAATTTTGACACTAGTACTTAATCACTTATTGCAAAAAACATCCTTGTATTATAAGATGAAATAAAGTACTACTTATGCAGTTCTATTTCATTTTTAGAAAAAAAACATTAAAATTGTCCTTGCAACGACTCGTCGCGGTTGAAAAGTTTGGTTTTTGTTCGACTCTGCGCTGCTCACGCTTTTGCGTTTCAGCAGTTTCGTTATTGCGTAGGGCTGCGCTGGTTTTTCTGCCCTGCGAAACTCGCACAAACTGCAAGTATAGTAGAGAATTTAACTTCCATGTTATGTGGGATGCCCGAGTGATCTACGCCACTTGACCAAAAAGCAGCTGCAGCGGCGAATCCACCGCTCTGTCTTGACTCGGTGCTGCCGTCTGCCGGGCTCCGTTTTACTCACCGACGGCAGCAAAGAGTAGTGATGACATATGCAATGTCGCCACTCCCCCGCTTGGGTAGCGGGAGATCCGAATTTCTTAAAAGGTATTCGGATCCTTCAGATGCAATTTTCTCGCAAAACAAAGTCCTTTCTTGACGTGAAACAAGCGTTGCGAGGTTTCTGGAATAGTATTTAAACAGTCCATGTTGCCTTATTATTTGCCTTTAGTGTCCCTTTAGGGAAGTATGAGCCATTGCAGGTGATAATAGCTTTTGTTGACGCAAAACAAAAATTCATGAAAGCCTAGCCATAAACAGCTTTGCTGTAAAAAATCACATGAAAAAAAAATGTATCCATCATGTGATTGTGTAACATTTGATGTAACGTGTAACATGTGTAACGTTTGATGGCTTGATGACAATTATTACATAGGAGGCGCACACTGCTTGTGCTCTTTGCCAAAACATGGTATATTGCATACTGGAACCATAAATGTGAAGTAACTTTAAATTTGTATGTATTAGTTGAACATTGTAATACAGTTAAACCTCAATATAACAAAATTCTCAATATAACGAATTTAACATTTTATAACTTGTCCATAGAACATGTATTTTCAACCTCAATATAATGAAGTGTGTTTATACACGATTTCAATATAACCAATTTTCACTGCTGCCGTGAAAGAATACAAAGACAATAGAAAACTTCCACGGACGCAGATGGTCAAATGGTTGAATTGCATGCTTGCAAACGCACTTCAAATCGCGTGACTGAGAGCCATTGCTGAAGCAGAGCAGTGTCATGTTCTGCGTAAAGTCCAAGTGCGATTAGATCTTATCGCACTGCGTGCACTGTATGCTTTAGGTGAGAGTGGAAGTTAGCGGGGGTCAGCCGAGAAGGATGGTGGCTTGACGAGCGCAATCTTCCAGCTTGAGCAAGGGGAAGTGGCGCAGGGGAGTGAGCTCACGGTAATGGCAATCATGCGCATGCGAGGAGCAGGTTGGTGCACCTCTCCTTCTTTAGCCCGGCCAAGTGCATACACAGCCCACTTGCCCTGTTTTTGAGGTAATCTGCTGGGCATGCAAAGAGAGGGTGCTGATATGGCATGGAATCATGTGCGCTATTTTCCCGCACGTGTAGTACAGGAGGTTGCAGTACCTCGAGTTTCCGAGGCGCGTCAAAGCGAGAGGCAGACAAAACGTTCGCTCCCCGCTGCCAGTGCTTTCCATAATAGTGTCATCCTATCACAGAACACCTATACTAGTAGTCCCACTGCGGGCGAAACTACCAGCCGCGGGGATAGAGTGCACATGAAAACATGAATGGCTGCACTTTGTACCGCATGTGAAGATATCGTATCGTACCTTTCGTCACTGACTCTTGCATTCAGCAAAATAAAATTTTTTTCTCATTGAAGTTTGCGTTTTCCCAATTGCTAGATAATGTAACAAACAGCGTACAAAATTAAGCCACCTTCTTTACAAAGTCACCCGAGCATTGGGACAGATCTCCCCTCTGACAGTGTGGATTTAGCAAGACCTTTGACTTCACAGCAAGTTGAACATGAATGTCATTCTGATTCATACTCTCTAGGCAATCAAGATGTGGGTATGGACACTCGAGTTCTTAAATGCACAAGATCACCTAACAACAAACTGCCTAATTCTCTTAACTCTAAAACAAAAAGAGTGTGCGAAAGAATCACTTACGAGGACTGACTTTCTGAAAGACAGTTTTCTGGACCAAGCGGTTGCGGCTGCTTGTCTTCCATCAACATAAGGTGCCTAAGAATACTCCAGTGGAACTGCCGATCAATACTTTCTAGAGCTACAGATTTATTATATTTAATCTCCCAACAATCTCCAGACGTTATACTATTACAAGAAACTCATTTGTCTGCTGGCCAAAACTTTCATTTAAACAACAAGTGCTTTCGATTGGATAGACCTTCCCGAGGTGGTGGATTAGCTTTCTTCATTTCATCTAAATTCTGTCATAAAGCAAAAATTTCACATCATATTCTATCATCCGAATGTGAAATCTTAATATTAGAAATAACTATTCCGGGTTGCACCCCGCTTTTTATAATTAACTCCTACTTTCCTGCTGGGGTGCAAGACGTACGCTTGATGTTGCAGTGACCCATTGCAAAAAGGGCATATTGTTTGCATGTGACTTCAACTCGCATCATGTGTCATGGGAATTCCGCTGTGACTCTTCTGAAAAACATTTATGGGATTGGACTAATGATAACAATTTCACATGTTTAAATGGTAAAGTTGCCACTTTCATGCATTCAGAGTCGTGATCTGTCCTAGATTTGACATTTGCTATCTCGGACGTTTCCATCTCTTCTTGGGCTGTGGTCAATGCCACCACTAGCAGTGACCACCGCCCGATTGTCATTGATATTAACAACCCCCTGATTTCTTTAAAAAAAAAAAAAAAAAAACGTGCAGACTTTTGTGGTCTATTCAAAACAAAAAAAATAATTGACAGTCAACTTTGTCTTCTATGACAGGTACAGAAAGAGATATTAAAGCGATAAGTGTTTGTGCAATATTGAAAAGTATCATTAAAAAACCTGAGTGTAGTCTCATCTACAAAAGGGAGTACTGATTGTCCATGGTGGAATAGTGATTGCACATGAGATTATAGACGCCGAAAAGCTGCATGGAGGAAACTTATTTTCTATCAGTGCCCTGCTAATTGGAGTAGCTATAAGTATGCTGCTGCTATATTTAAAAGAACAGTTTTGTCAGCGAAGGAAATTATGATAAAAAAGGTATGATTTTTTATGAAAAAGTGGTAATAAAGAAGCACTGTTTAGGTTTCTCCGCTCTCGCAAGGCCATTCCAGTGTCCATAAATATTGGCTCAGTTGTTCTGTTAGCAAAAGAATTTTTAGAATCATTAGATGAAATTGCTAAAGGTTTAGAACATTGCTTTACAACTCAGCTACAGGTAAAGTTTGTAGGGGCTCTGTCGGGATAATTTCTTAGAGGCAACAATGGAAGAGGTTCAGCACATTGTTTGGCTGCTTTCTGGCACAACTGCGGGTCCAGATGGCATTACATCACTCTGCAGTATAGTTAATTACTCCCTCATGAACACACGGATACCTCCTGACTGGAAACTCACAAAAGTAATCCTCCTGCTTAAAAAGCAAGGAGTGGGAATGAATATAGACAATATAAGGCCAATTGCACTAACTTCGAATATTGTTAAATTAGTAGAAAGGGTATTGCACATTCGTATCATGAAATGTTTAAATGATAATGAATTATTAAGCCCATATCAGATTGGACTTAGACCTGGGTGCTCGATATGGCACACACGTGTCGATTTGAGGGACGCATTACTAAGCTTGCTTGACACAGGTGGCAGTATGCAGCTTTAGTGATGCTTGATTTAGCTAAAGCATATGACAGTGTAGAGCATCTCATACTCCTTAACGTTTTGAATAGCATGAGTTTTCCTAGGTATATTATAAATTGGATGTATGACTTTTTAAAGGATAGGAAATTTTATTGTTTCCAACGTGGCTTGTTGACGCAAAATTATAATCAGTCAAGAGGAGTTCCCCAGGGATCTGTCCTTTCTCCTATTTTGTTTAACATTTTATTAAGCTCAGTGCCATTGTGCGATGCCGTACAAGTATATGTCTATACAGACGACATAGCATTTTTTGCGTCTGCGAGTGATATTCACTCATTACAAAGAACACTGCAGTAATGTTCAGAAACACTTGAAGCTTGGTTTCCAGATATTCGAATGTCGTTTAATGTCGTTAAAGTTCCTTGATTGTGTTTCCATTGAATGTGCCACTCAATATCTCTCCAATACTGTCAAGAAATAATTTCGCAAGTTGACTGTATCAAATATCTAAGTGTTATATACAACGCAAAACTTAGCTGGCGAAATCACATTGATCATGTCAAAACTAGGGCAGCACACGCTGTTGGCATGATAAGCAGACTTGGCCGACATCACTTTGGGCTATGCCGGGAAACTGGAATTGGGAAACTGGAATACTGGAATTCGGGTGCGTTATATTATCTGGTGGGCCAACATACAAAATTAACCGCCTTGTTCTTCTAGAGCGGGAGGCTCTCCGGAATTGCCTTGGTTTACCAAAATTTGTACCTAACAATGTTTTATATCCAGAAGCACGACTGCCTACTCTTCCCTGCCGATTCCACATTCTAACAGTAAAGACGTATTTAAACATTTATGAATTGTCTTTGAGACAATCACAATTTGTATTTATTAGTGAAATGAAGGCATTTTTCGATGTGCATTGGTCCCGCTTACATGGACCTCAGGTTTTGTTTGTATGCAAGCTTAGCTAAATCCAGTAAATGTTAACACACAGGAAATCATTTGTCTAGACAAGCCCTTGCCTAATATAAAGATTGAATTTAATGATATATTTCCATCAAATGACAAACTCCTGTCCACTATGTATTTAAATGGCATGCTGCAAGATCATTTAACGCAATTGGCAATAGATCATGTGATCGTGACTGATGCGTCAATGAGTAAGGCGAAAGCAGGTGTGGGTATTTTTTCGGAGTCCCTATCCTGGTCATATGCATTATGCCTTCCGGATTTCACATCCATATTTCTGGTTTGACTATCAGCCGTTATCCTAGCTCTTTAATAATTTCTTTGAATTATTCAACAGCGGTTACAGCGTCTGATTCACTCTCAGTATGCACATCACTCACTTCATCTGCAGACACCTACTGTAGCCAATACATTTAAGTCATTAATCCCCCCAAACTTAAGCCTGGTGTGGTTGGTATGGGTGCCAGCCCTCCCCCCCCCCCCATTGTGGTATATTCTTAAATAAAATGGCAGACACACTTGTGCGGATGTCTCTTGATGGACCAGCTATGTCCGTTATGGCTACTTCGGCTAGGTTTAGAAAATTTTATCTTTTCCAAGATTCCTCAAAACTTAAAATCCAAACGTCAGAATTCCATAATTTGTCCTTTTCATGGGACAATAAATGCTCTGTCTCACATGTAAATTAGAAATCTCCATAACAAAATTATGCTGCATCCCACCATTAAATTTTTACGTATACTGGTCTGGTCTCTCACCGTCTCCTCTGTGTCCTCCTACCTGCCAGGAAACCGAAAACATTGAATACTTTCAAATAGCATGCCGTCGATTTAGAAATCAGAGGAAGAAATTAAAATTTTCATTCTGAAAATTGGGTATTTCTTTAAGCACTCAAAATATCCTCTGCTTCGGGGCTTCTTCATTGGGCTTTAGCCGCAGGAACATCTGCAGGGCCATTTGCGACTGTCTATGCGACACAAGGCTGCCATGTTAATTCTAAAAATAAATAAGTGGAGAGATAATTAAATCGCTGATCGTGCCTTCGAAATTATTCTAATACCACCCCAAAAAGAACACAAAATTTGCTGTTTATGTATGATTACACGTATTTTTCTTATTTCTCTATCTGCCACGTAAAGTTATTTCTTAATTAACATGAACATTATGCGTCACTCTGATTTAATTTTCTGTTTAGGTTTTTCTCTCTCCCTTTCCCTTTAACCGCCGGCTTCTTGGCCAATCCCCTGTAGTGGGTAAGCGCCACAAGTGAGGAGCAAGTAAGAATGGTGTCGCTAACCAGTCATGCCAATGTGTTGTTGGAAGCCAACCTGCGCTCGTAATCGATCCCTGGCCGTGAATCTGAAGACTTGTCAACTACCCGCGACCATGGTGGTCGTGACGTAGCAGTGCAGCTCCAATGTGGGGGAAGTTCCATTTTCAAGGCGGCAGGAGATGATGCGGTGCCAGCTCTTCAGGACAATGGCGAACATTATGGCAGTCGCGTGATTCAGGGGCACCTGCGCTCGGAATCGATGCCCAGCAGTGAGTCTGAAGACCTGGCCCCATCAACTAGCCGTAACATAGCAGTGCAATTCCGACACGGGCAAAGTTTTGTTTTCGTGATGGCAAGTGATGATGCAGCGCCAGCTATTCAGGACGGTGGCGAACTTTTGCCTAAGCGGACGTGCACCGTTCAGGTGCACCTGGAACCTTGTTTTATGTCCTCGGAAGCAGCCGAGAAACAAGTGTGCAGCATCCACGATACACGAATTCACGTGGTGTCGACAACGGAGTGCAAGTTCAGCTTTGCGCAGCGGACAGATGAAGAATTGGCCCCAAAAGAGGATCAGTTCACATTAATACACGCTGGTGCAATGAATCCACTAATACGGCTTGCACTCAGCCCAAATTCTCTTCAAAACAGTGTCAGACAACATCAGGCCTTGCAGTAAACACTCTTCTTTTTAACCGGATTCTCAACCGATACAAAGGGGAAGGCCGCATGTCATCATTGGTGCTTTTTTGTGCTGTTTGTGGCCCTATCGATTCATGTTGGTCACCAAAAAGAAAGTCTGGAGTAAGGGCCTTTGAGGTGAATATACGAGCTATGCAAGCTATCAAGACCATTAGAAAAGGGCCCACTGCCCTCAGTGACTTCTGGGCTACAGTGAAATGTCTCACATCAGGGGCTGCATCAAAAAACCTATTGGGAATATCTAAAAATGTTCAAACCTGGAGCAGAGGAAGCTGCATAAACATTTTCGCAGCTTCTGTACTTGCACTTTAAAGCATCCACAGCAAGGTGCATTCATCCAGCCCAAATAACATCACAGTCATTTATGATGGCACGTGGTTTACACGAGGCCACAGCTCTCACGTACATTGGTGTAGGCTGCATTATTGAATTTTATACTGGGCTTGTGTTGAATTGCATCATACTTTCTAATTTCTGTCTAGGGTGCTGTCAGCGAGCAGCAGAAATTGACCGTAGCGTTGGCACTTGGATTGAGCAGCATCAGTGCCAGAAAAATACAGACATTGGCTCAGGTCAAATGGAGGGGGAAGCTGCACTGGTGCTTTTCAGCTGCTTTTTCAGCAGCTGTGGCCTTTGCTACATGCATATCATATGGGATGGTGACATCCAAACATATCTTGCATTCTGCAAAGAGGACGTATATGGCTTTACACCCTGGAATAAGGAGGACTGCATAAATCAAGTGCAGAAGAGAATGGGCGCTGCTCTCCGTACACTAGTGACAAGAGCAAAGAAAGGGGAGCCATTGGTTGGGAAAGGTGGACTTGCATAGGACCTAATAAAAAACTGACCAGGTACTACAGTTTAGCCTTGCGCTGAAACACTGGCGTCAGTGACATGCAAAGGGCTGTGATCGCCACATTTTATCACGTGACTTCTACAGATGACGAGCCTCATCTTGAGCTGTGCCCACCTGGTCCTGATGTTGGTGCAGGCATTGGTCAGCACAAACCAAAATGGAGCCACCACCGCCTTATAAATACAAGCTGTCAAGACGAGTAGCAAAGGCATCGCTGCCTGTCTACCAACGCCTGTCTGACCTTCAACTGCTGGAGCAGTGCAAGGGCAACAAGACACAGAATGCGACAGAAAGCATGCATTCAGTTATTTGGTCAATGACTTCAAAGGATCAGCACGCTTCATTGTTTGCAGTGGAGACAGCAGTACATGAAGCAGTTGCATGCTGCAGCTTTGGGAACTTGTGTGCCTACACTGAAATGTGCAAGTCTGTGGGCATCGAACCTGGTAGCCTCGCCCTTCAAAGAGCTGACAAAAAGGACCAACAAAGAAAAAGAAAGCACGTAGTGCAGAAAATTTATGTGTGGCTCTGCTACTGCAGAGACCACTGGAGCTGGGGGAAGGCCAGTAAAATAGTGCCAAACCACACACAAGACACATGAGTGCCGGCAACGCGTCCCTGGGGCATCCACCAAAGGAGTCTACTACGGAGCCCACGATTCGCGTGGCCAATGCCGCAGTAGACAGCGTGGTTGTCACCACTCTGTACAGAGCGGCGAGCGAGGAGGACATCAAGGCACCCTAGCAGCCACCCGCGAAGAATGCCCCTCCTCCCTCACCTGACCACCCAGCCTTGCATGCCACAGGAGAGGGCACGCATCCGGGCCACCTTCCTCGCTTGCGTGTGCGCCGCTCCATCTCCCCCGCTAGGCTCCACCCACCCTTGCCTCATTGCTATGCTGTGCAATGCTATTTTTATACTCTGCTTTCACTCTTTCTCAGCTCTCTCTCGCCAAGCTCGGCGAAGCTGCGGACGTAAAGAGAAGCCTAGCTAGATTCTAACAGCTCCATTGTTAAAAATGAAAGCGCAAGGACACAAGAAGACCCCTGCAAGCGAAGGCACTAAATATTGCAGCCCCAAGGCATTTTGATGGACATGTAGTGGCTGTGCAATTTTAGTGCCAGTTCTCTCAGAAGTGTGTTTTGACCCGACTGTCCTGCTTGCAGAAAGTGTAGCACGACCATGGCTTGATGGATTTTCATGAGGTTTGTTGCATTGTAGTCCTTAGTAAATCCCCTACACAGTGACATTCCTGTGTTTTTGAATTACTACCTCATTTTTCCTCACCTTCTCATCTTGCTCATCGTCTTGAATTCCCATCTTTCACCTTACCCATGCTACCTCACTTTTTACTCTTTAGCTAATTTGACATGATGATAACGGCTGCATTATACAAATGTGGATATAATGTTCTGTGTAAAAAAAAAAAAAAAAAGGTAAGGGCGATAAAATATTTGGAGAATGTCACAGCATGAACCATGGCTAAAATATAAGAGCAACTGTGGGCTTCTAACATGTTTTTTTGTCACACCAGACTTTCTGCAAGTTTGGTACAACAATGATGCAAATAAAAATTTGTAATGTCAAAACTACTGGAGGTAGCTTAATGAAACTGTAATTGGTCATTCAGCGCACTACCCTATAAGCATGACAAATTTCATTGCTCTACTACAAAAAATTTCACCTGTGATCCCGACCTCCCCCCTTAACAATGAACACAGCAAAAATGAAATTGACAATTACAGGGGGTGCACGTTAAAGATCAATTTCTATAAATTTCCTAGAAAATGTTTCTGCACTCAAGAAATTGGGCATATTTATGAAAAAAAAATGTCTCTACACAACGAGAATGGGCACTGCATTGCATTGTAAAATATTAATGGCACTGAGGTAGACAATTATTTTTTTCTGCCAGAGATATTTGGAAATGCACCTAAGTGTAGTAGTAGTAGTAAAAATTGTGCTGAAAAAATGATTGCCATCTTCTGATGTTTTCTTCTTTTAGTCATGGAATTTTTACTGTGAAAGTCATGGAAAACCTTGAAAAGTCAAGGAATTTCGAAAAAGGAATTTGCTTGAACCACTGATGAAGTATGGTTGGTGTCATTTTTAATGTGAAGTGTTAGTGTTGGACGAAGCCACAAACACACAGTGCTTGTCCTTGTGCCTTCGTCTAACATTTGCACGTCACGCAAAGATTCAGCATTAGTGCTAGTCTTTCTTTCTTGTTGTTTTGTGTTGCAAAATGCTTGTGCTTCACAAAAAAAAAAAAAAAAGGCGTTAACTACAGTCACCAGAGGTAAAATGGGTGCTTTAATATATTCATTTTCATACAAGAGTGTGAAATTCAAGAACTGGTTGGGAAGGGGTAGCATGTTGTGAAATGCTAGAATCTTGTAAGTAAAAGCTAAATGCTGTTATGCATGGGTTTACGTAAGGTGTTTCTGGACACCAAAGGATCACTGCAGTATTAATACAAACATGTATTAAACAAGTGCTTTCTCTTTGCTAGTTGCATCCGTAGCATACAGGCAATAGTTATACGTATACAGCATCGTAAATGTGATCGCTATTGAAATCCCTTGGGGCATGAGTTGATCTGGCTGCTGTAGAATGCATCCTCACAACCTCAACTAGAGCATCCAGTTTAGTGTTGGTTGTCCTGCACAGACCACACTTTGTTGCTAAACTCATGTTCATTTTTTTGATTCATTATGGCTTGTGTTGGTAGCTTTTGCTGTTACTTTTGTTGTGACCATGGCTCTGGCTTGCTGCAGGTCGTCGCTGTGACATGGCATGGTCCAGGTACCGTTTTCCTTCAATGTACAGCATACTTTCTGCATGAAGAACAAGCAACATGAATTTATTAATGCGCCTTTCCTTAAGTGCAAGAAGTGCTTGAACAGAGTCAAGTCTCTCTTCATAAGGCACATGCTGGCCTCACATGAACAAACTTGCAAATAGGTGATGCACAGCTATGAGCTGGTAGAAAGCAAAACACTACACGACTGAAGTGTTGTTCTATGCCGCCTTTATGATGCTGCCTTCATTGATGGCATGTGTTTTTACCAAACTGTTAATACTACCTCAACTCAGATGAATGCACCACAAACTGTCTGTTACAGTGGTGCAAAAAAAAAAAAAAAAGAAGGAAAGATGCCTACATGACTTCATTTTAGAGAGAACACATCTTGCATCACACGTGCAGTGATGCTATATTTATTATTAGCCACATAGGTAATGTGGCTAATAACGAAGGAGTGTACGAGTCTGACGACGCTGGCCTCCCTCATACCCTGGTGTCTGTTGGTGATTCTTCTGATGAGCCTCATCGTGCTCATGATGCCTGACCGTTTCTCCGTTAGTGCCGTTTGATTCTGTGATGAGTCCGAGCACTTTAATCTACTTCACCCTGGGTGTTTATTGTCCGTCTTTGGTGCCTATGCAAATTTCTTCGTATGCAGCATGCTGGATGTAAGCCTTGGGGGGTCTTTCCCTAAGTGTCGGGCGGTAGAGGAGGAGTTCCAATTTTTCTGACGAGCAGACGAGACCGTTTCCGACGTGGTACTCTTCCACCACTTCGACCGCGGTCTGTAATCGCTGTTCGATTTCTCCATCGCTTCCCTCGCACACCCAGATCGTAATGTCATCCGCGTATATTGTGTGATGCACTCCCTTGATGGCATTGAGGCGCTCGGGGAGGCCAATCATAATGAGATTAAAGAGCATCGGCGAGATGACTGAGCCTTGCAGAGTGCTGATGCTGCCCATGTTCCTGTCTTCGGATGTGGGTTTGCCCAGCGTTAAGGAGACTTTCCTGTTTGTGAGGAAATCCTTAACATAGCTGTACGCTCGGTTTCCTAGATTGAGTGCGGCAATGCTGCATAGTATGGCTGCGTGAGCTGTGTTGTCGAAGGCTTTCTTGAGGTCTAATCCTAGAATGGCCTTTGTCTTGTTGTCGAGTATCTGGTGTTTGATTTGCAACATTGCATCCTGCGTGGAGAGATGAGCTTGAAACCCGAGCATGGTGTCCGGATACGCTTCGACATCGTCCAAGTGTGCGTTGATCTGGGTGAGGAAGGCGTAAGGAAGGCGTGCTCCATCAACTTGCTGACGCACGACGTAAGAGATATTGGTCGAAGATTGACGAGATCTGGGGGGTTTCCCTGGTTTGGGGATGAGCACCATTTTTGCTGTGTTGTGATTTTCTTTTCTTGCATTGTTTCATTCGACCCATTGAATAATTCTATCAATTTTGTCAGTCCCGTCAGGGTCGAATTAATGGAAGTCGAATGTATAGTGATAAAGAAATGGAAGCACTAAACAACTTGGCAATAGAAAACCAAGGCCCATATAATGTAACGACTTTATACTAATTTTCCTTCTTGCACCTCGTCAGTAGAAGGAGCGGTACTCTTTCTACTCCATCACCAGGATTGGCCAGTGGTGAGCAGTGATTGATAATAAAGAAATATAATTGAGCAAAAGGAATCACTACATTATAGCAGCCCAGTATCTGTGCTCTTTCGATTCTCTTGTAATCCAGATGTATCATCATCACATTATCCTAAAGAGCAGAGCTTACCCCGCTTTGTAGAAACCCTGAAAAAGCTTAAAGCCACATTTAACCTGAAATTCAATGTTCTTGTTCTTGTATGTACTTGTACCATCTGGACATTCTAAATGTGCCGATTGCCTTGTGTATTTATTTTATATGTTGTGTGCCTGGTCAGCTTCGAAATATTTTGAACTCAATGAAAACATTTACTGCGGCCTTCAAGATAGCAAGGCAATCCGCCTTGTTCAGTTTGATGACATCTCCACGTGCACCAGCACGAGATGAAGATTCATGCTGTAAAATTGGAAGTGAGAAACCACAAACTTTACAAAGGAGGTGTACAGGGCATAGCACATGTCCTGCTAATTTCAATTCATTAATCTATGTATGGTTTCATACTTCCAGTTTTGCAGTACAGACATGCACCAGCTCACCCACTTATCAGTTCTAGTCAAATATTCATGCTTGTGCAAAATTCAGACATCTGCTGTGAAAGCAATGAGGCCCCCCCCCCCCCCCCCCGACCTCAAGCATGCACCCCCTCTCTCAAAATTTCTGTATGCCAGCTATCCTGGCATAAAACGACATGCGACAACACCAGTCTGCCCAGCCACCCCACTTCCTGGTCAAGTGAATACCCCCCTGCCCCATTATATATATATATATATATATATATATATATATATATATATATATATATATATATATATATATGGTATCCTAGCTACTCCAGTGTATTATGTAATGTCCTGCTGAAATGTGTTCTGACAACCAAGACTGAATTTGATTGGTGCAAAATAATTATAAAATTAGTTGCATGCTATGCACTGCTTGCACTAAACAAGGTCAGTGGTTGGATTACTTGCTTCCCAGATATACAGTACTCACACAAAGTTAATCTCATGACTCCTTAATGAGATGGTAATGTTGCATACAAATACAAGAGTGTTTCAGCTCCAGATGATCAAACTTTACTATCATGGTTAAGCATGCTAGGTTTTGGAAGTATTTTGACTGGATGGGCCATTTTGGTTTGGCGTACAAAGCCTTGCGCAGTGGCACATTACTGACATAAGTCTTTCTGACAAACGTGCCATGCATGTGCAGCATGAAGCATGCATGAGCAAACTGTGTATATTATACGAGGTGTTGTTTTAAAATCTCCAAATATAGACTCTCTAGTGGCAACAAAAGCAGCAGTTGTTCAGGGCACCTGGCATGCATTCTCATTTCTACAACTTACCAGGATAAGACCTAGGGATCACTCTGGGAGCCGGATTTTCTCCATCGAGGCAGAAAGTGAAGTGGAAAACATTTGTTATTTCCTTTGTGCCTATGTCAGGTTTGATCACCGTTGCATTCACATTGACTTGGACAAAGTTGCCCTGGGTGTACACCACCTGAGTAATAATAGCAAGAGAGGTAGTCTTAATTGTCAAGGTGGAAAACTAGTACAACAGCCTGCCGGCATAATTTGTGTAGACGGCTTACTAAGTACCTTCTCTTTTCACCAGAGCAGTGAAAATCTAGGTGCTTCTGCTTGTTTCTTTAGCATGAAATGCTCACAGATACCAAACACGTTTCAGCTCAGCTTGAATAGCTCTCGCAGAGCTCCTGCGGCTTTGTTAGTTCTGCGGAGCCTTGCCAAATAATGTCTGTCATTGGTAATGAGGCCTTCACCATACCACCAGTTGCAGTGGGGTTTGAACCCTTGACCTCTAGATTCCGAGCCTAGTGCTCTACTGAATATAAGCCATGTGCTTAGAGCAACACTGCTGCTTGCCAAGTGTATGCTGCATGTCAAAGGAAGAGTAAGTATCCTGACAGCAAACACAGACTGTGAAGACATCAGATTAAAAATTGTAGTTGTTAAAGATGGCCATGAAGGTGAAAGAAGTAGAAAGAAAAGGATCTGGCTCACCAAGATAAATATTATACAGAAACTAGTTACCCTACAACTCAATAACTCTGGGTACGTGCAACTGCAGCAGGAGTTATCCCGACTGCATAGGGATAACTACAACACCTTGCCTGCATGTTACTGTGGATAAGTAGGCACAATAAAGCACCATGCACACATCGATCACAAGCAGTGACACAGAAATAAATATTCTAAAATAAAATCCACAAATTATAATGTCTTCCTGAGGATCACTGGTTATATTAGAGCATTTAAAGTAAAGGGCAGGAAGTGGTAAGGTAATTTGGTAAGGTAAGGTAATGTTGCTGCTATGCAACCATCTCATGATGCACAAAAAAATAGGTAATGCCATGTTTGGACTTCACTCGACATTGGCATTGCATACCTGTGAATCATAGTGGAGCAGAGAGCCCAACTCCACTGGCTTCCGAAACCAGATGTCATCTGTGTGGTACGTCTTGGGGCGACGTCCACTGTGGAAAAGGAAGATTATTATTTACAGTGCTTCTGCATCTGTTTCTAATCGTTAAATGGATTGTCGACATTACAATGGCATAACAAATTCTGAAGCCCTACAAGACAACTTACATTTAGCTGTTTCTGTGTTCATTTCATAGAGAAGTTGTAGCTGCAGAGTATGCCCTAATTATGCAGCACAACAAAATCTACTCGTAAGGAATCACACATAACAATATAGTTATATCCTTTATAACTGGCTAAACAAATCATTGCAATATAAAGTTATAACTTGTTCCACGTGAAAATAAAATGTGTGTAAAAATAGAATGAATAGAGAACACAGTGATAATGCAGTCCTAGTTGAATTATGGCGGAGGAAAAGCTGTCTAAAAAAAATTTGCACTACATTAAATAAAACAATGAAGGTCTGCCACGAATAACAATTCTGATGTCGGCTAGAGTTTTATCAATTGGAACGTCAAGCATGTTCCACATTTCAGAAGGTAATTTTGAGCAGTTTAAAGGACTTTTGGCACAGTATGCAAAACAACTGGATGCAATATATACATTCAGTCTTCTCTACATACAAAAGGAGCAACCTCAGATTTTTTGCTATTAGAGTAACACCTGACACACTATTTCATACACTGTTGTCTAAACGTGAAGCAAGGGGTCCCACTTTATGATTTAATTTCCACTATGTAGGAGCTTCAATGCCAACCTATGGATTTGTCAGGACAGGCGGGCACAGGACTTTGATGTACAGTATGGTCTACTTCAAAGGGAATGCATAACAAGTAATAAAGCCAATATAAATGAAACATTTGTTCCTATTATTGGAAAGGAGTGGTTGTTGTAATCAGTTGGGCATACTTCAAAAATTTTCATTTGTGATGTTTTTGTTTATACCCTACAATGTATTTTCTCTTCTGTATCCTGTCCTGCTTAAGGCATCAAATGGATGCTGGGCATATGTGAAAATAAATAAAAAATATATACATAAAAATTTAGCTGTGGGCCTCTATGCCATATTGCAGTGATAATATATGGCAGTATATTAACCTTGTGTTCTCTGTATAACAGCGGACAATAGTGCACACACTTTCAACATTGGAGCCCCTCCAGGATACTAAGGCAAATATGCCATCCAAGTGAGTGCACAGGTTCTGTTTGTGAATGAATTTCTTGACACTAGTCCATACGAAGCAGTAATGGACTATTGTGCTCACATTACGTCCATCCTTAGTGGCCATCACAAGGCTCATTATCATAGGTCAGCAGGAAAGTGGATACTCACTCACCAATATTTTCACAGGCTTTGTACTCACTCGCACTCGGGTACACTCACACTCATCGGTGGTCACTCACATTCCTACTCATGGCCACTCATACTCACCAACACTCGCTCATGTTCATAGTCACTTCCATTCACACTTACTGCCACCGCCTCACGGCCACATTTCTGTTCACTACCATTCTACCATTCATGGGCGCTCACTTGGATACATACTCACATTTGCTCACACTCACTAATAGTCACGTGCACACTCACATCCACTCAAAATTACTATCACCGACTTTCGTTTCTACTCACACTAAGTGGCATTCACTCCCAGTAATACTCACGTCCACTCAAGTTCACCAGCACTCCCTCACATCCACACCCATGTCTACCCTTCATCACTCAGTAAACTTCATTTCATACTTAGCAAGCAACACTGTGGGTACTATGCAAATAGCGCAGCCACAGATGCCTTTTTTGGCATGTTTATCAGTGCAGTTATTTTTATCTGCAACACTTTCAACAGAATAACTACTTCGTATTTTACAAAAACTTGCAGACACAAATTTATGTCAAATGACATGTTATTTGTGCACCTTTGTTCTTCCAGCATGTGGTGTCCTGGTCGTGAGTGCAAGCGACGCTCTGTGGCCGCTGATGGTAGAAATGTGTCACTCCGCTTGTTTGGTGGCACAAATAGGTTCTGATCTCCGATGCGTTTTATGTAATAGAATCTATTACATAAAAGGCATCGAATATATATATAAAAGCATGAGGCTTAATTTTACGTTTATGATATAATACTTACCTATACTTTCATACGTGACACATAATTTTTACGGTCATGATGCGAACAGTGAGAGAAGTCTCTAAAGCCTTGGTAGTGTTGCCTGCTATGTATGAAATGAAGTGTAATGCTCTATCTTGTGCCAGTAAAATGAGAGTGGAACAAGTATGGGTCAATGAACTCATGAATGGGTATGCCAATCTA
This sequence comes from Dermacentor variabilis, assembly GCF_050947875.1. Lineage (NCBI taxonomy): Eukaryota > Metazoa > Arthropoda > Arachnida > Ixodida > Ixodidae > Dermacentor > Dermacentor variabilis. The sequence goes on from NC_134569.1 coordinate 41,531,279, forward strand.
TGCTCAATATACCTGCTGAAAATTTGCAGCTTGCTTTCCTACCACTGATTGATTATTGACATGCCCTAACTATTTCGGTATGATGTTATGGCACTATAAAATCAGGAAAAATGACACTGACCTGAGGATGTAAACTGTTGCCCATGCCACTTCATAGGCATTTCTCATGAGGAAGCCACCAAATACCTTGTTGTAGAGATTCTCAAACTAGACACCCAAAATAAGAAGAAAGGAACTAGTGTGAAGCATATATTAGGTGGCAAAAAACTCGCAAACATCATTGGTTCATTTTTCTATGCATTATGATTTAGTTTGACTTGTGGTGGGCAAATAAGTTTTAAGAGGAATACTGACAAACAATTTTTATTACTTTATTGAACAGCCGTAGACCCAGTAATCGCGTTGTGGAGCCTCAATTCCTACAGAGCACAACAAATAATTCATTATGTTACTTTTTACTGCGTCCACTTCAAGATGTGCGCCAAGTGCAGTGCGGCTTCGGACGTGAGAAAGGAGACTGTTCACACTACAGAAACCTTATGTGGCGGTTTCACAGCGGTCACTCACCCACACACACATGCTACGACAATGCAGCCAAAAGCCAAGTCTATTCAGCACTCAACAGAACAAGAGGGGAGAGCAGGTTGCCTTGCATTTCGAAGAGAGGTGCACAGTCACAAGGGTTAATTTCGCAGCTTTCGGCGACGCAATCACTGGCCTTCAACCACTGCAACAGGCTGGTAGGCGCACTCTTGAGTTGAGTTGTTTGTGATATCACGTGACCACCACCTCCATTTTCGGTGATGTGGATAGGCTCCTTTTTCATGTCGGAAGCCACATTGTATTAGACGTGTTTCAAACAGGTCGCACAAAAAGTGCTGCAATTAATTATTTGTGGTGATTTGAAGGAATTTGTACCATAATTATGGAGTCCACAGCTACCTTAAAAAGCAAACGAAAATGGGACAGAACAGTTTCGTGTCAGTAGTCCTTTAATTTAGAAGTAATTATCCACATCAATAGCACTTCAAGCATGTACGTTCTCAAACTTGTGACAATGCAAAGACTACCTTTAAAAGAACATTTTGCACTCATCATTACGGCTATTTCACATGAATTGCCGCCTTCCAAAAGGTTATATTATAGTATATCACAACTCAGTTAAGAGCAGGCTAAAGAAAAACACAGATTTAGTTAAGATTATACATAGCAGACTGTTTTGAAAGGTGGATTTCTATTTCATTGAAAAAAAAAAAAAGTTTTCTTAGTGGGTAAAATGAAAGCAACCCTTTCCTTTTTTGAAATTTACACCCGAACAGCAGCACTGATGACATCATGTTTTTCATGGTATTTTAGTGCACCTGGGCTGTGCAGAAGTAGGTTCACAAAAATACTGGGTTGCAAAGTCTAATTATTTTCTTATACACAAATTATTAACTAGCATTGTTTAGAATGCACCACTAAGGAGCTAATACAATAATTTCAAGGCTGCATCACCACGTCTTCTTATTTTTGGTGTCCTTTTTCGCTTACCCAGCCTCCTCTCATGGTAAGATTCACCTAGCCATTGTTAAAGCAGCATAATCTGCCAATCAAGCTTGACTAAACATTTCGCTTACGTGTCCTTCTAAGCTTAATTCTCTGATAAGCTGAGCAGAAGAGTTGTTGTCCCTTTGTTTCCGCAGACTGAGTAAACTTCAGCGACTCTGAACTTCTGGTAAGACAAAGAGCCTTTCAAGCTTCTTCCACAGTCATCTTAAAGGAGCCAGCTGTAGCGTGTGGTCACGCAAGGAGCCTAGTATGCCACGAGGAAGCAGCTTTATGAAACCAGAAATCACATGATATGCTACCTATTAACACATTCACTAACGCTTAGGTCACGGTTGGTCATGGCAGTTATTCCCCCAGTGCAGATGCAAAATTGTGGGTCTTTCCTGTAGTACAGAACAGATTCTTTTGGTAATGCAGATGAAAACTTTTGTTGCCTTCAATTTCAAACAAAGAAGTGTCACCTCTCTGGAGCTAGAGAAAGATGTGAAGATGTGCGGACTCACTGGTGGGCCACAAAACATCTAATATATAGGACATGTTACTCTTGCAGTTGGGTTACAACATGCAAAACTCATCAGGACTTCAAAATTTAATGCTGCTGAGTGAATGTGGCCACATTACCTCGGGCTGACAAATGATGACATTGGTTAACCGTGCATCCTGCATCCAAATGGCCCCATTGGGGCACTCATCAGATTTTAGGATATATGTCCTGCAATAAAAATGAAGTGTAAGAAGCAGCTGACTACAGTGGTAGGTACTAAAACAAAACCCTTCATGAAGCAATTTTGTCTCGAAACAATAATCATCAATCTTGTGCCTATTTTTGTTCTTTAACATGTGCTTGGCACTTTCCTGTCAGGTACACTGTGCATACCCAAGTTTCCCAGTGTTTGTAACAAGAAAATAGTGGGTGCAATGCATTAAAATAGGAAATACAGTAGAGCTTTGTAATAACGAATATAGATATAACATACTGTCACATATAGTGAAGTAAACCTAGAATGTTTCTCTCCTATATCATCATGTAATGCATATATGCTTATAATGAATAACTGCTTAAAACAAATACATGTATATTTTCCTATCAGATGTGACTTTATTATAACAAGGTTCACCTGTAGTATGCACACAGGATCAATAATTTTTTTCTATGAAAACGTAATACCCTAAATGGTACATAATCTTTAAAATTAAAAAAAAAATTATTGGGTTTTACGTGTCAAAACCACTTTCTGATTATGAGGCATGCCGTAGTGGAGGACTTCGGGAATTTCGACCACCTGGGGTTCTTTAATGTGCACCTAAATCTAAGTACATGGGTGTTTTCGCATTTCACCCCCATCGAGAATAATCTTTAAAACTAAAGGCTATCTGTTCTCAGCAGGGTGTAAACAGCTTACTCTGGATCAAAGTCTTCTAGGAAAAGCTTGTGAAGGAGATCCCTCTCTTCTTGTGTTGGTGGTTGTTTGAGAATGCCACTTGCTTGGAATTTTTTCCTTCGTGCAACACTGGCTGCAAGGCAATGAAAAGGCAAAACAAACTTGTACTTGAAATTTTGCTACTGATGCAAGACTGTGCTAATCATACTTGTGGACAAATTTCTGTGGCTATATGAAGCAAAAGCTACGAAACATATGCGAGTGCTGCTGGATAGAGTCCCAGATTAGACTGCCACTTTTAATGGAATCAATATAAACTTTAGTAAAGCGAACGCTTTACTAACTGTGTTGAGGCGAGTTTCGCTGTCGCCAGCAATTTGACCTTCATTTGATCGCAGCTGTGCCCTAGCCTTGGCAACGCATCACGTGACTTGCCGCGCCGAAATCCGCCGCCGCCAAGCCGGCTTGGCACATGCGCTCGCCACAGCTGTGTCACTGCCTGACCATGTGCCTCGCCGCGCGCCTGGCTAAGAGCAGCACCACGCTCGCATAGTCAGTGCGAGCTTGGCCGTGGATGAGAGCGAGGCCGGGCTGTCTTTTCTTAGTGCTGCGGAAGAGCAGGAGGCTTTGAGCCATCATCGCCAAGTGGCGTCTGACCACACTGTGGCTATCGCCCGGTGAGCTGCTTCACTGGACAGCATCCAGAATGCAACAGATGTCGCACCATCGAGATCAATGTAGCAACTGCATTTGCACCCTGCCCGTTTGTGCTTCGACGCTGCGCATGTTCACGGCATCTTTTTTCATGTTTAGCACTTGTGCTTTCCCTGTGGCACAACAGGCGTCGCACCGTAGAACGATGCATGCCTAACCAAGCCTAATCACAGTCATGTCTAGCCACCGACCTAGGCACAGCCATCATACCTGGCTTAACAATGATTGTATATCTAAGTATAATAATTACAGCTAAATACATTAACACACATACTAAATACACTAAATACAGTGAAACCAAGACTTAAACAGGCTAAACCAAGCTTTTGCTTTGCATATACAGGGTTAGCTGAGGTAAGCCGCAGCCACTGTTTTCATTTTATTACATTCAGTATTTGCAGAAAATTTATATTCTAGTGCCAGCTTTTACTGTTGGTCGAAATCCAGAAAATGCTAAAATAACCTTTCGACTTAAAGACATCCACAAATCGTGACTTGGAACTGTTGCAGCTACAGGACATAACCTTCAGGGAACACAGCAGCATCCATCACAACCACTTCACCTTAAATTTGGCGTTATTCTTGGGCTGGTGTGTAACGCTCAAAGAATGCAGGTGTTGCAGTGGGCATTAACTTGTTCTCAGCTCACTTGGGCCACAAAGTTTGAGCATGAAATAAAGTGTTCTGTCTTTATTTTTTCGTCATGATTTCAAGTGTCCCTATGCCTAGCAGGACACATCACTCCAACAAAGCAGGAGTAATTCAAATATGCTAAATTTGAACTTGCTAAAGTGTGTTACTGCCGGGACTTCGTTTGTGCCCCATCACTAACACACTTTAGCAAATCAAAATGAATTATCAGCTCGTCCAAGTGCACACCGTGTTAAATTTGTTTTGGTCTCGAAACTGACCACAGTAAGTCATTATCATAATCAGCAGCAGCTGCTTTTTGTCCACTACAGAACTGAGATTTTTCCGAGTAATGTACAACTACAGTGTTGCATCAGCCAACTGCTTGCTATTAATTAAATTCATTAAATAAATTCTGGGGTTTCTCAATGTAAAACCATGAACTGATTATTAGGCATGTCGTAGTGACCAGATTCATTTTGACCACCTGGAGCTCTTTAAGGTGCACCTAAATCCAAGTACATGAGCATTTTTGCATTTCACCCCCATCAGAATGTGGATGGCATGGCCAGAATTGAATCTAAGACCATGTGCTCAGCAGCGAAACGCCATAGCCACTGCTGTGGTTGACTCCTTGCTATGTGAGCACATCTTATAATTCCTTCGCACACCACTCAATCCTCTGCTCTTTTTAGCTATCATTTATCTCCTTGTTTATATGGCTAGTGTCTGAGGCTATGACACTGAAAATATATTTTCTTATAAGTACCTACATGTACTTTATTATTTTTGAGTAGTGAGTGCATGCACTACTTGAACTATGAAGACACGTTTATTTTCTGGTGCTCACAATTTCAGTCCACAAAAAAAAAAAATAAATAAAAAAAAAGGACAAAGAGACAGAAACGCAAAAGAAATATGACGAATTGGGCCAATGTATCAAGACGCACAGTATTCTCAAATCTCTAGCAGACACTAGAAAGGTTTGCCTGGACACACCCGTGAAATATGACTCCACAAAACTATTAAATGAACTTTAGAACCCTGTTGCATTAACTAATGGGTGGGTGGGGAGGGGGGGGGGTAGAGTAAATGTCACCTTGGTTATAGCATTCTATTGTAGACTACTGCATATGTTAATCCAAAATTTTGCTTGCTGAATGAAGATGGCCTTTAACTTAACATTCAGTAGTATTTCTGCTGCAAAACCTCTGATGTATTCTGTAATTGTCTACACATTTTTTTTTAGTTTAACATTTCAATGTACCTTACTTCCGAAACTATTGAAATAGTGACCACTTAAATTAGCAGGCATATTCTACATATTACTGTCTTCAAGCCGAATGTAAAATATTTTCGTTGGTAAAGGAATCATCTCATCAAAAATGTTGTTCACATCTTGTCATTACATATAAAAGGAGAACTTCAGTATAATATTTTTTCCACATATGATATAACGAACGTTTTGATATTTTAAGTTCAGGTTGTTGGTAATGATAATTACTATAAGCTGTATAAGTTTCGCTATAATCTGGCAAACAATCTTTTAGAAAAGGTACATCAAAGATTTAAGAAATACAACAATGACATTTTGAGAAAGACATTTCACTTTCATGTTTTTATGTTTACCACAAGCATTAAAAATGCTTCAGCTGAATGAACATCATTTCTTGCTTTCTTTCCATCATCCCTAAAGTGTTTCATGAGGCTTCTTTTCTTTCCTCAGCACTCACTACTCCTTGTGGAACTGCAGCACTCTGCTTTGTCAACCTTCTCCTTACCAAGGCACTTGAGAGATATCTCATAGAATACATGTGATTTGATGCCAAGTGCACTTAGAATGGCACTTCACACTGAATTTTGATTGCTGTCCACTTCGCATGTGCTTTTGGAATGTTGGGGCACAAAAACGTAGGAAGATGTGTGGGCAAAATTGGACAGAGGTCAGTGAAACAGTAATGTGGACACAATACACTAGAGTAGCCCACTCATTATAAAAATTTGGAGTGACAACTAACGAACCCAGTATAAATAGCATGCATTTTGCATATGAAGTCACATTTTTCAATAGAACACGCAAACACAATGACGAAAACAGTTGACATGCAAACCCAAACAGCGTCATTTTAAATACCAGTGTGCCCAACGAGACACAGTGCAGGGCTTCGGTGAGGCCATCCAAGCTTACCATGGCAAAGCTTTGTTCCTCAGGCCACGTAGATTTTTTATTTTTTTTTACAAAATATGTAATATAGATTTCTTTGGTCAGTTTATTCTACTGTTCCCCCCTCTTAATATCCTCCTGATACTGCACCCTTTTACCAAATTCAGTGCAACCACATTTAGGCAAGCTATGCCATTATCTAGTATTACAGCTGGTATGTATGAACCAGCTCACATTAAGTTAATCTTACCTGCTCCTTCTTGAAAAATAGTTTTTTCTTCATCATTTCTTGGTATAAGCTTATTTACAGGAACAGTACTGAAAAAAGGAAAAGAAAGCATGACACTGTTACTCCACTGTGTGGCCGAGATTATGAAGCGTTTACCGGTATACTCATAGCACAATTAAAAATATAATCTTTGCTCTAGGCATTAATTGTTAGTACCATGTTTAGGATTACAGGCTAATGCCTCTACAACAAACACTCCTACAATGAAATGAGCTGTATAATGAATGATTCTGTGCGTCTTAGCCGAACAGCTTATCCGTTGCTTTACAGCGAATGCACGCAGTGGAACTGCTGCTGCCCTCCACAGCTGCCACTGAGATGCCGCGTGCATAGCGAGTGGCAATCGACACCACAGCAGTGATTAAGCGGGTGGGTCCAGACTCCAGTAACTATGGTAGGCCCTGGCCAGCAGGCCAAACAACCAGACACTTTGATGAGTCGATGCCATATGTAAAGCCCAGAGGCGCATACCACTGAACAATATGCGCAGACGAAAATAAGCGGCTTTTTCCCACCAAGTATAGCGAGTGTGTTCATGTTGGAAACAGGTTTTACTTTACTGAATGTGCTTAGCCTGCTCTACTGGAAGTGGTATTGTGTGCGGTCTTTACAATGAAGTGGCCTGTACAATGGAGTATTTTGTAGGTCCCAAGAGCTTCTTTATAAAAGCATTTGACTGTATAAACCTGTCATAAGCTTTAGACTACCGCTGTAACAGCATCCCAACAATATTCTTAATGTGACTGCAGGTTCACAGAATTATTAGTGTGTGATACAAAGTAAAACTACGACACATGAAGACAAGCTCGGGATATTCAGTTACCAGCGTCACATGTTTAACCCTTTCAGAGGCAATGACGTAAATATACGGCGGCGCGAACAAGTTCAAAATGGTCAATGCCATATATTTACGGCGCCGTCTGTACGTTTACAAAGCGTGCCAATTTCGTAACTTTTTCTTTTCTGTCATGTGCTGCCATTATGTGGGCATACAGGGAATTTTTTACGTGCATCTACCTCTCTTGGCTTTCGTTGCATTGTTTGTTTTAGAGCTAGTTTGCTCCCGCGCATCTACATACTACCGCTTGCGCATTGGCGCGTGCGTGGGCGGGCGGTGGTTTGGGTTTTGTTCCGCAGGCGGTTTCGGCTTTTTGCGCTTGCAAAACTGATGGCTATCTCATTACTAATCGCTCAAAGGGCGATCGGTTGTTTCTCGCTCGTTTAGTGCTCACTGGGGTGTGCATAGGAAGGATGCCACCGTGCATGCTTTCTGTTGCTTTCTTTTTTTTTTTTTTGACACTTACAAAAGCTAATTGCCTCTGTTTGGCAATAAGATAATTAGCGGAAGTTTGTCACACGTTTTGCTTTTTTGACGGGCACACAACCACACAGATTTCCTGAGTGAGCGCACATACGCAGTTCGATTACGCTATGGATGTACATATTAGTGTAACAGCAGGAACATTTGAGTCTTGCGAAATATTCTCGTGTGCGCATTTTCAAAGCCTTGAACTATGTGTATAACAATGCATCAAATTTTTTAATCTTATAAGTTTATTTCCTTCTTTATTGTTGTTATTTGTGAATGAAAAGTACAGATATACTGACGCAAAATATCTTTTTCTCACTTTACGGTCACCCTAGAAAAATTATGGTAAATTTTTTTCAAGGTAAGTCGCTAAGAGGAATTGGAATCTGCAATAAAAAAATCGACCTTCAAAGGGTTAAAAAAAAGAAGACGAAGAGATAGAAAGAGAAGAAAATGTTCACTTGTAGACTAGTGCCTCTCTATACTGTGGGGCTCATACTTTTATAAAAAGAAAAGGCCACTTCATAGTCACTGCAAACATTGACTGCATGGTGCAGTTATCAGAGTTGAAGAATTGCACTTTGGTTTCACTTAACAATACCTCCAAACGAATGCTTTGATTACCACTGCTAATCCTAAATGTGAGCAATAGGAACTGGCAGTGAAGAGCTAACTTTTTTAAAATGGATATTGCTTAGAGGCAGGTGGCTACATAACTGAGGCCTAGGCCTGTCACCACCGCCACAACCACTGCAGTGGTGATGGCAACAACGATGGCGACAGCAACAGAAACAAAACATTCTGCAAATGAATTAGTGATAAATGCAAACAACAAAATCGACATTATTTTTCTTTTTGTTACAGGCGTAACTTACCAGAAAAATTTAACAGCAACACTATAGCAATTTAGTTGCACAACTTCAATGTTATAGTTTTCTCTGGCTGTTAACAAGACTATACATAATGCGAAAATGTTCCCAGTTTTTGTCTCCAGGTATACAAATACTTACTTTGAGGCATTAGCTTGCATAGCGACCATCACAAACTTCGCAGTCAGCAAATGTCTGGTTTGTTCCGGGGCCAGCTGCAGTAATAAAGGACTGTTTAATTGTGCAGAACATGACATATCGAATTTTGCACCGCACAACACCCCAGCTCTACTAAAGCACAAATATAACGTCATTGCTTGGTTGATGGCCATAAAACAAGTTTACACACAAAAAATATCAGGAATGAAAACTGAGCAAGTTGGCACATGTTCGTCTTGTAATTTGTGCAGTAGTCATATAAATATGTCAACAACAGAAAAGGAAGTGCACAATACAAGCACTGATCCTGCCCACTTACTTTTCTGTTGTACCCACTTTTACATGAGCGCTACAGAAACTACAAGATGAGCACATGCAGTACATTGATTTCAGCACAGATGCAAATGCACACAAGCGATTTCCACCAATGACACAATGCCATTAGGCCTTGATACATAGGCACTGCATTTTCGCACTAGATTTCAGCATCTAATTTTACTTATGTTCTAAAGAACGTGCAGCACATAATGATTTGGGAGGTATATCTTTTTATTACGAAGTTCAGATTTCCTGTCTATCTTGTCTTGTCCTATCTTGTCCTGTTCTTCCATAATGTACCCATACCAACAAGTTTAAGTTCAGATGCTATTGCAATGTAAAAAGAAAGAGTGGGCACTGCAGAATTTGGTACTAGATACTAACAAGATACTAGTACTAGTCCCTAGATAAGTTACAGTGATATTCGAGCTCACTAGAGGCAAAGCATGCAAACCCTGCAGGAGTGTCAGAAGCAGAGAGGTGCTTTTTGGTCTCCACATATGAAAGCTGTTATAGTAAAACACTCAATAATCTACAGAAGACAGAGTGCCTCTTCTGAGGACCTTTCAAGGAACACATTAAATTTATACGGAGCGATGGTGGTCTTCCACAATATTCACAAAAGAACATACAGATAGGAGCTCCATGGTGACCTCCATGGATGTCCTGCCAACCCAGGAAATGTGGCCACAGAGTTTGAGGTCATGTTTTGGCCGAATTTCCATGTCTTCGCTGTGTATGCTGTCCACTAGAGCAGTCACCATGTTCACGGGCATAGGCACGCCGAAGCTCAGGCCTGGGTACTGCACGTGCCGGTATGACAGCCACACTGTGGATATGTTGAAAAAGAAGACTGAGTGAAACATTATCAGGAAATGCAGAGACCAGTAGAAGTATGTTCCTAGTCAAATATTGCATGTTCATTGATGCCACCTGTCTTTTCAGATTTCTTTCTGAACAGATTCACAAATTGCTTGCCACAAATAGCAGCTTCAAGAAGTTGACATTACTTGCATGACAAGTGATAATGTGTAGCTGGTGTCCTGACAAAGGCAAATCCACCTGTCAAAAAATTGGCACACTGAAGCTTCCCTTGTTTGCGCACTATTAATAAAGGTCTCCACCTGCCTGTGGCTACTCTGTCTTGTTTTGAACTGTTATCAGGTCTTTGATCTTTTAGTTAATTACTTAAGGACATATCAATTAAAGGGCACACACAGCTCACTGCCCAAGCAAGAACTCGCAGGTCACATCGAAAACTCCTAAAATTAAGGCGACATCTCTTACACATGTGAGACAACATACCCTATGAATGGCTTACTTACACAAACTAAAGAGATCACACAGAGGCTGTGTGTTACAGAATGTATTGACTAGCATCAGGCTTTGCAGCACTTTCTATACAATTTGTTTGCAAAAACCTGTTGCGACATATGACATTAAACAATTAAGCTAGATGCCATAAATGGTCTATCAAAATGTATTGCTGTGTGTCACAGGCAACATTGTTGTCAAGCTGTTGATACTATTCTGTATTTGTAAAAGTAACGATGTGCATGCCTGCAAACTCATCCATGTCCTCGAGAATACGACCAAAACGAACGAAGCCTTGGCCAGAGGTGTGGCTCTTCTGCATGGTTGGAGAGGTGGCCACTGGTATGATGCACTCATCGTAGCTGTCCAGCATGCTACGTTCTGGTAGTTCTTCTTGGGAATTCGGGAGCTTCGTGTGGGCACTTGTTCTGGTGTTCCAAATAAATATGATTTACATGGGTCAGTTATGTAAAGTGGAAAGCAAAAGATGCTGTTCAATTAAACAACAGCTGAACTTCTCTCCTTGAATGCACCATGAGTGTGCACACAACAGTTTACAGTGCAAACAAACATAAACATTGTCATAAACAAATCAAGGTGACATCAAGCCCATAACTACTGCAATGATTTTAACACTTTAGTTATTATTATTTAAATATAGAAGGGTGCTTAGAGTCAAAGTTTAGAGTCAAAGTGCACTTAGACTGACCAATGTAACTTCTTTGAAATAATGTACGCAGCAGATGAGGGAGGGCTCGAGGAAGGTGCACATAATTTCAGTGTGCAATTATTTTGGATTATTTTAGTAATCTAAACACCAAAACAACAGCCAGTGCATGAAGCACTTTGGCAAAAAGTTTCCTAAACATGGCGAAATGTATACCAACAGTGATTATGATAGTGTTTACGAGCAATGCGTTTTAAGCACCAACCATTCTTTCTTTCATATGCATACATATCATTATGCAAGACAGGTGAGAATAGAAAACATGCAGTGCACAAGTGGCCATCAGTGGCAGGATTAAAACAGAACTAAGCCTTAAGGAGAAGATATTGCTAGCATCAGCACTCGCAAAGCATGTCAGCATGTCAGGCACTACGTCTCTCTTATTATGATGTAACAAAGACAAAAAAGAGCGGGGAAAATTTGAAACAGCCAAGATAGCAACATGCCTGATAATCTTTGCATCAATATTTCTGAAAGAGAAAAAGCCAGGCGAATAGCATGTGTAAGCATCACAGCTATGTACAGATTCGAGCATTTTCAACAATGCATGCAGTGAACTTGGGTACACTTACATATCACCAATATATCCCACATGACTTTTGAGAGCTTCCATCACTGCAAATTCAAGCAACATTTTGATGTCATCACCAGAGCGAACTTTCATGCTTGAAGAAGACACACTTTTGTATTATTAAAGATAATATTCTCAAAGAACAATCTCATAAACTTGAATTTGTCTGCCAGGTTTGTTATGCTCTCAGAAAATATATTTCACATACTCTTGCCACATGTTATTTGCACTTAAGGCGAAAACCTAGCTCCTGAGAAATACTTTTTTTTTAACACAGCAGTGAACCTTGCACACAATGTGCCCTTAACAAAACACTGTCTTCAAGCTTGACAGCAATATACAGTTAACTTTCATTAATGATGAACCCTGCAAGACTTATTTGAAATATCTGATGTTCTAATTTCAAACAAGATATTCATGATGTGCAAGCTCCCGATGCTGTCTCTGGTGGTGGTCTAGATTCCAGGTCCCTCATTCTTCTCTCAGTGCTCATATCTCTTGACAATGTAATAAAGTGCTGCCTACGATTTCTTGGCATAGGCTAGCCATTTACCGGAGAATATCAACATTATGATCCTGGTCAGTACTACTTTTGGGTTGGCATGAAAAATGTAAAACCAAATGAGCTAACCAGGAGGCAAGCAGATGGTAAGACCACAGTCAATTAATTGGCGATTTCATTCGTCCTCGTCCGAGCATCTGCTAGCCTCCTGGTTAGCTTGGTAGAGTGAATTCCTTGGAAAGGCAGTAGTGCAAGTCGATATTCAGTCCAGGAAGAACTTTTCTTCAACTGTGAAGTTCTTTTTCTGTGATAAGTTGGCATAACAAGCGGATACTCACTCATGCTAATGTTTTCGCAGTCTATGCACTTGCTCACACTTGATGGCACTTACTCACGGCCACACATGCACACACATTCATAGTCACTTCCATTCACATTTACTGGCACTCAGTCACACTCATACTTGCATTCACAACACTCAATGGCACTCACTCACATACATATTCACATCCACTCACACTCGCCAAGAGTCACTCACGTTCATACTCCCGTCTACTCAAAATTACCACCATTTCATTTAATTCGTACTCATGTTAACCGACACTCACTCCCGTACTTACAACAACCTGTTGGGCAGGGGTGGGCAGCACAACCCGGACGAAAGACAAAAGAAAGTACACAATACAAGTGCAGACTAACAACTGGTTTATTTTTTCAAACAAGGGACTAAAACATACAGAAAATGTAAACGTGTAAAGTGACGCTTTGTCACACTCGTATCGTGTACTTCCTTTAGCGCTGCCCACCTCTAGGAACATGTTCAATCACCAACTCGCCCAGCTTGCCGTGTTAATTACAACAACTCACAGCCTTTGCCATTCACTAACGCTTTACCTCACACCTGTGAAATGAGTATTAAACGAGTATGAGTCAGTGTACTCGTAAGTGAGTATGCTGGCCTATACTTTCTGAAGAACCCGTACGGGTTTCCTTTGTAGCTTCACACTCCTCGAGGGTGGATGACTATTTTTTTCCTTTCATGAAACTGCTTTCACCTTTTGTATTTCCACAGAACTTATTGGTGTACTGAAATTTGGTTTGATGCAAGAATTTAAGAAGCACCAGAAAGAATATTATGTGCAACATGTTATTCTATTGGGTGTGATGTGATTGCTTTATTGGGTTGCGCTGTATGATGTCAATGAAATAATAGCGACAAAGTAAAAATGCTAGTCTGACTATGACAATGCAAACAGCCACAAGTACAATGAGCAACTAGCATGCACTTCTTGCATTCCTCAAAGGACAACCCAGTAACAATCGAGGTGACAAAAGTCAGATGAGCATTGCAGACTCTCCACCCAAAAGAAATGAATACAAATAAATGAGAATGCATCTCCTTCACTTATGCATTTTTAATTTTCTTAGATGTGAATTATATGAATTCTGTTTGGTATATTCGCTTAGGCCCCCTTAATGTTGGGTCACCGAATGTGTGCTGTTTCTAGATATTTATTTTCATATGCTAACTTATTTTCATATTCTGCACCATTTTTGCAAGCCTATCTTGCACTTATATTTTTCACTAACCAAGCACAGTATAGTATGCATGCTGTTTGTGCTCGTGAACCACTTAAAATGTGTTTCAGATTAATAATGGGAACATGAGACATCCACCCAATTGCAGCAATTGCTACAAAGAGTGATGTTCACAATCTTGTAGCCAAGAGTCTCTGTTTGAAAATGTGTGCAGAACCTCGACAATGGTATGTTTAGGTGTCCAAATGAAGACAAGTGTCTAGCTGACTTTGGTTATTCACAATTCTAAGCTGGCAATGCCTGGTTCTTAGCTGGATTTTATCAGTTTTAACTGGTTTCAGTGACTCACCAAAATGGATAAGTTCTAGTGGGGCCTTTCTAGCTAGGTTGGAATGCATATTCTCATCCACAATTTCAAAAAGCACATTTTAGCGGTGGTATTAGTAATAGTTCTTCAATTTTGATGGTGTGCTCTTCCAGATCAGTGGCCAGTGGTAAAGTCAATGGCCAGTGGCATAGCAAAGGGCAGTACAGCGGGCACGTGCCCATTCAAAATTTGTTTAAATTAAGCCTGCCCCCTCCCCTCCTTCTCTCCATCCCCAGTCAAGTTGGTGCCACTCCCTCACTGAAAAAATATTCTGGCTGTGCCAGTGTAAATGGCACTAAAGAAGAGGCATATAGCAGTCTTGAGCAGATGCCATTATGCACAGTCTTGAACCTCGAATTGAGTGAATATTGTGCAGTAATATCAATTTATATAAAAGGGATGACCATGTCTGCCTGACCCTTTCCAGAAAAACATATATATATCTGCCATGCTAACTTCCAAATCTAAAAAAAATAGTACAGTTGAAGTAAAGAAATGTTACAATTTGCTGAAAAATACTAGCAATTGTTTTATTTTTCAAGAACTGGCTATTTATTTCGTGAATTAATAAAGCATCTTATGTCAGGAAAGAAGAACTGGCTATTTATTTCATGAATTAATAAAGCATCTTATGTCAGGAAAGATGTTTGATGGCTTAACTGGTGAACGGGAGAATGGTAGCAACACTCAGGATCCAGCAGCAAGAATCTCCTCATATGTATGATGGAGAACCCCCGTCTCCTCTCTGTTAAATTTATTAAATTCTGGAGTTTTATGTGGCAAAGCAACAATCTGATTATGAGGCATGCTGTAGTGGGGGACCCTGAATTAATTTTGACCACCTGCGGCCTTGTTAATGTGCCCCTAAATCTAGGTTCATGAGTGTTTTTGCATTTTGCTCTAATCGAAATGCGGCCACTGTGGCAGAGATAGAACCTGTGCCCTCAAGTTCAGCAATGCTAGAGCATAGCCACTAAGCTACCGTAGTGGGTCAGTCTCCTCTCCTGGGCAAAAAAATTTGCAGGCTCTGTTCTGTAGAGATGCTGTGAGATTGCACCTTGTTCTTTAGTTGCATTAAGAATGATCTGTGCTACAGACAAATGAAAAGTTTCATGGTGCTTATTCATGAATTATTAATGTAACAGAAGCCAAAATTTGATTTGCCTTTATATGTTGGTTCTGAGTGGGATATAAAGCTGCTATGGGTAGGTGTGAATAATCAAGCAGTTCTGAAAAATAAAGTTCCGAGATCGCTGCTCCAAGACCACTGTATCCATATCCTTGTGATATCAGGTTCTACCTTAAACTGAACATAAATAAAATATTGTACAGTTACTGATGCAATACGACATTAGTAACCAAGCTGTAAAAGTCGGGTATTTATCAATAAGATTGCCAAAGTTGGCAGGTAGGCATATTATACACTGCCTGAATTTCACGGGAGGGGTAAACCTGTACTATCTGAGAATGCTAGCTAACTCGAATTTTTTTTACGTACAAAAAGCTAGTTGGACAAATGCAGCAAAAATTTAAGAAGTGCAGATAGTTCACAGACCTTCTGGCATTGTCTTCGGGCGAATGGGATCTTGACATGTTATGATACTGCGCACGAAGGAGACAGAAGTGCCCGTGAATCTGTGGCGACTGGCTCGCTTCAACAGGGAGGCTAAAGTTCTGAAACGTCACATGTAGATGCATTAATGATGGGCAGGCATCACATATTTCTCGTAGAATGCAACATAACAAAATGCGTTGCGGTTGTGATGGAGTGAATTTATACCGCTGTCATACGTGCACATCCGAGCTTTCTGGAGTAAATGCTAAACAATGCAAATTGGGCGTAAATTTAGCGCAATTGACTCAGATGAGGATGTATGTACATACATGATCTGTGTGACAGCGTTGCTAAATTGCTGTTAATTAACCACGTAAGAAGTGACCGAGTGATGATGATGATTCTGAAATCTACGTTGCAACGCCAGTCTCACAACGTTCAAATTATTTATCTGATATCATGACATACGATCGACGCTATGAGCTGCAAACATGCTGGACAGCACTGGTTTAATAAATGTTTTAGTAAGCAAGGGTTAACTCTGGCCTAATGCGAGAAATTATTGTCGTATCGTCGTTACGGATATATTGATTGCTGGCAAAGTTCTGACTGGTGTTGCAGAAGTCGCGGGGCGCAGTAGTGCTGAACTTAGCGTCACAAGTTGGCGGCTAGACGTAATTATATTTATCAAATCGTGTTTTTTACGAATTGTAACAACGTGTCACTATTTCGCATTATTGGCGGTGCCTCCAGGACACCAAAGCTAGAAGCCGGACTGGTCCGCGGGTTGGGGCCTCCACGGCCCCAACCTACGGGCCGCTCTGCTTCCAGCTTTGATCCCCCCCGCTACCCCTTGGGTGCCCTGAAGATCCTGCGCCGCCTGCTTTATTATAGCCTCAGGTGCTCTCCTGAAGTCTCCGTTTGCAGGTTACATGTGCCCTCCTGGAGCAGTGCTTCTAAAGAAAACAATCTATCGTCGCGAGGAAAATGGCGACCCGCGACTTATACAACACCAATCAGGACCTTGCCTCGATTGCTTATAGCGGAATTTCGAGACAAAATGAATATGCTAGTAAATGCCATCCGAGCCTTCAAACAATAATCAATAACCACTGGTCGCCACAAGTGTACAAGTGTGGTGTAGTGGAAAAAACACGAATCTTCTCATGCCTGCCAAAAACGCTCTTTCAAGTCTTACGAAACAAGTTAAATCGTGATCGAGACGCGAAGTTAATGAGCGCGACCAATGCTCACCTGCTCACAGTCATCGCGTCTGTCACCGAGGTATGTTCAGTCTAGAAGCAAGGTTGGAAATGTGTCACCGTGTCACCTGTGCACGCGGAGTATTACGCAAGCGGTGCAATCAAGCAGTCACATTAAAAGGCACCGCTCGCTCGTAGTCGTGGGATGTTTTTCCTTTCATGCTTTCATCACCACTTGACATCGCTGTTGGCAGCGCTTAAACTTGTCTGCATGCTTGTCTGATACGGAATCAGCCTTGCTGCTTCCACGTGTCTGTCCTTACGCATCCGCTTGCACAAAAGCCAAAGTTAAACGAATATGAGCCAATCGATTTGGCACGCGAAGGAACGTAGACGGGTGTGGCAGCGCTGGAGGCGTGCGAGTGCGACTATTTCACACCGCTCCGTCAACAAACGCGTGCGCTATTCAGCACCACCAACCGGTGCTCTATCATCATCGTTGCGTGAGCAAGAGCGCGAGAATTAAAATCGCAATATTCTGGCTCACGGGGCTTTAAATGGTGGTCGCTAGCCTGTAGCTATTTTAATAAAGCCAAATACCTTTACACTTTTGTAATGAGTGTATTTTCACAACGCTTATCTATAACTCAGAGGCGTCGCGTTTAAATGCTAAAACAAGCAAAATAAAGAAGGGAAAAAAAGCGAGAGGAAAAAGAAAGAAAAAAGAAGGGGTGGGGGC
Organism: Dermacentor variabilis; assembly: GCF_050947875.1. Taxonomy (NCBI): domain Eukaryota; kingdom Metazoa; phylum Arthropoda; class Arachnida; order Ixodida; family Ixodidae; genus Dermacentor; species Dermacentor variabilis. The sequence goes on from NC_134569.1 coordinate 41,549,180, forward strand.
GGAAGTAGAAAAATTGATGTTAGCGAATATTAAATGCTCGTAAATTTTCACGTTCTCTCTTGGTTGTATGGAAAAGCACCCTTTGAAAGCAGACACAAAGGAATGGCTAAAATTCCTTTCTGTCTTATATAATGAGAAGCCAACAAACAAGGACACCAAGGAAAACATTGGGGAATTACTTGTACTTACTAATTGAATTAAAGAAATGATAAATTAATGGCAATAAAAGTGGATGAAAAGCAACTTCAGCTACCGCGCCACGGTAGCTCAATTGGTTATAGCATCGCACGCATAATGCGAAGACGTGGGATGGTTCCCCACCTGCGGCAAGTTGTTTTTCAATCCACTTTCATTGCCATTAATTTATAATTTCTTTAATTCAATTAGTAAGTACAAGTAATTTTCCCTATGCTTTCCTTGGTGTCTTTGTTTGTTGGCTTCTCATGATATTATTAATAAAAATCGGGCCCCTCGGTTAACCCCCCTTCTTCTCGTTCCGTCTTATGTAGCATATGTGGGATGATAACAAGCGTGGATTAATGGCACGAAAGCTGTTCCTGACAAGATCCTTCGCACACCGAAGGACCATCTAGAAACTTGATACCAATTGGTTCTAGTGAGCTTTAGCGTTACGCTGTAAAGCACGAGGTCAAGGGCTCAAATTCCGGCAGCATAGCGATGGGGGAGAAATGCAAAAAAAAGCCCGTATACCGTGCATTGGGTGGACGTTATAAAGAGAACCCCTAGGAGATCAAAATTGATCCGGAGTCCTCAACTACGGCGTGCGTCATAATTAGATAGAGGTTTTGGCACATAAAACCCCAGAATTTAATTAATTTATTTTAAGTTGGTGCTAGTGACGTTGTCGGGACTACACCTCTGAGCCACATACCGTTTGCCTTTGGCCTAGCAATAAAACCTTTCCTTTCACTGTTCTCATTTCTCGCCGGTTTATGTTTTCTCGAAGTGTTAATTGCGCCCAGATGAGGTCTACAAACGCGCCTAGACCCTTCATGTCTACGCATGTTAAGGACGTCACCGGGCCATAAGGGGCATTATGCAAAGAGCGCAGACTCGAGCATCAACTAGAATAAAATGTGACCAAAGCGGCGTACTGAGCGCGGAGACAGAGGCTCGCAAGAGGCGCCGGGCAGAGCAGGAACGTCTTCGTTGGCCACCGGAGCGGGGTTTAACGAGCACCTGCTGGCTCGTACGGAGCAGCGTCGAGTGGGGGCGGTGAGTACCGAAAAGCGCGGTGAGCATTTTGTCCAGAAGCGCGCGGAGCGGAGCAGCGTCAATACGCAGCGAAGAATGGCTCGGAGCGCGAGTTCCACAATTCCTAGTAAATGCGAATCCGGGCGCGCCGATGCGCAGTGACGAGACAGCAGCGGAACGAGAACGTGTCGTTCGCGGGCGCGAACCAGCACCTTGATCAAAACTTCGTGCACGGCGAGGTTGGTTCAGCGTGTGTATTATGTGCGATAAACTCTGGTCTCTGCCGGACGTGTCTGATCATCATCATCATCATCATCATCATCATCATCATCATCATCATCATCATCATCATCATCATCATCATCAACGATCATACATCATCGTATAATTGACGATATTAGTAATTAACTTCATAACTAATTACACTATGACCCATATTGCAATTTACAGATTGTAGCCGTTGAGTTCTGAAGGCGGATCCGCTTGGAACGTATTCTCAGGATGACACCAGTTTCGAGATATCAATTCCCAAACTCTGCGGAGAAATGCGTTGACGTTCCAGTTACTTTTGTGCTTAATGCATAAAACGACGTTTTGTGAAGAAAGTTAATGGAAAGCCAATCCATTTCTCCGCAGTGTTCGGGAATTAATATATTGAAACTAGTGCCATCCTGATAATTCATTCCAAGTGGATCCGCCTTGTGAACTCCACGCCTAGAATTTGTAAATTGCAATATGGGCCATAAGGTAATTAGGTAAAAACTTGATTAGTGAGTTTTTGGTAATTAGTCGAATATGCATTTCAATTCTTTGTGCAAGTAATGTCCGCCTCCTCGAGTAGACCAGCGCATGAACCAGAATTGTGCTATCTGCCACAGGCAGCCTTTAAAAAAAATTTGAAAGTGTTCGCTGAAACTCCCGGTACATATAAATGATGGCATTAAAGCGCCTGGGGACCTATCCGTCAGCACACCCTTATAAATTTGCAATTTCCAACTGTCTGCCCTACGAAGCACGATCTTACCCCCAGTGTGGAGTAGCAAACCGGACGATCGCCTGGTTGACCTCCCTGCCTTTCCTCTTCATGCTTCCTCCTCACCCAACCGCCTGCTCTCCTGTAAAGAGTGCACTGCCACAAGAATTCTATTGTTGCAGTGAAGCACCTTATTCTTTTTTTGTCAGCTTGCGATGAGTCCAATTTTCACTCTCAAGTTTGAAGTACATGTTTAGCTTGTTATTACCAATTGAATTTTTCAGAGGGATAGCTACCAATGTTGTTGCGAGATAGGACGCAGTTTGTTGTGACGGATTTATGGGTCTCTTGCTTGAGTTCAGCTAAACCTTTGCTCTGAGCACAGCACGCGGCACATCTACACGCGTGGTAGAAACTCGTTTGTTTGAGAGTTTTGCGGAGCGAAGGCGGCAAAAAAATTGCTGCCGTTATTTGCAAGCCTCGCCTCATGGTTTCATTTTTTTAAAAGTTTCAGCAGCTTATAAAGCTGGCACTACTTTCTCCCATAGTCAAATGAAGATGACTGAGAACGCCGAGGCTGTCAATCCACCAATGGCATGCATAAATACGGAAATGTTCATAGAAGTTTAGCTTGCGCTTGTGGCTGTATCTTCATGTGTAATTGTCTCTTAGTTTGTGCGCAATACCTGCCGTCATGCTTTATAATAAGATACCAACTGTCCCAAACCAGCACCCTGCTCCGCCAAAGTTATATTTCGGAAAAGCGAATGGGTCTGGAATTACGTGCATAGAGAGATTGCTTGACACTTCTGATCCTTTGTTGACAGTGTTATCCTCTCAATACAGTTTACTTTGATTTGAGCCTACAGATACAACTATTTGTAAATTTTTGCTCTTGTTTTGAAGGCATGAACCACAAAACATTCATATTTGGCGTATTTAAACTCCCGCATCTGCCACTTGCAAGCGGAGAACGCCGTGCGCATGATGTTGCGAGCAGTATAAAGAAATTCATGGTGAGGTTGTTTTGTGGAGTGAGGAGAATTAAGGAATTTTACATTTTTGCCCTACACCACCGGGCGAAACAAAATGACACCGACGTCAGCAACCATGCACGCCAATGTAGACAGGAAAACGTTGATAACCTGCATAACAATTAATTACGCCTGAAGCAGGAGAAAGAAAAGAGCGAGGAAAGGAAACACGGCACAAAAAAAAAATAGTGCTGTCGTTGAAATAAATTAAGTCGTGATACTTGTCAAGGACAACGCAACATGAAGCCGAGCAGAAAGCGCTCATTCCGTGTAATTCAGTAGGTGCACCCTCCCCATTACAGGAATGAGAAGCGCAGCAGTCGTCGAACTACATTAGACCGCATTAGGTTCTAAGATGATGTCAATAAGTTACACCGAGCGGAAGCGTACGCTGTACTTTTGTGTCACATACACTCCGTCTTCGCGGTGGCTTTCATACGAAATCTGTATTTAATTTATTTTCGTTGCGTTGTTCTCTCTCTCTTCTTTCTTTCTTTTTTATTGCTATAAGACACATCTAGCGTAAGCATAGTAGAGCTGTCTTCAAACCGTTAGTGCAACACATGCATGCGTTTGCATTATTCTGCAGGCGGCGACGACCGCAACAGACCGTCTCAAACTTCTTTAAAACTCGCCGTTGCAACACAGGGTGCTTCAGCACCAGCGCGCTTACAGGGTTCCTGCATTGATACTTCTTTCGTTTTTTTTTTTGCTTCTTTTTTACTTGATGTGATATTAAAGAAAACGCATCGCTTAGTTTCATAAACCACACGCACCGCTGCCTTTTTCCTCTCGTCGCCAGTCCATCGAAGTTGTTCACGCCGCGCGAGCATGTGGCGACGCGCGAACGGCTGACTGACTGCACACGCCCACACTACCGAGTTCCCGCCAGACTTAGCCCCGATCTGAATGAAATCGCTGGAAATTCACTTTAACTTCCACAGCTTACACGCGCGTTTATTGGCGTGTCGCAATGATGCGGGCGGGGCTCAAGGACCTGCAGCGGCGGCGGCGGCGGCGGCAGCAGCAGCAGCAGCAGCAGCAGTAGCAGCACCGATTAGTGGGAGAAAACGCATCCCAAAGAGTCCATTGTGTTGTGTGCCACCAGTTGCGAAATCCGAACGGCGCCGACACTCCCTTCGAGTAACGTGACCCGCGGCGCCGTTGCCGTCGGTGCGTTGCGCCAAGTACTGGATCGGTAATCGCTCTGGTCGCGTCGCTCTCTCTCTCTCTCTCTCTCTCACCACAACGAAAGTGCGCGAGCGAACGCATATTCCGGCCGGTCGTCTTTAACAAAAGAAGGACGACACTTTAAGAAGAGACGAAGGCGTGCAGGGTGTTGCGTTTCGCCTGCGACACGTGGTTTTGCCGGCGCGACTGCGGCGGGGCGGCAGACATTTTGGCCCGATCGTCGTCGCCGCAACACTCATCGCCAGGTGTTTCCAGGCGCGACTGCGGCGATGCGACCGCCTAGGGATCATCCTCGCATTCCAGTCATTGTGCCCGAAACAGGCGATGCCAAAGCAGGGATCTCATTCCAGTCATTGTGCCCGAAACAGGCGATGCCAAAGCAGGGATCTCATTCCAGTCATTGTGCCCGAAACAGGCGATGCCAAAGCAGGGACCATCCTCTCATTACAGTCATTGTGTCCGACCGGCAGCGCTACAACAGGGTGCTACGAGATCGTGCTCGACAGGGTGCTACGAGATCGTGCTCGACATGGTGCTACGGCATCGCTACGACAGTGTGCGTCACCATTAGCCCATTGTACAATCACGTGCTCGTCTTTTGAGGGGTTCCTTCTTGCCCTCAACTGCGAGAGTATAAAAACAGCTGCCCCCGGACGCCAAAAGGAGGGCTCCGATTTCTTCTGTTGAGTGAAGTGCTCTCCCGTCTCTCTACTTCGGTCAAACCTGACCACCAACTCTTTGCGATGTTAAAATAAACAAGTTGTTTCGTTGTTACCAGTCGACTCATGCTTTGCCGGGACCTTCGGATGCTTCCAGTTGTACCCCAGGCCGCCAGGCCAACGCTACCCTTGGGGCTTGCGACCCAGGTACAACCACGGGCGTCAGCGCCGAGTTCCCAACAGATCGTACCAGCAGTCCGATCCAGACAACTGTCTGCCAGCGGTGAGATCGCGACAACGGAGGCCAGCAGCGAAGAGATGCAGTTGACTGTATGCTGAGCAGCTCAACGACGATCCGGGAGCAGTGCAACGAGCCCTGTGTGACGACTGGTTGCCTGCAGCGGAACGACTGCGCGGAATTCCTGCCTGCGAGGTTTGGTGAGTGCGGGACTTTCTTCTTCTGAGCTTTGCCAGGCTTTTTGTTAGTGTCAGAAACAGAGCTGGTAATTGTGGTTGTCGTTGCTGCCGGGTTAGTTTGCGGCAAGACAATAGTAAGCAGTAGAGAAAGCAGCATTCAGAGCAGCCATGGATTTGAAGTCGTTGCGCAAACCGAAATTGTTGGAGCTTGCAAGAGAGTTGGGTCTGGATGTCTCGGACAAACTCAGAAAACCAGAACTGCTAAAGGCTATTCTTGAGTTAGAGGCTGAGGATGACGAGCTGTCGGAATGCCTTGAGACTATTGAGGAGAGGTCAAAAAGACAGGAGCGCGAACTTAAAGAGCAAAAAGAGAAACAGGAGCGCGAACTTAAAGAGCAAAAAGAGAAACAGGAGCGCGAACTTAAAGAGCAGAAAGAAAAAGAAGAGCGTGACCGTCAACACGCTTTGGAAATGAAGCGTCTTGAGGTAGAGATGGAACGCGCTCGTAATGGAAGTCAGGCACACGGTGCAGGAGAACGAGTATTGTTCAAAATGACTGACCTGATGCGGCCGTTTAAGCTTGGAGAGGACATTGGTTTGTTCCTGGTTAACTTTGAGCGAACGTGCGAGAAGCAGGGGTTCTCTCGGGAAACGTGGCCACAGCGCTTGCTCACTTTGTTACCCGGCGAGGCGGCCGACGTAGTCGCTCGCTTGGATAGAGAGGAGGCAGAGGATTTCGACACAGTAAAATCGAGTCTGCTAAAGAAGTACCGGCTGTCTGCGGAGGCGTTCCGTCGGAAGTTTCGGGAAAATGAGAAAGGCAGAAGTGAGTCATATACAGAGTTTGCGTATAGGCTTATGTCGAACATGCAGGAGTGGCTCAAAGAAGAGAAAGCGTTTGGTGACCACGATAAAGTTCTGCAGTGTTTCGGGCTAGAACAGTTTTATAGTCGGTTACCTGAGAACGTGCGATACTGGGTCTTGGATAGGCCAGACGTTTGTACGGTGGCTAAAGCCGCTGAGCTAGCCGAGGAGTTTGTGACGCGTCGAGCTCGCGGAGCTAAGGACGGTCAAAAGGGTGAATTTGGCTCGAAGTTTGAGAGGCCGAAATTCACGCCCATGAGATTAAAGGGGGACACGCGTAGTGCGGATGCGAGTGAAAGCAGTCCGACCAGACGTAAAGAGACGGCGGCAGCCAAACGCAGAAAGCGGTTCGAGATGAGGCGAGCGGGCGTTTGTTATACGTGCCAGAAGCCGGGTCACTTTTCGGCGCAGTGTCCGGAAACAACACCAAAAGTTGTGTTTTTTTCAATAGGCAGCACTGACGAGAACATGAAGCTTCTCGAGCCTTACATGCGAGACCTCCTCGTGAACGGGAAAGAGTGCCGAGTGCTTCGCGATTCCGCAGCTACGATGGATGTAGTTCACCCATCTTACGTAGAACCCCATATGTTCACGGGCGAGTGCGCGTGGATCAAGCAAGCCGTGGAAGCTCATAGCGTGTGTCTGCCGGTAGCAAAAGTGCTTATTGAAGGACCTTTCGGAGCGCTTGAGACGGAGGCGGCAGTGTCATCTATGCTGCCACCCCAGTACCCGTACCTATTTTCAAACAGGTCCGATCACCTCCTGCGCGAGAAGGGGCTTTTGTTTGGTGAAGCTAGTGTTCAGGCCTTAACCAGGTCGAAGGTTCGGGAGCTCGCTGCAAAGGCGGTAGTTGCGGGGCCGACGTTATCAAACAACGAAAAAGGGTCAGAGGCGCAGCAAGCTGATATTCAGAGCACGCCCGAACAGAATAAAATTGAGTCTGTAGCGTTGAAGGCGCCAGATACTGGAGAGGAAAATCCCGATTCGGGAAAGTTAGAAGAGCTATCTACTGATTTGCTCATCGCGCCTACGTCAGACGGACTTGATAGGTTGCTAAAAGTCAGCCGGTCGGCTTTGATAGCCGAGCAAAAGAAGGATGGCAGCCTAGAAAACATTCGCTGCAATGTCAAAGAAGGTATCGCCAGGAAAACTGCGCGTTTTGTGGAAAGAGGTGGAGTCCTGTACCGGAAGTATCTAGACCGCCGAGGAGTGGAGTTCGATCAGCTGGTCGTGCCTCAATGCTATCGTCAGGATCTGTTGCGCTTGTCACATGGGGGTTCGTGGTCCGGACACCTAGGAGTTAAGAAAACTAAGGACCGTCTCTTGCAAGAGTACTATTGGCCAGGGTGTTTTCGGGACGCAGACCATTTCGTGAGGACATGTGACACTTGTCAGCGGGTGGGCAAACCAGGGGACAAATCGAGGGCGCCGTTGAAATTGGTACCTATCATTACGGAGCCTTTTAGACGGCTCGTTATTGATACTGTGGGACCTCTGCCGGTAACAGCCACGGGGTACAGACACATTTTGACTGTGATCTGCCCAGCGACAAAGTTCCCTGAAGCAGTGCCGCTTAAAGAACTCAGCTCAGTTGAGATAGTTAATGCACTACTGTCCATATTTGCGCGAGTTGGTTTCCCTGCGGAAATCCAATCAGACCAGGGCACAGTGTTTACTAGCGCTTTGACGACAACTTTTCTCGAAAGGTGTGGGGTAAAGCTGTTACACAGCTCAGTGTACCACCCACAGTCGAATTCCGTTGAGAAGCTCCACTCCGTCATGAAGCGCGTGTTGAGAGCGTTGTGTTTTGAACATCGAACTGACTGGGAGCTGTGTCTGCCTGGGGTGATGTTTGCTTTAAGGACCGCGCCGCATGCGGCTACGGGGTTTTCGCCAGCTGAACTGGTGTACGGTCGCTCGCTTCGATCTCCGCTTCGCATGCTTCGAGAATCGTGGGAAGGTAGGGGCGACGACCCAGTCGTGGTGGAGTACGTGCTTAAGCTCCTCGAACGCTTAAGAAGGGCGCAGGAGTTGTCAGGTGAAGCAATGACAAAGGCCCAGCAGAGGGCCAAGGTTTATTATGATCGGACAGCCAGGGCCCGTCGTTTTGAGGTTGGCGATGAGGTCATGATATTGCGCACATCGCTAAACAACAAACTAGACGTGCAGTGGGAGGGCCCAGCGCGAATTGTTCAGAAACTGTCGGACGTTAACTACGTGGTAAGTCTGCCAGGAAAGCGGAAAGCACAGCAAGTTTACCACTGTAATCTGCTCAAACCTTATAGACAACGGGAAGCAGTGGTGTGCATGATGGTAAACGTTCCTGAAGAGCTTCCAGTCGAGCTTCCGGGACTAGGCTCAGTGACGAACAGGGAAGACACCGGTCAAGTCATTAGTGACCTTATCAGTAAAGCACCGCTGTCGCCCGAGCAGAAAACCGAACTACACCAGCTATTACAAGAGTTTCAAGGTCTGTTCTCTGAGAGGCCTGGTAGGACTTCTGTACTTACTCATGATATAGAAGTTACCTCCCCAGAGCCAGTACGATCCAAGGCGTATCGGGTGTCACCCCGCCAGAGCGATATTATGGAGGCTGAGGTAAAGAAAATGCTACAGCTCGGTGTTATTGAGGCAGGTGAGAGTGATTATACCTCCCCTTTGATTTTAGTTGAGGTACCGGGCAAGGAACCTCGTCCTTGCGTCGACTACCGCAGGCTTAATTCCATCACTAAGGATCAAATTTATCCGATCCCTAACATCGAGGAGCGCCTTGAGAAAGTTAGTAGCGCTCAGTTTATTTCCACCCTAGATCTTGTCAGGGGTTATTGGCAGGTTCCACTTACAGAAGAGGCTAGTAGGTATGCGGCGTTCATTTCACCAATGGGAACATTCCGTCCTAAAGTGTTGAGTTTTGGTTTGAAGAACGCGCCATACTGTTTTTCAAGCCTCATGGATAAAGTGTTGCGGGGACAGCAAGAATTCGCTTTACCGTATCTAGACGACGTAGCGATATTCTCCGCATCCTGGTCTGAGCATATGACACACTTGCGGGCAGTGCTAACCCGCCTGCGCGAAGCAGGCTTGACAGTAAAGGCTCCTAAGTGCCAGTTAGCACAGGCCGAGGTTGTCTACCTCGGTCACGTGATTGGTCAGGGTCGTCGCCGCCCCTCTGAAATAAAAGTGGCCGCTGTGCGAGACTTTCCGCAACCGCGCACCAAGACCGATATTCGGTCGTTCTTGGGTGTCGCCGGCTACTATCAGAGGTACATCCCTAGGTACTCTGATATCGCGGCTCCCCTGACGGATGCTCTAAGAAAGACAGAGCCTCAAACAGTCGTCTGGGACGAGACCAAGGAAAGAGCTTTTAGCGCCCTAAAGAGTGCCCTAACAAGCCAGCCTGTGCTACGATCGCCAGACTATACAAAAGGGTTCGTTGTTCAGTGCGATGCTAGTGAGCGAGGCATGGGCGTTGTACTGTGCCAACGGGAAAATGGAGAAGTAGAACACCCCGTCCTGTATGCTAGTCGTAAGCTGACCAGTCGTGAGCAGGCGTATAGCGCCACCGAGAAAGAGTGTGCGTGTCTCGTGTGGGCCGTTCAGAAATTGTCATGCTATCTAGCCGGCTCGAGGTTTATCATTGAGACGGATCACTGCCCTCTCCAATGGCTGCAGACCATCTCTCCCAAAAATGGCCGCCTCCTGCGCTGGAGCCTCGCTTTACAACAATATTCCTTTGAGGTGCGTTACAAAAAGGGGAGTCTCAACGGTAACGCCGATGGCTTAAGTCGAAGCCCCTAACGTAGGAATCAGCCTCAAAATTGTTTGTTACTGATGTTTTTCTTCCTGAGGCAGGATTTTTTTTTAACATATTGCTTTTGTTTAGTGTTTCAAAGTGATGATATGCTTTCTAGTGCAATTTTTCAGTTTGTGGACGCGTTCTGAGTGATGCTAGACTACTGTAAGGAACTAGGCAGTGGTATAAAAAGGGGAAAGAGCCTGGCAGGGCTTAGTGAGGGTTGTGCCGTGCTTGCTGACTGAGCGGTTGAGTTTCAGCGTAGTTCTAACGCTTGCCGGGAACGAGAACAAAAATGTGAACTCTCCCGAAGTCACTTTGCAGTGTCCCGTGCGAACCTGAACAAGAGAACGAGGCCTTCTCGGTGTGCTGCGCTCAAGAAACGTCGAGGGACGCCCGACTTCGGTTATGAGCATCATCGAGCGACATCCCTCCGGACAGCGGATGCAGTCCCCTGTCCATCGGGATCTCCTTCCCCCGGCGGGGCGGTCTGTTGCGTTTCGCCTGCGACACGTGGTTTTGCCGGCGCGACTGCGGCGGGGCGGCAGACATTTTGGCCCGATCGTCGTCGCCGCAACACTCATCGCCAGGTGTTTCCAGGCGCGACTGCGGCGATGCGACCGCCTAGGGATCATCCTCGCATTCCAGTCATTGTGCCCGAAACAGGCGATGCCAAAGCAGGGATCTCATTCCAGTCATTGTGCCCGAAACAGGCGATGCCAAAGCAGGGATCTCATTCCAGTCATTGTGCCCGAAACAGGCGATGCCAAAGCAGGGACCATCCTCTCATTACAGTCATTGTGTCCGACCGGCAGCGCTACAACAGGGTGCTACGAGATCGTGCTCGACAGGGTGCTACGAGATCGTGCTCGACATGGTGCTACGGCATCGCTACGACAGTGTGCGTCACCATTAGCCCATTGTACAATCACGTGCTCGTCTTTTGAGGGGTTCCTTCTTGCCCTCAACTGCGAGAGTATAAAAACAGCTGCCCCCGGACGCCAAAAGGAGGGCTCCGATTTCTTCTGTTGAGTGAAGTGCTCTCCCGTCTCTCTACTTCGGTCAAACCTGACCACCAACTCTTTGCGATGTTAAAATAAACAAGTTGTTTCGTTGTTACCAGTCGACTCATGCTTTGCCGGGACCTTCGGATGCTTCCAGTTGTACCCCAGGCCGCCAGGCCAACGCTACCCTTGGGGCTTGCGACCCAGGTACAACCACGGGCGTCAGCGCCGAGTTCCCAACAGATCGTACCAGCAGTCCGATCCAAACAAGGGTAGGATAAGGGGGGGGGGCAGGGGAGGAGAAGTGGAAGCACATTTTGATCCTCTCTTCTTTAAGCACCGCCTTGACGAGCCCGTAAAGCGAGCCTTACGGTCAGCGGAACCTGCGTTGAGACGAGGGTTTGCACTCGCGTCGTGCGTGCGTGTGTCCGTTGAGAGGAGCACACCCTTCGCGAAAAGCTCGCGGGCCTTACGATTCACGCCATTGATTTGACCCCCACTTCTTCGCCTGCTGCCCTGCAGTTCGCGAGCTCGCAGCAGCGACCGTGTGTATACACCGCAAGGGTGCCCTTTTTAATGGCCGCTACGCGAAAGGCCCCGTTGCGGAACACTTCTCGATTCTTTGCCTGTAGGACCGGCGGGTCGAGATAAGCTGCCAGAGCCCATTTTCGGGCCAGGGCGAGGAAAAGAGAAATCGCCTCCGATCCGCTTGAGGAAATAAAGAAGGCGTGTCAATGGCGCTCCTCAACTCCCCCGCCTTCTTCGCGAAGCGCCCGCCAGTGCGTCTATGGGGCTCACCACGGGTGCGGCAACGGCCGTTGCTACGTCGGGCCGGCGGAACTGCACTGGGAGTGTGCAGCAGCCGGATAGGGAAGGTCGTTTAGCGTAGTGAAAGAAGCGTGGGCCACGAGTTTGTTTGACGTCGGCCGTGGATATCTTAAAGCGGGTGGAACTCACGCCCGTCTGTTCGCTTGTTTATAAGCGCAGTGGACGCTGGGATTCCGTTGCATAACTTTCGCGTTGCCTGGCTGTGGTTTGTTCCGAGTGCACGTCATGTTCGAAACTTCGATCGTGCCTTATGGGCCGGAAGGGAACCTTTTGTTATGCTGGACGAGTCGGCTCACTGAATGTGAAGACGAGCTGTAGCACCGGGGTATGGGTGCATAGAAAAAAAAAGGACTTGAGACTTACGCAGGCGACAGTGCGAGTACCGTCCGCCATTTTTCTGTGCCGCCTGCAACGAAGCCTTTTCTTCCGTTGTGAGTGGAACGTCGAATACGTGAGAAGGATGGAAGGGACGGCATCCGTGCTAAGGGAGTGTAAGAACACGCTGCTGCTCCATCAGCGACCTTCGACGGGCTTGAAAGATAACGAAATGTGGTTACTCTGATGCGTAACTTGTCGGCGGTTCGCATATAGAACGACGACGTTCCTTGCAATTTATTAGCGATGACCGTTTGTGTTCTGGCGAGGCGAATAAAGGTTGTGAGAATGTGTGTGGATTTATGCCGCAATACTTTTGACGTTCGGTCAACATGCGCGCACTTTGTTTAATATTGTCTGACATAGTTAAAGAGAGTGTCAGAGTGTAGGACGAGTAGTTATTTGAAAGCGGTAAGTTTTATCATTTGAATGTACTTTGCGTACGATAAGGCACGCGTCATACTGCGTAACATTTACTCTGACAGCACCCCATACGTGCTCCAAACCATAAGGATTCGGTGCGAAATTTAAGAAGCGACTGTTTGGTCTTTACTTCCTGAAGCGATGGTAACCAACTTTCTTACGGCAAAAGTGAATGCACAGCCTTGAAAGCATAATTTATCCGTCTAAACTACCTTAGCGTTGCTTTGTAGTGTCTCTTCAATGTCTTTTCTTGCAGCGGTGTCACGTAGGGAAAGCGTCATCTACAGTCTGCAGAAATAGAACTTATTAATCCACTATGACCGAAGACAGCTAAGGAATAAAATCTCTTTACAGATGCGTTTTTTATTACCGATGAATAAGTTGCTAATATGAAAACCTATTATCTGTTTATATGTTACTATTGTTTATATGAGCATCTCCATGTGTACGTTGCGGGGACGCTCGACTGTCTGGAGCCCCAGCCTGAAACGTGACCGACAACTTCGGGAATACCTGCCCCAACCCGTGAGTGACATCGTTGCCTAACTTTTTTATTACCTACTGCAGAGTGGACTTTCCGCGTGCAAGTGTCGCCTATTGCTCGCAGGAATAAACGTTGTTAGGTTTGACACCGCTGGTTGCCTTAACCGCCCGAACCCAACGTAGCTACGATTGCACGCGCTACGGTTTAGGGAGTACTACGGAACGACTGTGTGTGGCTGAATCCGGAGTTTGCCTTCAGTCCTAGCTTAATGTAGGCTGTAACCCTACAACGTGGACAAAGTAACCGCCTCCTAATATTTTTTATGCTAAAAAAGCTTTGTGTGTGTGTCTAAATACATAGATCAATATGCTACGTCCTCTGATGTATTTCCCTGTTAATTCTGTATTCTTAATTATTATGTCATCTCACGGCGTTCCAAACGCACTTCATGGTGTATTTTCGTAGTCTGTGATAGCAGAAGATCTAGATAAAATTGATTTAAATTTTATCGAAAGGTGACGGCAAAAATACGATTAAGTCAATTTCACGCAATTCGAAATGCATCCGACTTCATAGTCGGGTTGGATATCGCGTAATCCCTTCCGAATGCATTTAAAAAGATGTATTAAATAAAATGTGCTGTGTAATGAACAAAATGACTCAAAAGGGTTAACTTATGGAGATTCTTATCAATTACTGAGTCACGTCTCAGCCTTTAGCTGCGATAAATGTTATTGTAGCATCTGGGGTGTTTGTCGAAGAAAAGCATTTACTACCTGTTTTAAGATTGACTCAACCGATAAAGAAAGTGAGGTGCGACTGCGATGGGGGGAAGAGAGTTCTTGAAATGTTAAATCGGCAATGGAGTCTTAGAATTATTTTATCGAAAAGCTGCAGCGGTGAAAATTTTAAACTCGCACTTTTTTTTCTGGGATGCAGAAGCCCTTTGCATATCTATTATCGAAGTTGGGAGTCGACATTTAATTACAGGCAATCACATAAGACCTTGCAATAAAGTTCAGTGCTTTCGCTCGTAATGCAAAGCAGTGACGTGATAGTTGACGCGATGTTAAGCGCATTATGTGTTTCACTGTTTCGTGCAGTATCGGTTACAGTAAACACGCTCCGGTTGGTGCGAGTAATATATCCTTTCGAGAAGCAGAAGACAACCTAAACCGAGGCCCACTCCCCAAATGGGACGACGACGTGCTGGAAGACTAAAAAAGAGCGCTGACGCCAGCAGCAACCAGTAGAAGAGGTCGAGGTAAACATCCGCTGATGTTAATATTTACCTCTTTTAGCCCCAATCGGTAGTTAAATAGGCGGTAAACTTTTTCTTTATCATACTGACATGCTTGGCTGACAATATTTGCGCGATATTTTTAGCAGTGCATGGTTCGAAGAAATGCAATGTAAGGTTCCCTGATTCTTCTCGAACAACCTCATAATGTCATCGCGAATTTCTCAATAATAATTGCGACTCTGTGCACACGCAAACGTTGGCGTACACGCTGCTGCCTGCAATCGAACGAAGAAGACTTCTTGCTTTGAAGAAGTCTTTCGAGGACACCGACATTTTTGTGAAATGTTAAGTTTAAGTTGATCCTAATAAGCTAAATAAGTGATATAAATGTTGTTCTGGGTTAAAAATTTATTTATGTGGCGATAGTAATTTTTACGCAGCGTGTAATTGTGTTCTGTGGCTGCAGTGTAACTACATTTGTTGTGTGTTTTGTCTATTCCAAATATCTGTCTTTATATATGCTAATGTGTACTGAACTCATGCACAAAACTTTGCGTTTCATGTACTGTTAGACTATAGTTTTGATTCATCTGGTGCCCTACTGAGTGCCATATTGTGTGGCATTGTTCTCCCTTTTTGCACATATTTGTTTCCTTTGCTAAGTGACAAGGAGTAGCCGGTGCCGCCGTAAAGCCGCCAACCTCTCCTAAAGTTCATTACAATAAAAAAAAAAAGGCGGAAAGTTTATTAGGTCAGATATAGCTGGTTTGTGGATCGTTCATTTTAACGAAGACCGAAAATTCACACCTAGTAGCTAGTGTATATTGGCTCAAAACAATTACATTGTAATGTATTTAACTTCAGAAAGCTTCTCTTCTGCGAAAAGTAACTTGGCAGAGATTTTTATCTCATGAAAAACCATAGTGATGCCATTTTTTTGAAGGAAGGCAGCGAGGTCAGCCTGAGCTAGCGCGCTCCAACCTGCTACTCTGCACAGGGGCAGGGGAAGTGTAAAGACGGGATGAGGGATGGCGATGACATAGAAGAGGCGTGCACAACGATGAAGGCAAGTTCAGCATTCTCGTGGTCATCAACGATGTCAAAAAAGGAAAAAAAAGCCGTTCAGAAGTGTCATCCGCTTCCCGGAGCTTGGCCGGAGTCGCGAATTCCATTGAAACTTCACAAAAACGCTCAACGAAGAAGCTTGTGTGTGGGCTTCTCATACGTGAGCAGCGCAGGCGTCCGCAAGGCGAAACCACCTTCTATAGCAAGGGGAAGGAAGAGGGTTAGGCTAGGTTAGGTTTCGTTAGATTGGGAACGCCGCGGAAAGATATTAGTCCCGGACCTGATTACCGGACCAAAACGAATTTCTCTTCAACTGCGAAGCTAGCTCTTTTTCTGAGGAACACGTATGGTTTTCCTTTGTAGCTTCGTGTTATAGTCGGGTGTATATGACAAGTTTCTTTTTCTGATTTCCATCTCAGTGACTGGAGACTCCAGCCTGCTGTGGATGGATTTACACTTTTTACCGTCGTTAAAGGTTACCAACAACCAGGCTCTCACGAGAGAAAGCGCAGTGGTATCAATACATTAACGAGGTGTATAAAAAATGCTTGGCTTTGAGGAAAATCTGGGAAACACGTCTTTCCACGTGTGTCCGTTCCAACGTTTCTGTTGGTGTATTCAAGAAGGTTGCGCTGAGCGTAATTTTTGTTTCCTTACTGAGACGCGCTGGTCACCAGGTGCGTTCAACTGAGCGTGCCACTCGCCAGCTTTTCCGTGCCCTGCTATAGTTCTTCCCTTTAGGTTTTTTTTTTTTTTGCAACTGCAGCTATCGGGAAGCTCTCAGGGCTCGCTGCTCTTTACGTCACACTGGCGTTGACCCAATTACCACCAGACTAGATGAACCGGAAATCCTGACCTCATCTGTTTTCATACGCCCGGTAAGCACGAACTCTTCGCATGACTAACGAGATCTTAGCATGGGGGATATATTTATATTACATTCACTTCCCCGCCTCCTCTTTTTCTCAACGGCTACTGCTTTAAACGCGAATACTCCTGAAGCAAAAGAGCGAAATAGGGACGTTCGGTACATGTACTCAACCCTTTATTATTATTATATGTTTTTTCGTTATGCCCGTGTTCAGATCGCTAGCCCAATAGCAGTGGCATGCGTGTAACAATAAAGTACTACGTGGAAACAAGCACGGCGAAACAAGCGAAAGAAAGAGGCAAGATGCGAGTACGTATTGCGCTGCGGGGAAGTCAAGCGTTCCTTGTTGCCGTAACGACTCCCCTTTCTGAATAGACACTCGCGGAAGGAGGCACAAAGCGAACGACGAGCGTCTTGACCGGGCATCGACATCACTCGCTCCGGTAACAGCGAGAGCACCCCACCCACCTCCCTTCATATATATATATATATATATATATATATA
Source organism: Dermacentor variabilis (assembly GCF_050947875.1). Classification (NCBI taxonomy): domain Eukaryota; kingdom Metazoa; phylum Arthropoda; class Arachnida; order Ixodida; family Ixodidae; genus Dermacentor; species Dermacentor variabilis. The sequence continues at coordinate 41,566,124 of NC_134569.1, forward strand.
TATATATATATATATATATATATATATATATATATATATATATATATATTCTTTGCTACGTCTTGTTCGCTCGCTCGAGATACGTTGTGTCGCCAGCGTCGAACTAATTTTTTTTTTCTTTTTGTGCCGGTGGAACTGATGTTTCATTCCACTATTTGGGCCAAAAATGTTCCCTTTATTTTGTTTCCTTCCATTCGACACCGTAGACGCATGCTCGCACATAGCGAGAGAAAAACAAAGGCAAATGAAAAGAGGAGACCGGAAGGAGGTCAAGAAAGGCTGGGACGACGCCCCACCGAGGCAAGTTGTGGGGTAGCGAAAGGGGACAATAATCAAGGACAAACCAAACTGCCGTAGATGGGTAGATAGAAGGAGGTCCGGAACTGGGGGGGGGGGGGGGGGGTCGGAGTACAGAAAGGAAAAGAACGCGGGAAGCGGAGAGGACGGAGAACGTTTTACGATCGGCTGCCGTGCGCCGCCATAGCGGCGAGTCGTAAAAAAGTAGTGGCCCGGGAAAGTAAAGAATCCCCGGGAGCTCCACGAGCGCGCGCGGGCGCACGTTTTGTGTTGGTCCCCGGAGTCGCCGCGGTCGTAAAGGTGCGCGAAAGGGGCAGCGGAACAGCGTCCGCGACAACGCCGGCGCGCCAGCAGCAGCGGCAAGGCGCGCGCCGACGGCGGCGGCGGTGGCGGCGGATTCGGTGGTGGCCCACCGAGCCCGAGACCAGCAGGGTTCCCAAGGCGGGGTTCCCCTTTCGCTTCCGCGCCCTCCTTCCTCCGTTTCCTCTTGCCGAGAGTAAATAATGTTCCGGGCGGGCACTCTTTTTTTCTTCGTGCTCACGAGCGCACGCGCGCGCGCCTCTGGTTGCTCGAGGTCTTCTTCCTCGCGCGCTCTCTGTCCCGAGTCGTTCCGCCGGTCACGTGACTGCCCCTAACTCTCGCGCTCCCCTCTGCGGGACACCTTCCGATCGGACGGCTCCCCATCCTACCTCCCTGACCTCCCCGCACCTCCCTTCGCCGGCCTTTGATCTTATTTTGACGGATTACGGGCAGATCTCCTCTGTGCGAACCGTATAACGGCGCCTGGCCGCCGCGTCTGGCCTTTTCTCCCGCAGCTGCAGCGGTGGCGAGTCGAGTGTGCTCAGAGCTCTGGTATAGAGATTAGGACCAGCTCTGATTCTCTCCTTGCTTCTTGCGGCGGCCTCTATTCGTGTTTTTCTTTGCCTGCCGTGTTTTTCAATGTGCTTTTTTGTGTGTGTTTCTGCCGACGTATCCCTTTGTGTACGCGCGCGCGTGTGTGTTGGTAAGCGACTTAACGGCGCGTAATCAATGTTGACCCCGGGTTTAGCTTTTGCGGCCAATGTGTTACACTTGTTCTTCATGCCATTTTCTCTTAGTTCAGAGGCATGCTTAACGAGCACGATCACATAGGCGCGTGTACGCGGTTAGCTCCGAGGCATAGTCGTTAGCATATTCGCCATTTACTCGGCGAGGCGAGGTCACGTGCCGACATCTAGTCTGTTCAGTAGGAAACCAGCGAATGACATTAGGGCTAATTGCGAGTATTATAAGTTAAACCAGAAGGCACGCTTCATCGGTACCATATCAGACTACGGAATAACATGTGTGGTTTCTTTTCAGTCATGTACTGTAGACTTCGTGAATTAATCTAATATAGCCAAGTTGCGCACCTCAGGTGGCACTTCGAAGGCTGACAGCGTAGTCCAGACTCCTTAGGTGCTGTTCTGCGTCACCTCCTTTAGGAATGTCATAAAGTAAAGGATAAGAAAGGACCCGTGTACGTAAAGCCATGTGCATATTTATTGTGTCCGACGAATAGAGAACGAGTGGGAACATAGGAAAGCCTGGAGGTGTTGCTCTGGCTTACTATTTGAAAAGAGAAGATGAAGGGAAGGACACAACATGATTAGCTTTCATTCACGGCGGGGTGATGTAAGAATGTTATTCCTGAACGTTTTGTTGAGAAGCTGAAGATTTCGATAAGAATTATCTGGCATGTTATAGGGCGTTTCTCACTGAGGTCTGCCTTCGTACCGAATTTATACTGTAATGACTTCGCAAGCGGCCAAAATGCCAGGTTATCGCGTTGTGCAGACTTAAATGGAAATTTTCTTTTGCGAAGCAGCAATAAGAAAATACAGCGGTGATTCAGCGGCAAATGCGAGAGAAATGCGTTAGCAATGCGTCGCAGCTTTTAGAGGTCCGGAATTATTATTTAAACCGTGTTCACCACATTGCAGAGTGTTTTCAGTAGCTGGCCAAACACAGCATAAATATAGGAGAAAGTTCCTCTTCCGAGTGTCCTATACACTGAACTGAGCAAGAACCCACCTAGTTCACGCTTCCCGTTGAAGTTATTCGGAAGTACTCTACATAAGGCATACAGCAGGGGATGCGCAACAGATACAGATACAGACACAGACGCAGATTTATTCGTCCTCGTCGTACAGAGTTCCAATATCGTAAAGTGTGGACGCTGAGCAAGCAGCTGCTCAGCTTGGAAACCACCCTGCGCCCTTGGATCACACGCCATTCGGACAGATGTATTTCACACACAAAATGCAGAATAACAACACCTACGATTATTTCAAGACACTGTTTGAAGTGCGGTGAATCCTACTTGCTTTCATAAGTCAAAGCCCAAGCAGAGTAAAAACAAACAAAACAGTTATGTAACGTCGACACTCCTACGGAAACGTACTGGCTTCAATAGGCCAATAGTAAGAACATTCATATATAAATAATGAAAGGACACGAACATTGACTAGTCAAACAGGTCACAATAATAATTACTAAACATATTCAAATGAACAAAGCTGGTTCATTAGTGTAGCCTATGGGGTCTGTTAAACAGAAATATTTTTTTGCTCATTAAGAATATTAAGATATCTTGGTAAATTGTATGAGTTCCGACAAACCTAGTTCCAAATACATCAATGACAACGTTCTCAGCTAATAACCCTGCCAGGCGGCTCTGGAGCGCTAGATGACGCGTGACTTCGTTCACATAAATACTTTCACGCGCATCCACAAAAAAAAAAAGGAAAGAAGCGAAGGAGAAATAGACACATGACACTGTAGTATCAACTATAACCAAAGCTATAAATACGTTACTTGCAATTGGATTTAGAGAGAGAGAGAGAGAGAGAGAAAGAAAGAAAGAAAGAAAGAAAGAAAGAAAGAAAGAAAGAAGGAAAGAAAGAAAGAAAGAATGAAATTTTATTCTGAGCAAGCGCCGTCTGCGCCTTAGGTGGGCGGCCTCCTTAGTAGGACGTTCTTGAGGGATGGTTGGTTCATACTTGAAGGTAGGTCAAAACTGCGCGAAGAAACGAGTACAAACGGAACGGACAAACTCATGCATTTTCACAACTTTTCAGGTTTTTTAATAGTGTCACCTTCGCCTTTACTTAGGTGTGAATTTCTGTGGCGACAGCTGCAGACTCGCACCTTTCCGTCCCCTTACCTCCTCCACCGCATTCATCCCGCCATTTACCTTTCTCCCTCTTGTAAATTCTGTGTATCTCCCAGAGCAGACTTAAACCATATCATGTGGGGGTGCCCTAAGCACCCCCTTCCCCCTTTCCTCAAGCAATTAATATCTAGTGAGGAGCAGTGGGAGGCTGCCTTGCGCAGCTCCAGGCCCGATCTTCAGGAGGCCATCCTGGAGTGGGCTGAGAGGATAAAGGAGGCCTACTACAAGTAGTTCCTCCCCCCACCCTCTATTCCATTGCCCCCTTCCCTTTAAAGAGGGATAAATAAAGTTTTTCATCATCATCATCGGTTGATTGTTGTTTTTTCATTCTGTCATCTTCTTTGTCTTCCGTACCTTTTTAAGTGACTAGTGTTGACCTTGTTTTAATCACGTTTTATAGGTACCATCGCACTTTTTCATTGCCTCACTTGTCGCCTACACTTCGGTTACTGTTAAGACGTGTGCCGTATTCGTTTCTTTTGACCGCTCAATGTTTGTGCCTAGCATACATTGGTTCAGGTTTTTTCCCCCTAATGTTTATTCGGTACAAGCAGCGTTATACAGTTAACCTGCAGAGTTCTCTAATGTTATCTGCACAAGTGTGAGCGACGATGTGGTCACCTGCCTGGGATCTTGCTTGAAATAGCCTATGCTTTGAGTTTCAAGAGTAAACAGTTGGCAGTCTGCGCTCGTGGTGTATTGTGAGTTCCTTCCACTTGTCCTCGTTTTTACCCGCAGTTTTAACCTTCAATCAAGGCATCCTTATTCCAGGTAGCCACGGGCCAAGGCCGTCTCCCGTGCCCGTTCGATGAAGCTGGGCTGTCTCTTCGGGTCGGGGTCTGATAGCTTGGCCTCCCACTGCTCTTCGGTTAGTGTTTCGATGTCTACGGTGCCATTTTTTTGCGACACATCCCCATACCATATGACATAGGGTATCTGGGGCATTACAGTACGTGCAGAAGTATGGATGCTGAGTTAGTGAGACTCAGTACAATAGGATGCCATGAACGAAGCTGCTGGTTTGTAATTTCCTGAGGGTTACTGCCTCTTCCCTAGTTAGGTTGGGGTGAGGTGGTGGGAAAGTTCTATTGTATAGCCTGTAGTGTTGCAGAATATCTATGTACTTTTTCGGGACTTCATCCGTTCTCCTTGGCGCGTCCTGTGAGAAAGCCCGATGAACGTGAGCTCGGGCGCAGGCGTCGGCTGCCTCATTCCCAGCAGGAACACGTGTCCTGGAGTCCAAACGATGAATATTTCTGGTAGGTTCTTCTTTGCCGTTTCCGTGAAGATCTGTAGGGTTGGCCTGAAGATTCTCCCTTTCGAAAAATTCCGGCAAGCTGCTTGGGAATCTGTGAGTATTATTGCTCCCTCCCCACAGGTTGAGATGGCCAAGGCTATTGCTGTTTCTTCTGCCGTATCTGTTTCTCTGGTTAAGATGCTAGCTGCCGTTCTCTTTTTACCCTTTTTTGTCAGCTTTAACAAAAATAAAAAAAATAATCGATTGCTTGACATGACAGCGAATTCTGGGTACCGTTTGTCTTGATGTGGGGGAGCGAGCTACGACAGACTTCAAAGCGGACGTTCACTACTAATATGACCCTCCCCCTTTTTTCTCTTTCTCTCTCTCTACTTCTCCCTCCCTCCATTTTTGCACTGTATTGCCTTGTACCCCAAGAAAGTCCTATCACCAAGGCGATCGGCCTCGAGAAACGACACGCTGCGGGTCACATCAGAGCGACTATAGCCGGCTCTCCTTTCCCACGGCGAAGCTCACTCGCTACGTTGTCACCGCATCGCTCCGGCGGGGGCCCGAAATGCAGCTACAGAGCCAGAGACAATGACGGTGGCAGCAAGGATTGCTTCTTCTACTTGGGGCGCAGGCGTCGCTTAGCGAGGCGCTGCCGCTCACAAGGACCGAGGCTGAACACTGTGATGGACGAAGGAGTGCGACGGACGGCCGGCGCTGTAGCGATGGCTATCGCATTCTTGTCCCCCACGCCCCCCTCTTCTGGCTGCAGCTACGGCGCGGGCAGCGGCGCCGACGATTGCTTGCCGTTCTCTATATAGGGCACACTCCAGATCCGATATCCCGGGGATATCCTCCAACTCCCTCCCCCTCCACTTGTTTTCGCGCTGCTACTGAGTGCCGAACAAACCAAAGCGGGTCCTCACACTTGCGCCGAAGAGCCCACTAATCGAGCAAAGAAGAGACAGGGTAAAAAGAAAAAGAATTAAGCGCATGGGCAAGCGAGCTGAGAAAGCCCAGGGAAGAGAAAAGGCCGAGAGAGAGATGCGTCGGAGATTTTGGGTCGCTGATACATTAACGCCGCTTGTGCGAACGCTTGGAGGAGGAATCTGAGGGGCTTCGTCTTGCTTTGCTTGGGCGGAGGAGAGCTGCCGAAGAACGACGGCATCGCCGACGGCGTTTGACTCCCGCCGAGTTCGGGCTTGCGCCTCGTTTCCTTGCCGCCTCTCAGTGGTTTTGTTTTTGTTTTTTGCTCGGGTGTTGCTGTATTGCTGCGGGTCGCTTGGTTGCACCCTGATCCCTCTATTTCTTTTTCTCTCTTTTTTTCACTGCTCGCTCGCATTCTGGCCTACGGCTTTTCGTCGGCCGATCCGCCGTCATTGCCTTTGCGTCGGGATCATGGAGCAAGCTTTGTTTCATCGCACTATCAATTATGGTGGCGTCCGCGCAGAGAGGGAGCTGAGAAGGGTCAACTGAACCCAGGAATAAAAAATAAAAAATAAAGCTCCGGTAAAGGATTCGGAGCGGTTTTATAGAAGGATTCCTTTCAGCGTTAGCTGTCCATTGTTTTGTTTTACGTCATACTCACACCTCGTCTCAGATTAGATTTCTCTTCCACTTATTTTTCTTGACTTTTGTTTTACCTTGAAGACACTTTTAGAAGTGGAGTTTATTGTACGTATATCTTTCGGATAGAGACAGAGGGGCTCTCATTTTAAATTTCCTCTTGAGCAGTGACTTGCGTAACTTACTTTCATTAGCTGCTGCTCCGGCTGGCTACCCCTTAATTTAGAAAGCGCTTACGGTTTCGCACTCAGTTTCACGTTTTGACTACGGTGTACCAGTGGGAAAGCGCCAGGCGTCCAAACCCTGAGGCCTCAGAGTAGACGGGAGGGTGGCTATCGCTCTTCTACGGTGCTCGGCAAGAGCTGAGCGGCCCCAGACTATTTATTGCTAATCCAGCAGCTGGTTACCTGGACAGGAATGGCAAGTGGCTAATTGCCAAGTCTGGAGGCGCATCCTGGCCCGGCGTCCTGGTGTCACTGCTGTCTCCGTGACGATGCGTCACAGACGTGCGGCTATCAGCGCGGGCAAACTTCCCTGGTAGAGGCGTAGGATTTTTTGAGAGGATGATCCGGAGTGGGGCCCATCGAGCCGCCTTCGCCTATGGCCAGGGCTGTGTCCGGGTCGATGCAGTATGAGTCAGGCACTTTCTTGAAAACGCTGCGCCCGGTAATTTCCTGTCGGCAATGCTATGTCGTGCTGATGCCGTTCGTTACTGGGAAGTACCGGGATCGCAGTGCTAAAGAAAGGAAATGTGGCCAAGACAGATGACGTTTATCGTTGTGTGGCAAGATACGACTTAAAGGGTGTAAACTTTTCTTAGAGTGGAAGAGTGCAGCGTTTTTGTGAAGCGAATGGCGACCATGCGCACGAACAGCAGTGGCTTCTCGTTAGCGTCGTCCTCATACGAGGCGCAGGCTAGCCTGCAGGCGAAAACGTCTCGGAGGGGTTTCGGCGCTGAAGAGAACCTTTGTATCCTGCGTGAAGATTCAGCAACGAGGCCGTTTGGCGACGATTTGAAGTGGATGACAGCGATCGAAAACCTGAAGCGAGCGCGGTGGCGTCTGAAGAGGACGCCGACGAGATGCCACTGCAGTTTGTGCGCATGGTTACCATTTGCTTCGCGAAAACGCTGTTGTTGCGTTTCGCCTGCGACACGTGGTTTTGCCGGCGCGACGGCGGCGGGGCGGCGGACATTTTGGCCCGATCGTCGTCACCGCAACACTCATCGCCAGGTGTTTCCAGGCGCGTCTGCGGCGATGCGACCGCCTAGGGATTTCGTTCCAGTCATTGTGCCCGAAACAGGCGATGCCAAAGCAGGGATCTCATTCCAGTTATTGGGCCCGAAACAGGCGATGCCAAAGCAGGGATCTCGTTCCAGTCATTGTGCCCGAAACAGGCGATGCCAAAGCAGGGACCATCTTCTCGTTACAGTCATTGTGTCCGACCGGCAGCGCCACGACAGTGTGCTGCGCAGCGCCACGACAGTGTGCTGCGCAGCGCCACGACCAGGTGCTACGAGATCGTGCGCAGCGCCACGACATGGTGCTACGGCATCGCTACGACAGTGTGCGTCACCATTAGCCCATTGTACATTCACGTGCTCGTCTTTTGAGGGGTTCCTTCTTGCCCTCAACTGCGAGAGTATAAAAACAGCTGCCCCCGGACGCCAGAGGAGGGCTCCGATTTCTTCCGTTGAGTGAAGTGCTCTCCCGTCTCTCTACTTCGGTCAAACCTGACCGCCAACTCTTTGCGATGTTAAAATAAACAAGTTGTTTCGTTGTTACCAGTCGACTCATGCTTTGCCGGGACCTTCGGATGCTTGCAGTTGTACCCCAGGCCGCCAGGCCAACGCTACCCTTGGGGCTTGCGACCCAGGTACAACCACGGGCGTCAGCGCCGAGTTCCCAACAGATCGTACCAGCAGTCGGATCCAAATATCTGGTTGCCAGCGGTGAGATCGCCTACGACTTCAAACAACGGTCTGCCAGCGGCGAGATCGCGACAACGGAGGCCAGCAGCAAAGAGATGCAGTTGACAGTATGCTGAGCAGCTCAACGACGATCCGGGAGCAGTGCAACGAGCCCTGTGTGACGACTGGTTGCCTGCAGCGGAACGACTGCGCGGAATTCCTGCCTGCGAGGTTTGGTGAGTGCGGGACTTTCTTCTTCTGAGCGTTGCCAGGCTTTTTGTTAGTGTCAGAAACAGAGCTGGTAATTGTGGTTGTCGTTGCTGCCGGGTTAGTTTGCGGCAAGACAATAGTAAGCAGTAGAGAAAGCAGCATTCAGAGCAGCCATGGATTTGAAGTCGTTGCGCAAACCGAAATTGTTGGAGCTTGCAAGAGAGTTGGGTCTGGATGTCTCAGACAAACTAAGAAAACCTGAACTGCTAAAGGCTATTCTTGAGTTAGAGGCTGAGGATGACGAGCTGTCGGAATGCCTTGAGACTATTGAAGAGAGGGAGACAGAAAAAGAAGAGCGTGAACGTAAAGAACAGAAAAAGCGAGAGCAACAAGAGAAAAAAGAAGAGCGCGAACACGCTTTGGAAATGAAGCGTCTCGAGGTAGAGATGGAACGCGCTCGTAATGGAAGTCAGGCACACGGTGCAGGAGAACGCGTATTGTTCAAAATGACGGACCTGATGCGGCCGTTTAAGCTTGGAGAGGACATTGGTTTGTTCCTGGTTAACTTTGAGCGAACGTGCGAGAAGCAGGGGTTCTCTCGGGAAACGTGGCCACAGCGCTTGCTCACTTTGTTACCCGGCGAGGCGGCCGACGTAGTCGCTCGCTTGGATAGAGAGGAAGCAGAGGATTTCGACAAAGTAAAATCGAGTCTGCTAAAAAAGTACCGGCTGTCTGCGGAAGCGTTCCGTCGGAAGTTTCGGGAAAATGAGAAAGGCAAAAGTGAGTCATATACAGAGTTTGCGTATAGGCTTATGTCGAACATGCAGGAGTGGCTCAAAGAAGAGAAAGCGTTTGGTGACCACGATAAAGTTCTGCAGTGTTTCGGGCTAGAACAGTTTTATAGTCGGTTACCGGAGAACGTGCGATACTGGGTCTTGGATAGGCCAGACGTGAGTACGGTGGCTAGAGCCGCTGAGCTAGCCGAGGAGTTTGTGACGCGTCGAGCTCGCGGAGCTAAGGACGGTCAAAAGGGTGAATTTGGCTCCAAGTCTGAGAGGCCAAGGTTCACGCCCATGAGATTTAAGGGGGACACGCGTAGTGAGGATGCGAGTGAAAGCAATCCGACCAAACGTAAAGAGACGGCAGCCGAAGCCGAACGCAGAAAGCGGTTCGAGATGAGGCGAGCGGGCGTTTGTTATACGTGCCAGAAGCCGGGTCACTTTTCGGCGCAGTGTCCGGAAACAACACCAAAAGTTGTGTTTTTTTCAATAGGCAGCACTGACGAGAACATGAAGCTTCTTGAGCCTTACATGCGAGACCTCCTCGTAAACGGGAAAGAGTGCCGAGTGCTTCGCGATTCCGCAGCTACGATGGATGTAGTTCACCCGTCTTACGTAGAACCCCATATGTTCACGGGCGAGTGCGCGTGGATCAAGCAAGCCGTGGAAGCTCATAGCGTGTGTCTGCCGGTAGCAAAAGTGCTTATTGAAGGACCTTTCGGAGCGCTTGAGACGGAGGCGGCAGTGTCATCTATGCTGCCACCCCAGTACCCGTACCTATTTTCAAACAGGTCCGATCACCTCCTGCGCGAGAAGGGGCTTTTGTTTGGTGAAGCTAGTGTTCAGGCCTTAACCAGATCGAAGGTTCGGGAGCTCGCTGCAAAGGCGGTAGTTGCGGGGCCGACGTTATCAAACAACGAAAAAGGGTCAGAGGCGCAGCAAGCTGATATTCAGAGCACGCCCGAACAGAATAAAATTGAGTCTGTAGCGTTGAAGGCGCCAGATACTGGAGAGGAAAATCCCGACGCGGGAAAGTTAGAAGAGCTATCTACTGATTTGCTCATCGCGCCTACGTCAGACGGACTTGATAGGTTGCTAAAAGTCAGCCGGACGGCTTTGATAGCCGAGCAAAAAAAGGATGGCAGCCTGGAAAACGTGCGCTGCAATGTCAAAGAAGGTATCGCCAGGAAAACTGCGCGTTTTGTGGAAAGAGGTGGAGTCCTGTACCGGAAGTATCTAGACCGCCGAGGAGTGGAGTTCGATCAGCTGGTCGTGCCTCAATGCTATCGTCAGGATCTGTTGCGCTTGTCACATGGGGGTTCGTGGTCCGGACACCTAGGAGTTAAGAAAACTAAGGACCGTCTCTTGCAAGAGTACTATTGGCCAGGGTGTTTTCGGGACGCAGACCATTTCGTGAGGACATGTGACACTTGTCAGCGGGTGGGCAAACCAGGGGACAAATCGAGGGCGCCGTTGAAATTGGTACCTATCATTACGGAGCCTTTTAGACGGCTCGTTATTGATACAGTGGGACCTCTGCCGGTAACAGCCACGGGGTACAGACACATTTTGACTGTGATCTGCCCAGCGACAAAGTTCCCTGAAGCAGTGCCGCTTAAAGAACTCAGCTCAGTTGAGATAGTTAATGCACTACTGTCCATATTTGCGCGAGTTGGTTTTCCTGCAGAAATTCAATCAGATCAGGGCACAGTGTTTACTAGCGCTTTGACGACAACTTTTCTCGAAAGGTGTGGGGTAAAGCTGCTACACAGCTCAGTGTACCACCCACAGTCGAATTCCGTTGAGAAGCTCCACTCCGTCATGAAGCGCGTGTTGAGAGCCTTGTGTTTTGAACATCAAACTGACTGGGAGCTGTGTCTGCCTGGGGTGATGTTTGCTTTAAGGACCGCGCCGCATGCGGCTACGGGGTTTTCGCCAGCTGAACTGGTGTACGGTCGCTCGCTTCGATCTCCGCTTCGCATGCTTCGAGAATCATGGGAAGGTAGGGGCGACGACCCAGTCGTGGTGGAGTACGTGCTTAAGCTCCTCGAACGCTTAAGAAGGGCACAGGAGTTGTCAGGTGAAGCAATGACAAAGGCCCAGCAGAGGGCCAAGGTTTATTATGATCGGACAGCCAGGGCCCGTCGTTTTGAGGTTGGCGATGAGGTCATGATATTGCGCACATCGCTAAACAACAAACTAGACGTGCAGTGGGAGGGCCCAGCGCGAATTGTTCAGAAACTGTCGGACGTTAACTACGTGGTAAGTCTGCCAGGAAAGCGGAAAGCACAGCAAGTTTACCACTGTAATCTGCTCAAACCTTATAGACAAAGGGAAGCAGTGGTGTGCATGATGGTAAACGTTCCTGAAGAGCTTCCGGTCGAGCTTCCGGGACTAGGCTCAGTGACGAACAGGGAAGACACCGGTCAAGTCATTAGTGACCTTATCAGTAAAGCACCGCTGTCGCCTGAGCAGAAAACCGAACTACACCAGCTATTACAAGAGTTTCAAGGTCTGTTCTCTGAGAGGCCTGGTAGGACTTCTGTACTTACTCATGATATAGAACTTACCTCCACAGAGCCAGTACGATCCAAGGCGTATCGGGTGTCACCCCGCCAGAGCGATATTATGGAGGCTGAGGTAAAGAAAATGCTACAGCTCGGTGTTATTGAGGCAGGTGAGAGTGATTATACCTCCCCTTTGATTTTAGTTGAGGTACCGGGCAAGGAACCTCGTCCTTGCGTCGACTACCGCAGGCTTAATTCCATCACTAAGGATCAAATTTATCCGATCCCTAACATCGAGGAGCGCCTTGAGAAAGTTAGTAGCGCTCAGTTTATTTCCACCCTAGATCTTGTCAGGGGTTATTGGCAGGTTCCACTTACAGAAGAGGCTAGTAGGTATGCGGCGTTCATTTCACCAATGGGAACATTCCGTCCTAAAGTGTTGAGTTTTGGTTTGAAGAACGCGCCATACTGTTTTTCAAGTCTCATGGATAAAGTGTTGCGGGGACAGCAAGAATTCGCTTTACCGTATCTAGACGACGTAGCGATATTCTCCGCATCCTGGTCTGAGCATATGGCACACTTGCGGGCAGTGCTAACCCGCCTGCGCGAAGCGGGCTTGACAGTAAAGGCTCCTAAGTGCCAGTTAGCACAGGCCGAGGTTGTCTACCTCGGTCACGTGATTGGTCAGGGTCGTCGCCGCCCCTCTGAAATAAAAGTGGCCGCTGTGCGAGACTTTCCGCAACCGCGCACAAAGACCGATATTCGGTCGTTCTTAGGTGTCGCCGGCTACTATCAGAGGTACATCCCTAGGTACTCTGATATCGCGGCTCCCCTGACGGATGCTCTAAGAAAGACAGAGCCTCAAACAGTCGTCTGGGACGAGACAAAGGAAAGAGCTTTTAGCGCCCTAAAGAGTGCCCTAACAAGCCAGCCTGTGCTACGATCGCCAGACTATACAAAAGGGTTCATTGTTCAGTGCGATGCTAGTGAGCGAGGCATGGGCGTTGTACTGTGCCAACGGGAAAATGGAGAAGTAGAACACCCCGTCCTGTATGCTAGTCGTAAGCTGACCAGTCGTGAGCAGGCGTATAGCGCCACCGAGAAAGAGTGTGCATGTCTCGTGTGGGCCGTTCAGAAATTGTCATGCTATCTAGCCGGCTCGAGGTTTATCATTGAGACGGATCACTGCCCTCTCCAATGGCTGCAGACCATCTCTCCCAAAAATGGCCGCCTCCTGCGCTGGAGCCTCGCTTTACAACAATATTCCTTTGAGGTGCGTTACAAAAAGGGGAGTCTCAACGGTAACGCCGATGGCTTAAGTCGAAGCCCCTAACGTAGGAATCAGCCTCAAAATTGTTTGTTACTGATGTTTTTCTTCCTGAGGCAGGATTTTTTTTAACATATTGCTTTTGTTTAGTGTTTCAAAGTGATGATATGCTTTCTAGTGCAATTTTTCAATTTGTGGACGCGTTCTGAGTGATGCTAGACTACTGTAAGGAACTAGGCAGTGGTATAAAAAGGGGAAAGAGCCTGGCAGGGCTTAGTGAGGGTTGTGCCGTGCTTGCTGACTGAGCGGTGGAGTTTTCAGCGTAGTTCTAACGCTTGCCGGGAACGAGAACAAAAATGTGAACTCTCCCGAAGTCACTTTGCAGTGTCCCGTGCGAACCTGAACGAGAGAACGAGGCCTTCTCTGTGCGCTGCGCTCAAGAAACGTCAAGGGACGCCCGACTTCGGTTATGAGCATCATCGAGCGACATCCCTCCGGACAGCGGATGCAGTCCCCTGTCCATCGGGATCTCCTTTCCCCGGCGGGGCGGTCTGTTGCGTTTCGCCTGCGACACGTGGTTTTGCCGGCGCGACGGCGGCGGGGCGGCGGACATTTTGGCCCGATCGTCGTCACCGCAACACTCATCGCCAGGTGTTTCCAGGCGCGTCTGCGGCGATGCGACCGCCTAGGGATTTCGTTCCAGTCATTGTGCCCGAAACAGGCGATGCCAAAGCAGGGATCTCATTCCAGTTATTGGGCCCGAAACAGGCGATGCCAAAGCAGGGATCTCGTTCCAGTCATTGTGCCCGAAACAGGCGATGCCAAAGCAGGGACCATCTTCTCGTTACAGTCATTGTGTCCGACCGGCAGCGCCACGACAGTGTGCTGCGCAGCGCCACGACAGTGTGCTGCGCAGCGCCACGACCAGGTGCTACGAGATCGTGCGCAGCGCCACGACATGGTGCTACGGCATCGCTACGACAGTGTGCGTCACCATTAGCCCATTGTACATTCACGTGCTCGTCTTTTGAGGGGTTCCTTCTTGCCCTCAACTGCGAGAGTATAAAAACAGCTGCCCCCGGACGCCAGAGGAGGGCTCCGATTTCTTCCGTTGAGTGAAGTGCTCTCCCGTCTCTCTACTTCGGTCAAACCTGACCGCCAACTCTTTGCGATGTTAAAATAAACAAGTTGTTTCGTTGTTACCAGTCGACTCATGCTTTGCCGGGACCTTCGGATGCTTGCAGTTGTACCCCAGGCCGCCAGGCCAACGCTACCCTTGGGGCTTGCGACCCAGGTACAACCACGGGCGTCAGCGCCGAGTTCCCAACAGATCGTACCAGCAGTCGGATCCAAATACTGTTCACTCGCTCCGCCGGGGAGAGGATATCAGCGAGCGAGCAGCGCACTCCCTAAACGTGCTGGCCGCCCCAGTGTACCGCACATACGCAGTGGCGTCCACGCCAGCCTGCTGGGCCCACTGGCCAGACGAAGCATATGTAGTGCGTGCTGAGCCGGGCGATGAGACAACACCGGACGACACGCCATAGAAATACCGTCCGCGAACCTTGGCGATGTTGTGCCCTGTCGCAGCCTGGAAGTTTAGTATCATGGGTGGGTGGATTTCGTGGATAAATTTATTCAGTTTAGTGGTGCCAAAGTGATACCTGGGATATGAAAGACATTAAAATGGAAATCCCCGCATTAACTTATCATCAGTATTCAAGAAGATGTGCCTGTAAGGACTGGCGTCTCCTCTTGTCTTAATTCATAGATGTGTCCCAAAGGATGCAAAAGTTTAAGAAATCGATAAAAAATCGGCAGAACCCATCACGATGACGGTCGATGGTAGTGTGTTAGCGGCTGCTAAGCAAGAGGTCGCGGCATCGAATCCCGGCCACGGCGGCCGTATTTCTATAGGGGCGAAATGCGAAAGCACCTGTGTACTTAGATTTAGATGCATCTCAAAGAACCCCAGGTGGTCCAAATTATTCCGGAGTTCCCCACTACGGCGTGCCTCATAATCAGATCGTGGTTTTGGCACGTAAAGCCCCATTATTTAATTTAGTTTTAATTTTTGTAATCGGCTAGCATTGAATCAATATAGCGACAAAGCGTATTTTCACCGTCGAAACGAGATAATACGCATGGAACGTCTGCCGCAGCGGGACTCTTTTTTCGCGCTTGCCTAAGAACACTCGGCGTCATCTAGCGTCATCGCTGCTAAGCCTGTAGTGGCACTCAAAATGCATGGTGCGCCCGTGCGTGCGCGCGCTGAGAGCCGCGTCATGCGGCGACCGGGCTCCTCTCTCGCGCTTCTTTCTGGGCACGCTGTGCCATCTAGTGGCGCTACCGAGAAGTTCGCGCGTGGCCTTCGAGAGGAGACGCGGGGCGCGCCAGTGCCGGCGAACGCTGAGAATCGTTCCCTTGCTTGCCGTATTCTCAGTGGCACATAGTTACCCAAGTTGTCGAGAGGTTCATTGAAGAGTGCCTCATATACCCAGTGCGTTCATGGCGCAGCTCGCTAAAGCGCTGGCGTGAAGGGCGTTCATTGAGAACGGCAAATACACAATACATTTGTGGAGAAGCGGGGCGCGCCGGTACCGGCGAACGCTGAGAATCGTTCCCTTGCTTGCCGTATTCTCAGTGGCACATAGTTACCCAAGTTGTCGAGAGGTTCATTGAAAAGTGCCACATATACCCAGTGCGTTCATGGCGCAGCTCGCTAAAGCGCTGGCGTGAAGGGCGTTCATTGAGAGCGGCAAATACACAATGCATTTGTGGTGAAGCCTGCTAATGCGTCGGGTTGCTGTCCTCGAGAAACCCTGTTGACGTGGGCTCGATTCCGCGCAGGATCAGAGAAATTTAAGGGGTCTTTTTCGTCGTTGTAGAGCGCCACATTGCCAGTGGCGCACACCTAGTTACACAAATTGGCGTCAAAGGCGTTCATCGAAGAGCGGCACACACTTACTGCCACACACCCAGTGACCCAATTCGGCATCAATGAGGTTGATTGAAGACCAGCACGGACCGAGTGGCACATACCCAGTGCTCCAAACAGGCGTCAAAGAGTTTCTTCAAACAGCGATGCCTAGTCAGTCCTGCATCTGCAGTGACCCATGTCGGCGTGAAAGAGTTTGAGCGGCACGTATGTACACATTGGCACATACTGAGTGACTTAAGTTGGTACGATGATTGGTTTCGAACCCAGTTACTTCAGCACAGCAGCCCGATGCGCTAACCCATCGACCACAGTCAACCCGGTGACCCAGGTAGGCGGGAAAACGGCTAGTACAAAGATAGATAGATAGATAACCGCGAGGAACTTTATATATTGCGACAGCAGTTTAATCGGTGAAACGAATGCTTCCCGTCGGCGTTTCTGTAAGGTTCTGTCGAAGTGGGATGAGATCGCATCCCGCACGCCGTAAGCTTCGGGTATGAGTGAGAGCGTGCGAGGGTAAGCCGAGAAGGATGGTGGCTTGATTGGCGTCATCTTCTCGCACGTCCAATATTGGAGGTCACATGATCAAGCGCGCGCAAAGAGGGGTTGAATGGAGGTGAGCGCGCAGTAACGTGATGAAACGCGTGCTACGGGAGAATGGGGTCAGCAGGTGAGCAAGTGAGTGTGCGCCTTCTCTCCTTGCGCGGCCGTGGCTGCACGTTGTAGCGATTGGGAGGTCAATCCCACCGTTCGTAACGAGTTGTCAAGATTGGAGTCGGGCATGAATTAGAACGTAGCTGGCCCATGCCGTCGTCCAACTTATCCACGCTGAGGACGTTGTTGAAGGGAAGGACTGCTTCTCATCGAGAACGAGGAATATGGGTTTATTTACAGTATCTACATAAGGACGTTGCAGTTAATCAGTCTAGCATGACTGCGAGAAAAAATACACTGAGCAACCGCACAACAGCGGTTTATAAACACTCGGTCCTCCCTCGATCCCAAGGTGAGGAAAACGTTCGACCAGGCACCGTAGACGAGGGCTTACACACACACCTCTTTGCGCGAGGCTCACGGTCCCCAACCGAGGTCAGACGGTCTTCGCAGAACTCGGGGCTTACGTCAGGAAAGGCGTATTTTATTCCCCGAGCTGACCCCCGCAGCACGGTCGCCGGTTGTTCATTGTCTTGCGTCTTGAAATGCACGTGGGAAGGAGCCTCCGAAGACGTTCCCTCGGCAACTCCCCCGCTCGCCGCAGATCAGGTCGGCGGTGGCGTATTTAGTCACAAAGCCAGGTTCGTCGAAATCATATCGGCAATCCCGCGACGCAGGGCGGCGGACGGACCGCATTGTCCCCCGCCCACAGTCGGCTTGTGACGCCATGGCTAGAGGGTTGCGGTGGCGTTTCAGGAAAAGTTGACGCCGCTGTCGCAACTGGCTGGCAAAACTTGCACCTCAGTGGGCCGTTCTTGACAACGTGGAGCGGCTGAACGTATACGTAGCCCACACGCCCTATCTTGGAGGTAATCTGCAGCTGACACAAATATGACAGGCGAACCGAGATTGCTGGTGTCTTCGCGTGCGCTGTCTTCCCTGACGCCTTGTGTTGGAGGTCGTGGAATCTCAAGTTTCGGAGACGCGTTGAAGCGAGAGGCAACATGAAGCACATTGGTGAAAAGACCTATGCTACATTTACCTAACGCCTCCTTATGACGCATTGCTACATTGATTGGGTGCATGCAGGACAGCAATAATGGAGACGTCCGCTAGACGCATGATGTTGGTTTACTTAGGCTGGATAATGACGAATTGAAAATGGTATCTTTGAATAACGGCGGTAAGAATGCTATATTGGGCAACGATGATGGGTAATAATTCTTTCTGTGCTAAATATTATACCATGTCGACGAGCTTTAACAAACTTCTTTGTGTGACATCTACGAAATTCAATAGAACGTGTACTGTGAAAACTTGTGTGATTTAGGGATCGGCCAACTGGCTGCTTGTATGCACACATATAGCAGACACAGCCTGTGTGAAAACATCATAGTTTTATTGCGGTTAGCATTCTTTGGATACTTCACGCGCTTTTGAACCTGTCGTTATCTTTCTGCCTAACAAAAAATGGGGGTCGATGCCAAGTCTAGCGCAGTTTAAAAATATGTTCCCAACACCTTTCACTGCGCTCTTCAATTAAAAAATAAATCCTCTAATGTTGGCGTGATAGAGGTTAGATACAGACAGGCAGGCACAGTGACGTAGCCAGAATTTTTTTCGGGGCTAGGGGGGGGTGGGCACGCACTTGACCGAGGAAGGGGAACGTAGAAGGGAGGCTGTGCAGGCGGCCATCCTTGTACACAGAAATCTTCAAGAGGTGATGCAGGGGACATGTGCCTGGTGTGCCTCCCCTCCCTTTGGCTACGCCCCTGGTGTCTTATTGCTTGTATCCTACTTTTTCTTCGGTAGTCTCAACGTATTATCGACAAACATAGGAAACATTAGGGTTGCAGTATTTGCTCACAATCTCCACAATCTTTGGCATTGCTTATTCAGCATGTCGAGCAACACGCGGTTCCAAGACTTAAAGCCAGCGTACCAACACACACATACACCACACCGTGGCTGCCTTGATCACGCGTACGACTGCCCCCCTCCCTCCCTCACCACACATACACACGCGCGCGCGCGACCACACGCCCACACGCCCACACACGCACACAAGCACGCAGGCAGGTACAGACGTTGGCGTAAGAACGGCCGACCAATGGCAAACAGCGCATACGAACGAAAAGCTTTGTGAACTGGTCCCCAGATTATTAATTTTCCCCGGCACGACAGCGTTGGATAGACTAATCCCACTCTATATTCATTGAGCAGTCAAAACAAGCATGCGTCTTTTCTCACGCAGAGGTGACCCAAGTTGTGAAATCATGGCAAAAGAAAAAGACTAGTCGGTATCGATCGTACTTTAACGTAATAAACTTGTCAGGCCTCCTGTGCAGCTGGAGGCGAGATTAGATCACCGGTAATAGGAGCCGTGTTCAATATCCATCGCATTCGTTGCCCCGCTATGCAAAAACGCCTATAGGGGTTTTCTGAAGCGTGATGCTCTCTAGTGCTATAGGGTCACTTCGTAATTAGTAAAATTTCGATCGCACTCTTCACCGTACGCAAGGACGACGTGCATGAGTAGTCTGATTATTTAGTGCTTTGTATTGCTTTTATGAATTTATGAAAAAAATGTAACATTATTTCTTTTTTTGTTGTTATGATGCAGTTTGCACGAATCCCTAAAAAAAACTTTTCTGACGTGTATTTGATTGTTTTTCAAAGCAACCCAAACGCAAGTTTTCATTCTTGCTTTGACGCTATAAAAATCACATCAATTCAAGAGTTAGTGGAAGTTTATTGGAGTCTAATAAATTTATAGTTCGCGATCCAACAGAATCACTCACATTGGCTTACAACGTTGAATGAGCGACTATGTTTTTAATCGATTGAGCAGAAGGATTCAGGTTCAATTCTCGGCAGCGGCGATGGCATTTCATTGATGAACGCTTCATTGTGTATCCGTGCAAAGTGTGAACTCCTATCCTCCTTCTCATCTGTCAGTCCCCTTACTCCTACCCCAGTGCAGGGTAGTCAACCGGACTCAGCCTGCTTCATTGCTTGACTTTTTTTCTCTCAGAAGGGCCTAACAGAGAAGAGTCCTCAGACGGTCGAAACCAATGCTAAGTTGTTCGTTGCGGCTCCCCCCCCCCCCCCACTCCCCTTTTAAAAAAAAGTATATCGCACTTGTCACCATGAGAGCAAAGATAACCTAATACGTCGCGTCAGATGTTTCTGGTTGCCTTCATGTGTGCTGGGCTGAGTGCGGGGCTTTCGAGCGCACCGAGGTAGAGCCACCGCAGGGTGGTGGGGTCGATATTAGGCCGTGTATACAGTTCGTAGTTATCGCGACTTCGGAGCTTGAACTCCGGACTATAACCCTGACAGGGCAAGATGCTATGCCTCTTCGGCATCCCGCCGACATCACTTGTCATACAGACTAGGGTACAGCAAAAGAGAGCCCAGGAAGAAGATAGGACACTGTGCTTTCGGTTATTTGTCACACTGGGCTAACTAGTTAAGGGGACTAAGTTATCTTGGCGTTTCGACACCTGTAAGTATTGATATAGCAGGAGATGAAAATTACAAAACGGCTTGACCATTTAATGCGCACACGTGTCAACGACCCAATACTAGCGCGAACTGCTACATAGCGAACGAGACTTTCTCTCTGGTCCGAAAAGGCCAAAGGAATTGCTCAGGGTTTGCCAAGTTGCGCCAGTACACACGCAACGCTAGCGCTTAGGTCGGAATGCTCAGCGAGCGACCACGGGCTTGTCTTCGCAGTTGAGTGTTGGCATGCGCATGGGAAGGAACTGGGGACCCGTGCCGTTGGTACTGGGTGAGCGGAAGCCCATGTGGCCACAGCCACGTGGGCCGCACCCGCTGCACGTGTCAGCGGTGCTCCAGAATTCGCACGAGGTAGACCGGTAGCCGCACCCGTCGCGTACGGATTTCACGAACAGCTCGGCGCTCTGGGCACGGTCGCAGTCTCTCCGGAAATCTGCGAGGAGGAGGAAGGGGAGAGAGAGAGAGATGCACGATGGGTAAAATAGGCCATCTTACGTAATTGATCGCTCGAGTAGTAGGTCGCGTGATCGTTCGACTTCATATGACTGTGTGAGCGACTAACAGAATATATGAACTATTTCATTATTTCATTAGCGAGCCGACTGCTATTCTCTTACGCTTCATTGATTGGTCGTGTGTCCGCCGCATGTCTTGTTGGACGAGTGAGCGACAGATGA
Source organism: Dermacentor variabilis (assembly GCF_050947875.1). Taxonomy (NCBI): domain Eukaryota; kingdom Metazoa; phylum Arthropoda; class Arachnida; order Ixodida; family Ixodidae; genus Dermacentor; species Dermacentor variabilis. Next base: position 41,586,895 of record NC_134569.1, read on the forward strand.
CCCTGCATTGTTGGTTAGAATATTACGTCGGTTTTCGCTCTTGTCTCTTTCACGGGTGACTGAGTAAACGGCAGTCCATATATGCCGTGCCGCCGTTATACGTACACTATGCAAGCCGCTGAAAGATAGCTGTCTTTCTTTTCTATAACACTGTGGTCCCACACGTGCCTTCAAGCCCATCTCTTATCTCTACCTCTACGTCTGTATGTATAGACAACAAGTGTTCGTATTCCGAGTGAATGTTTTCCATCTATCGATTTGTTATAACGACTAGGACAGACGGAACTGACACCCGCAGAGTGTTGGACTCAGTCGATCGAGGCGTGTTTTACAAAAGTAAACCAAACGTTGTTTCATGCTTATCTGACGCGTTCTTGCTTCTTCCACAGCTCGTAAAAGTAGATTGAATTAGGTGCAGTGACAAACGGGGAGGTTTGAATACGTCTTATGGCGTTCGAGTGAGCTGAAAGCACGAGTAGTGGAAACAAAAGGCCGTTAGAACGATCACTGACTCAACGCTATTTTTTCATTCACTATTTTCGCTGACACACGTTTGCCAGACGCCGAAAGCGCGAACAGCTTGGTGCCAGTGCAAGTATCGCGTTCTTGTGCCCTTAACCAACGTCCTCTTGCCTGATCCTTTAGAACCCCGTCAAATGACTGATTGAGCTGCTGACAGCCTTGCTCAATGAAACTTTTATGTTCTCCCTCCATAGCGTAAAAGGGAAACCCGACGCTGCAATTATTCAGCCCCCTTGGGAATGCGTGTATTCTGCTACGCTTTGACATGGATTCGTTGACAAGGCGCGTTGCAGTTGCTTCTTGTGGTTCAGTTGTGCTAAGTGCCGGCCTCACAACCTTTCATTAGAGAAATGAGATGTTCAACGATCATTATTATTCTACTTCATCGAGTAATTTCCAGCTCATAACTAAATCACGACACGTTTGAGTGTGCGTGCCACTAAATATAGATGGGAGGTAAGCAACACTCAATATATAGATATTCACTTGTTACATTCAAAACAATAAATTTAGTTTGTGATGCTGTGTAAACTATTCGATTGTACAAATTAGAGGCTGGATGATAGTAATGGTTGTCGCGCAAATATCTTGCTACGAAGAATAGGAGCTTCAAAAACGTTAATGTGAAAATCCACAGGGTCGTTCAAAGCCAGAAGAATGAAGCTTAAGCCAGTCCCTGTAGTGCCCATTCTCATTATGGATCAATCAAAAAGACTTTAAGGGAGCTTGACGTCGGCCAGCCGGCCTAGACAAGGCGACATCCTCTGACGCCGCCCCGCAACCTCTCCTGAGCCCATCTGCGCGTTGGCCCTTGGGAAATATGCCTTGCACGCGAATGTCTAAACATTTAAGGCATTGTTTGGTTTGTGGTAGCATTTAGCGACGCCTGCTTCGTACTCAGCTCGTGCCACACTCTCCGCATGCTACCCACTCGGCTCTCGCCGGTGCTATCTGTGCGGGGCTAGAAATTACGCTTGCATATCACATGGTGAAGGCCTATTTGACATGAGAATTTCTTTTATCTTTCTTATGTTATTATATATTTTTGGACTCTCCCATCGCGAAACAACTTTACTGTGCTGATGTGGTTGGACGTCGCATTTACAGATGCCTATTCATTCCTGACAGGAATGGCCAATAGTGCGGCGAGCAATTCGTGCAGGGGCGATGAGACTATAAAGCACCTTCTATGTCATTGCCCATCCTTTGACACTCAACGACGTACGTTACAAGCGAAACTCAACCCGCTAAACAATAGAGCGCTCTCAGAAGAAGAGATCCTTGGACCATGGTCTATGCATTCTTGCACGCAAAAGGCCACAGAAGACCTTCTGCGTTTCTTGAAGGGCACTGGATTGCATGAACGCTTGTGATAGTGGAGATTCCACTGCGACTGACTGTGAATGACTGACTATTATTTTTATTTCTCTGCTTATCTGTTCTTCCCTTTTCCCCTCCCCAAGTGTAGGGTAGCCAACCGGCACGTCCTTGGTTAACCTCCCTACCTTTCCCTCTTCGTTTCTCTCTCTTTTTGTATCTTTTATGATTAGACTTCAGACTTGTCTCGTGAGATTTACCCTTTCTCTTTTTCCTTCCTCTGTGATTTTCTCATTGGATTATCAACCATGCTGGTGGCGATGATGATGACGATGATGATACTGGTTAATGGCTTCCTCTTTGAATCAGGATGGTGACAAATAATGGCCTAGCCTCTGGGAGCTACGCACGATTCTCTATAAATCATCTGAATTATTCGCTAGTAGCATTATATCGTCCATAAATTAGATAAATCAGATAAATCATTTGAACTATTCGCTAGTAGCATTATATCGTCCATTGAATTAGTCCAGGAACCCTCTGTTGTACAAGCTGCCCGTTACGGGTGTAAGATAAATTAAATTGAATTTGCTATCTTTCAGTCGTCTTTTTAATCCGTTAACGCAATATGGCGTGAACTTAGGCGAATTGGCAACTCATAGTAAACGTAATGTAAAGCGCGAACAGCAGTGAAGACAGGGAATCCTTGCTTCTGTTTTCGGTGAATTTCTACGATTATTGCGCATCCTCGTCCTTCCCAGGCTTTTTGTACTCAGTTGTCGCTATATATTTTCAGAGGTCTACGAAGTCGGCATTTATACCCTCGTGCTTGAGAATATCGCACAGCAAATCCCTGTCGACGTCGTCGTACGCTACCTCGTACGCATCTAGGAACCCTATTCACAAATATCTGCTCTGATGCATTAAAATTTCTGTGCGCTGAGTGAGTACAACAACATTGTCCTCTAAGTGTCAGCCTGGCCTGATTCCTTTCCGTGGTTCCCTTAATATTTTGTATTACTCCATTCATTTCGACAGCTCAATGGTTATGGCCTGCAGTGCCATTCTATATACCGGAGGTTACTGTAACTCCTCAGTATACGAACTTATCTCCGTTATCCTATTTTATATTCATTGCCTGTTAGATTGGATTATTCCTGATTTTCCGCCACTCGTTTGAAATTTTTATTGTTTGAGACGCTTACCGGATAGCACTAGTCAGCTGTGATTTGCTCTTCGGACCCAGCTTGCATCAGCTGTACTGATATTTTACACGTTCCTGCTGCTGTAATATTTCGGACATTTCTTTCTGAATTTTTATAGTTCGCTACGTTAAATGTTTGATACTCCGGGCCCTTTGTTGATGTACTTTCCTGAGCTGGGAGCACCTCTCTTATTTTCTGCCGAATTTATCTCTAATAACCCTCCTCAGGTACAACAGTGCGTCATTCCTTTCTTAGCTGTTGCCGTTTCTATCCCGTGTGAGGGTTTGTGCATCTTTTGTGGTCTTTCCTATATTGAACTCATATGGTTCCATAATTTTTTCGAGCGCAGGCGCTGTGGCGCCCCTCACTCGCCATTTTATCGCGCGCACATCGCTCACCCTTCCTAGACAAGATGCAGCTCTTCTGTGAGAAGACGCCGGGGGTGTAGTAGTCCACGTGACCGGTCGCCGCTATCTGTCCTCGAAGGCCGCCAACGAAGTCCGCACTGGTGTGAATGAGATCCACGTACTCGGCCGCTGCCGCGTTCAACGTCTCTCCAAATTCTTCAAAGAGTGGAGCCGACACGTCCAAGCCTGCGCGCACCAGGCCACGTGATGCGCTCGCCGGTGCAGTTTTAACGCGCGCTAGTTCTGATGACATCGTCGACCCTCCTTGTCTGCAGTCTCAATGGGGGCTACAAGCATGAAACTCAAGCTCAGAGCATATCTTACTCGTATTATGAAGGACACAACTGCCGCTAGAGGAGATCTCTTTCGGTTCATGCAGTTCCGGTCCAATTCGACACCGGGCTGTGAGGTACACAAAGGAGTTGGAGAGTGCCACGTCCGGACTGTAGCACTAGTAAGGGGGCTGTTGCGGTGCTTCGGGGACCGGGTAAAAGGGACATTGTTTTGACATGGAATATGTTAGTTAAGAAGAATAGTTAAGACTGTAAAGTTGACTTTTTTTCATGTCATATGGAATTGGTAGGACCGTTGGACGCGCGAATTTCACTCACCGGGGAGAGTAAAAACGTGCCGATAAATAATTTCTGGATATAAAGATTTCAGAGCATCAGTCTCAGCCTTCATTGAACAGCCCTCGTATTTAAATACGCGTTTTCATTTTTTCAGGTCGCAAGACGTTGCGTATAATTCAAAAAAGCTTTTCGTTTGTAAGAATTGTTTGTCGTTGATGAGCAGCTTTGTTTAATTTGATATGTGCTAACACGATTGCTCAACGCATGTTGTTAAGATTGAGCGCATGATCCGCTTTGCGAATTCAGACAATGGAGAGAGATTCATGAAGCTTTTCCGCAGCAAATACCACCCTCTTCGCTAATAACATGTCCGACATCGCGATTTCACGGGACCTGCTCTTAAGGACAATTAAAGCGTATGTCAGTTTTCTGAATACCGAGTCTCGTGAAATTTCGAGTTACAGCGCTTGGCGCTGGGATTGCAGCCGAAATATGCGGCAGAATGGCTACGTATAGCTCAGCAATTCAACTTATAGTATAACAGCGACTAATTGCTGTTTTTCGACGAGGAACAAAATTAACCAAAATAAAGCTTGTGCTCATTTCTAGCAAAAATGCCTTTCCAGCTCGTTTCTTACCTGTCTGCATTTTTTGGCAAGTTTTCTTTCGATGAAACATCGTGAAAACAAGCTATCCTAATATAATCTTATAGTGTTCTTGTGAAAGACATTTCTTGCTTCGTTTCTGCCCTGGAAGCGTGCTCTCTTTTGTCCTTTGAAGGGGAAGACTAATGTGAGCTCCGCCGACAAGTTCCCGCAGGACAAGAGCCTGAAACGGACACTTTACAGAATGCACGAGGTATTTAAAAGAACACTGTTTGAGATCACTATATATGTTTACGCTTTATTTGATATGCATGGGCACTTAGCTACGTCTTGATCAACCTCTGTATCAAGCATCTAGAACATTCATTCCAAGATAGCAGCTTTCATTCTGACACAGCACATGAAAACGCATGCGGTTCTAGTCAACCTGCACGTCGGTCACAGCGACTTGGCGTCATCGCCATCCTAAATGTGATAGTGTCTTTGCTTTTTTGGACAGAAAGGAGCTTAGTGCTTATAACGGTGGACTCTTATTACTTGGTGTATTTAGGCTCTAGGGCTCTTTTGTGAAAAGTGACAGGAGGCCTGCATGCTCAGTTTTTCCTTGAATACAGCTTCTTTTTCCTAGACATATTTCTTGACGCGTAATCCTGTAGCAATGCATAAAAATTCTGGCGAATGACACAGGCGTGTTTTCTCACTTTCTTAAAGAGCCCAAGGGACATTTCCTGAGGCCTATTGCTTTTTGTGCACTTGTGTTGCAATGCCTACGGCATTGCTCTCAACAATTCTATTTTACAGCGTATTCTGTCCTTGCTCTTGCTTCTGCTATTCTGCTTAGCTGCTTCGTAGGAACATTTAGCCTGAAGCAATATTGACTCTTCAGTTGTTTTTTATTAGGACCTTGCCAGCTTATTACATGGTTCACTAAAAAATAAGAAAAATGAAATACATGAAGGGAAAGGAAAAATAGGCTTGCAGAAGTCTTCTCCCACGGTGTGCTGTGGGAGAAAGAAAATTGATCGGCACCAGCTACAAGGAATACCGGAGCCGCGTTAATGAGGAGAGGTTAGCCTTAAGCGAAAAATTTAATTAATGCTAGCCACAAGCTTACTTTGGTTTTGAAAATACTAGCACTTCGCTTGCCAAAATTGTGGAGTTTGCAACTTGCATAATATTTATTATTTTCCTCTACCGAGTTGGAGACCCTCCTAGCTTTAATTTTACCCTCCTTTCGCGTCCACGAACACTCGCTGGTAATTTTTGTTTGCCTACTTTCACGTTCCCACTGCAGAGTCGCCGCTTAAGGCCAAACTACACGCACGCGTGCCGGCGCGCCGAAGCTCGCGCCCACGTGCGTTGCGTTTTCCACGCCTCGCGAGTAATGACGGTTTGAAGCTACAAGACGCGCGCCAGCGCGCACCCGCTTACCTCACTATTTTCGCCTTGGTACAGACATCGTTTCGTATTTTTGTGAGGCAGCCGAAGCATCGATATTTGTCGGGAGAAGATACGCTGGGTTCGCGCCGCGCTTCGACGCGTGCGATCTGTCCTCCACCATCTGCGCATGGGCGCCAGCTTTCACGCGCCGGCAAGCGTACGTGTCGTTTGGCCTTCAGGGCATTTTCTTTAATCGCCGCCACTGAAATGGGTCAGGACAGGTGGTAAGGGTCAGGTCTGTGGAACGCACTTTGGTGCGTTAACTATGAACGCTTTAAACCCCAGCGGGATACGAGAGGAAAGTCAGTGGTTGGCGAACGAATCACTCTATGCGGCTGCGAAGCTCTGCGCGATTGACGCCCGAGGCTGGCACAACTCGCCTGTGACGCGGCCGACCCTCTCGCACAACTTGTGGATGACCGAGACGGCTGCGTATCGGGCCACGTGCGCTCCCAGTCCGAGCCCCACGAGGTGTACGTTGCTCAGCCGCAGGCCCCGCTCGTCTCTCAGCCGCCGCAGCAGGCACGCTAGCTTGCGTCCCACGGGTCGCGAGTTGGCCACGGCGGTCCAGTAGTTTCGGGACGCGGCTTGACGCCAGCCCACAACCAAAACGTGGTTGCAATTGTCCTGCAGGCACGTGCGCGTCCTATTCGTTAACAAAAAATGTTTCCTCCTCCTTCCCCCCCCCCAAAAAAAAAACAAATAATGAAGAAAAAGGCAGTAAGGGAACGCAGAAGGTACGCGCTTGATGCTGGAAGGGCACCTGTAAAGCGTATTGATACACCCTAGATTGGTTAGTATCTTAAGGACACTTGGCGGTATTTCGCGTGCAACCGTTAATTGTCCCGTTAATTGTCGCGTAAATTTCTAGTAGATCACCGTGCTGCGCGTGAAGGAGTACGATGATTCAAATGTGCGTAAGTTCATGATACATTCCTGCATGACTTCGCGTGAAACGCAATAGATAAAATTTTGTTCGTTAGAGATGGAAACAAGGCAGTACTGGCCATAATAAAACAATGAAACGAAAATAGCGTGTTCTGCAGTGATTTCCAGGAACATAGGTTGGCACCGTCCCTCTTCACATCGATTGCGACGTTCCCGCACACAAGCGTACGCTAAAGAGCCGTCCTTTTATAAATTAATTTTACTAAGTAATTCATGTGAACATCCTTTCCTGGCACCGCCCACAGTGGTAAGTGCCATGAAGGTAGAAGAAGGAGGAGGAGGAGAAGAAGAACCCATCCCAAATTACAGCAGAGTTACACGCTTACGTTGAATTTCAATCTTAAGTTATGTCGCGTGGGAACCCAAGCAAAAAAAAAAAAAAAATAGGGAACGAAGCGTAGAGTTCGCCGTGTTCGGCGCGAATACCTTCCGCACAAGGAGGCGTTTTCATGTTCTTTAAACATGCGAATTGTAGCGCGCACAGGGAACAAGGAAATGAGAAGGCACGAAAGAATAGATACACGTAACGCTACTATAGAACAACTGCTAGCGCTAGTAGCACTATGTGCGTGTATTATTTTGTGCCTTCTCGTGTCCTTGTTCCTTGTCCGCGCTACAACTTCATCGTTTCAAGGTGAACAATTAACAAGCTCGTATTGCCGCAGTCATTGACTTCGTTTCTCGTTCCTGTGGAACTTGATTTTTTTTTCGCACAACTCTTTCACCCTCCTCACCGCCTGTGCACGTCGCGCTATACCACGGCTGTTGCGGCGGCGTTGAATGCATGACCGCATTCAATCAACACTCTCAAATTAATATTGCTGAACGTAGAACGATTCTTTGAGCAAACGATGATGAACGTAGAGGGTCACTCGAGTCGGTGCACGAAGCTTAAAGCTCCGATGCTGAGCCGTTCTCATACACTAGCACTCTTGAAAATTTATTCACTGCTTGTATAGAGGAATATTATGAAGACTAACAGAAATATCGGAAGTTACTTACGGTGCCTCAACGAGCCTGCAACTTTGAAACTTATCTAGTATGTTACTCCAAATTAGCACTTTACGCGAAGTTGCTTTTCGATGTGCTTAGTAGTTAGCAATACGTTTAATTTTTCCGGCAAGCGCGAACAAAAACTTCAATTAGCTTAAATCCGTAATTTTCTACTGCGCCCCCGAAGACCCTTACTGTGAAATCTTCGCAGAATTTTCCTCCCAAGACTCCCTTTGTGCTGTCATCAAGCTTCCTCTCGGTACTTCCGATAGTTTTTAAACGATGCGCCGTGTTGAACACACCGCACAGCTTCAAAACGCAGTCAATTCACTTTTATAGACTTGCATAGCACAATTACCCCGCACACTTTTCACTTCGACCAGGCGTTTCTTTTTAAATGACCAACACCTTGAAAAGTTATTGCGCTAGCTTTGTCGATTGTTTAAAGCTTTTGCTGATATTTTTCAACTGTCGTTTGCAACAGACTTTCTTTACCGCATCTTGTTGCAACAACTACTTCGTTGTAAGAGTCACAGAAGTAGCACACAGTCAGAGATAGATAGATAGATAGATAGATAGATAGATAGATAGATAGATAGATAGATAGATAGATAGATAGATAGATAGATAGATAGATAGATAGATAGATAGATAGATAGATAGATAGATAGATAGATATAGAGAACCTGTTTATATAAAGACAGATGTATTTTGCTACTTGCATGTAACTCCGACATGCTATTTTGTGTTAGTAGGAAAGTAACCAAAGATTTTAGAAAAGTCCTAAAAAAAGGAATAATACATGAGGACAGTCGATTAAAGTGTACCATTATATTTACTGCTAAAATGTCCTCTGTTGCTCTGTAAAAACAGCAAAGAAATTGTCTTGCAGCTGAAAAAAAAAGTTTAGATTAGTACTCTATTAAATGTTCTCTCTAATGGGCGTATGTGCGTCTGTGGTCACGTGATTTCCGTCGAAGATCACACAGGAGTATTGTCGGGAGGAGGAGCCATAAAAGAGTCTGCCTTTCTTTAAAGGCCCAGAGAGAACTTATGGACCGAGCTGCACTTTCTTTTTTTTCTTTAGGACGTTTTCCTTTCGCGTCTTCATTGGAACTAAACTGTGTGGGACAGGAGGAAGCCTGGTACTGCGCAACACGTGTACGACACCCGCGATGCTCGGCCGGTCATAATTGAGCGTGCTACATTGTTTACATTGCTCTAATTGGCCCTGAAACTAAATCCACCAATAATTGATTTAGACTTCTGCGAAGCAGAAGATGGAATACTGACGCAATAGAATTCACCCAAATATTGCGGAGGACCGAAACAACGGAATGGACAGAGATAGCCAGAATGGGTGTCGAAGTTTATGAATAATCTTCCCAAGTGGTACTTTTTCAAATATCAATCAAACCTTAATTGATGAACGCGTTTTCTTAAGTGTGCATGCATTTCCGGGGGATGCGAGAGTGTCTCTGAACGCGCTGTCGCTTGACATAACTGGCGGCACTAAAATATTCTGCGCTACTCACGGCACTCACCTCTTTCAAGAGAGCATCCTTGAGTTGTTTCACCCAGCGCTCCGAGGCGCCCTGGTCAAAGTCGTGGAAGATTACTTGCACTTTGCTGTCTGGGTGAAGGGAAACAGCTTGAAGAGATTTCGCGTCATTCTGCAGCGTAATCGGAGTAATGGAGCTGTTGCGAGAGTAAAAGAGGAAATTGACGGGGACTCCCCTTTTTGACTGGGGAAACAGACTAGTGAGAACTCCGGCTTTTCGAAAGTAGTCAGAGTCGATGCTCCAGCGTGGAATACTGCTCTGTATAATGTAATTTCTAAGTGCAGTAACAGTATTGCGCAGTTCTTGAGGAGTCTTCGTCTCGTTTGGCAGTAGGGGTTGCACTTTGTCTTCGAAATATTTCCATCGCGAAATGAGGTCGCTGGCGTTAGCTTGATGCGTAAGGGGCGGGTGATTTTTTGGCAACATCATTGTGCAGTTGCTCGAATGGCTGCCTTCTGTTTCGATCACCAGGTCAGAGTAATTATTGCTCCACGATAGTGTTGTTTCATTGGGAAGTACGACGACCTTACTTTTCGCCGTAGTAGCTTGCGTTCCCCATACCTTTCTGGTGCTCTTGTCTGTCCTCGCAACCCATGATAACAAAGTTGTGTTTGAATTGTCGCGTCCTTTCCTTCTTCCTGCACCATGAGTTTCGATTGGGGACAGTGTATCTAGCAGTGTGTTATTTTCACCAGTGACATTCTTTCTTGAGACTTGGCCAAAATTGTTCTTGAGCTTAAGCTTTGCCGCACCTACACTTCGAAGTTTTAATGGAGGCATTGTAGTGAGTCCTGTCCTGTTTCCGCATTTAACCTTTTCTCTCTTGACTTGTTTGGTACGGTTCGCCATCATAAGCCTTTTAGCGCCGACATCTTGAATTTTAATTGGAGGCATTGTAGTTAGCACTGTCCTGTTAACGCTTATGACTTTCTTTCTCCTCAATTTTTGGGTACCGTTTGTCATCACAAGCTTTGTAGTGCGTACATCTTGAATTATTTTTGGTGCAATTGTAGTTACTACCGTCCTGTTTGCGTCTGTGCCATTCGTCCTGCTGACCATTAGAGTATCGTTCGTGGATTTCCCCTTTGCCATGCCTCTGCGACTGTTTCTGCTTTTTCTAGACCGAACTTGTACAACAGAGCCAGACATTAATTTGTCGGAGGTGTTACGGTTTTTCATGTCCAGGTTCGGCTCCACAGACTGCCTGGTTATTCTTGCTCCTGACGAACTAGTGTTATTCGACCAGTCGTTGTAAATTGTTTCGTTCGAAAGCCGAATGCGCGATGCAATCGAGTATTTGCGACGCTTCATCTTGGCATCTGTCAGAGTGAGGTTGGAGAGTTCCTCGTCAATAACATCGCCTCCTATATCTAGTGGAGTCTGTATGGTCGCGTTCACTGTAGCATTGGCAAGTTCGTCCGTCTCGAAGGAATCGTCCACGATGGGGACCAACAGCCGCCCCTGTGACGAAGAGGCGTTCTTTCTTGGCGCGAGCTCGAAGCCCAAGTCCTCGATTTCCACTATCTGGTCACCCTCGGCTGTAGCGCTTGGCTTCTGGGGCGCCAGGGGTGAAGTAACTATCGGTTGTTGCCCGATAAGGCTTACATTGTTTTCTTCGTCACGTTCATCTTTCGAATATTCTTCTACAGGACTTAAGCTCGGGTCCGGCTCGTCGCCATCGTCCAAAAGTGTTTTTGGTTCGGCCAGCTCTTGCTGCTTCTCGAGTTCGCGCAGCCTGAAGTCAAAGCTACTCTCCTGAACGAGTCGGCTCACATCTACCGCTTCCGTGGTGTCTTCATCTACAACTTTGTCGTAAGGCATGAGTGGTTCTTGGGCAAACGCTTCCGCCATGTGCAGAGATATCGGATCGTCCTTGACATCCGTTCCTTGTTGTGTGCCTGCTCCCTCGGACGTCTCTCGTGGCAGCAATGACGGTGTCTCCTGCTCTGGAAGCGGCCCTTGCTGGTGCCTCGCACCCGGCTCAGACACGATCTTCACTCCATGTTTGAGTTCAATCGAGAATGGCGGCCACGTATCGGCGGGCTCGGCGGGAGGGGTGATGCGTCCGGCAGCTCCTCGGCGCCTGTTGGGCGTCCGCGCACCTCGTCGTGTGCTCCTCGGCACGCCATTGTCGTCTGGTTGCCACACGGGTCTTCTCGATGATGTCCTTGGAAGTGACCCCGGCTCTGGCTCATAACCAGGATCCCGCCTATGGTGGCGACGATCTGGCTCCGATGATGGCCTCGGGATGTTCCTGCGACGCACGTCAGATCGCTCCCTACTGTGAGGTCTGGGAGGTCGCTTTAAGCCGGGAATACGGCGCGTCTGAAGTCGAGAATCCTTATCACCATTCGATGCAGTTGAATTCGTCGAGTCTGTTGCGCCTTCGCCAGGCAAATTTTTATCTAGGATGTCTTGTTTTTTTCTTTCCTTGGCTCTTTTATTAATGTCCTTCATTCTGATATCGTAGTCTCCTCGTACTTTGTACACCTTTCTATACTCTTTGTTTATGGGAACAGGCTCAATGTACGGAGCTGAAACTGTCGTTGGCGGATGCTTGATCAAGTCCAGTGGGTCTGCAACTGTCGGCTGATACAGAGGCAAGTCCTCGAGTTGCTGCGGTCTTTTCTCGCCGACGGAGGGCGACTCTGGAATGCTTAAGGCTTGTTCCTCTTTCGCATGCAGAATATTGTCCGAAGCCACCGAAGACACTGCAGCGAAAGAATAACTTTGATGAAAAATTCCACAGAACCACCAAACGATCTTCCATGCTCACAAATGCATTCGAGGTTGCTAGCTGACACTGTTCTATAGATAACTATACCTCAAATATTCTTCGCGGTTTCTTCACCGCCCTGCAACTATAGGTTCGTATAATTGCAAGGCGGTCGTGCTTGTCCCGGTACTTTTGGCATTTGTGTAGTAACAACACCCGAGGCAACGATCGCACACTGCGAGTTTTTATAACACGAGACAACACCATTTTTAAGCAACTCACACAATGCTACCGCTGACAAATGAATCCTCGATACAACGAATTAGATCAGACATCAAAGTAAGTCTATTTTGCTTAAAGTAGGAGAACACATTAGTATGGCAGAGGCTAATGTTTTTATCACGAAAACGACGTAAGATAGAGATACAGAAAAAACACGAACGCAGTGGACAGCGCTCTTCGTCCTGTGCTCACTGTCCGGTATATTCAAGTTTTTCCTCTATATTTCTGTGTTTCGTCGTTTTTATGATAAATAACACAAGTATCAGCTAGCAAAAATTGACTCGAACCAAAATTCAGTTCGCTAGGACGCTTGGTTGTAAAGTGCTGCACACTGTGTTCTCTAGAAGAAGGTTAAATTGCATCTTTTGCTTGAAATACGGCATTGAATATATGGTATTTTATTTATTTTTATTATTTCAGTTCACGTATTGTTTGTGGGTGGCAGTACAACAGAAAATAATACCTGAACATATTTACTTTTAAAATCTAGATTATTGTCAACAGTGACGCTAGGCATGCTGATGTGACGTTAAAACAGAAGAATACAAAGAAAGAAAGGGCAGCAATTTACCGATGACACTGGCAACCAGAGCGAGAATCATTCCTAGAAGTGAGAGCCACCTGCAAAATTGCAAAAGAAAAGAAAAAAAGAAAAAAAAGGGAAACGAAAAAGAACTATTCACGGTTTCTATTCAAAACGAGCTCGTGAAGGCAATGACCTAACTGATGAGGCCTTCCTCAACATTGCATTGCTTCTTCTGCGATGGACTTATTTATTTATTTATTTCTCACCCGATACCACTTTAAAATCGGTTAGAGGAGGCCAGGTGGCCAAACCACATGAAACAAAAACATGTTATAGCATTATTGCTTATATCTTTGCAAGCATACTATCCACGTGCTTTACTGCGGTATTGTTGGGTAGGAGAAAGAAGCGTTTACTTGATCATGCATGTGTCGCGTGTTCAGATATCGCCGTTGTCGCACCACGGATTACGGAATCGGGGCTAAATTTAGCCTATAGCCCGGCGTTCAGAGAGGCGTAGCTGGGCAGTACGTTTGTCGATCCGAGCCGGAGCGGTCGCTTTTGAATGAGTTCACTCAGCCATTGTAGACATAACCCATGCAACTAAAGCCGGTGCTCATCAGGGGTTATAAGGCCTATAAGTGTGCAATTTGCGGCAGGAATTTCACGCTTGCTCGGCTACGGCGTCCCTGCGTTCGTCCAGAAATGATGAGGAGAGACTCGGGTATTAACACAGAGGGATGCAAATTCGCACCCACCACCTTTGAATAGGGATCAAGCACGGTTGCGAGATTACACCGTAGGACCTCTGCTAGATGTATCATGAGGTAATCATATAGGCTTTGTAATGCGGAACAGGTGTCATCCACTTTACTTTGGGTGTCGTTGCGTAGAGGAAAGAAGCCATTACTCTTTCATGCATGTGTCGCTGGCGCAGACGGCACTGTCGTCTCGACAAGCATGGCACAATCGGAGCTAAATCTAGCTTCGCACGTGGCGTTCAGAGAGGCGTAGCTTGGCAGTAAATTTGTCGATCCGAGCAGGAATGGTCGCGTTTGAGAGAGCTCACTATACCGTTGTAGGCATAATTTATTAAAGTCATTCTGGTGCTCATCAGGAGTTATAACGGCCAAAAGTGTGCAGTTTGATGCAGGAATTACACGCTTGCTCGGCTATGGCCTCCCTGAGTTCGACACACGTACGGGCCAGATATGACTTGAAGAGACTTGGGAGACAAGACAAAGGGATCTTCAACCTCTCTGACCACCTTGGAAGCTGTCTGTCCACCCAGGAGATAGAAACAAGCGCGGGAGCCCCAACCATCGACGAGTGCGGCGGGCTGCGTCATCATTCCGAATGATACCGCAGTGACCTGTTACCCATTGAAATACGATACCATGGCCTTTTTCTTTCAAGTGCTCGACAACTTCCACGTTTTCGCACGCGAGCTGATCGTGAGTTCCATGTCGGAGAAACGACTGCACACATTGCAAGGCTGGCCTTGAATAGCAGAAGCCTGCCCATTTTAGAGTACTTTCAGCATTATCACATGAAGCGCGTCGCGGAGACCCGCGAGCTCTGCAACTGTAGACGTAGTGATCGAGGAAGTCTTGAACCGCTTGGTTATTCCCATTTTTGGTATAACTACAGCGCCACCGGAACTGGTTGATGTAGTTGAGCCATCAGTATAGACGTGTGTGCAGACGCTGTATTTCTCCTACAAGAGAAGTAAAGTATGTTGCTTGAGTGCTGAAGCTGGCAACATAAAAGGCATGCGCTGTAGGTGTTTTGTTTTATGAAATTTGTTTGTGGACCTTCATTCTCAAAATTCTGAGGAATGGTTTTGTAAAGAGTGTAAGAAAAGGCTTGAGCAACTTTAGTGATAGAAGACGAACTTTAGTGCCGTATAGCACGCATGGTTTGGAATTATATTTCGTGAAAAGCTAGTCGACGTTGGGCGCGGGACGCCGACGCCGTATTTTCTGCGACACGGGTCGTTCAAGCTATCGCATTAACATTTGACCGTAAGACGACCGCTAGTTGTGTCAGAGATGCAAGCTTACTAATGCACGGTAAATGTAACCTGTGCATTTGGATGCGTCCATTTCTGTACGCTAGCGCCCGTGCACCGCCTTCAGCGCGCACAAGATGTTTCACGTACTCCACTTCGGCTGCGTCCCTATTATTACCTGCCGGATTTATCGTTTTTACATTTGTGTGTAGTGTTGCTTTATAGGATTGAGTAGGGGGTAACAGGCGCTAAAGTTTCATGCCTTCCCCGTATGCGTAAAGTTTACTACGCAACTACCAACAGAAATATGTCCTGTAAAGCGTGCATCACCTCTAAATGAGTATGTGAGTAACAAAGCCGAACCGAAAGTTTCCTTTCGAGCTTCGGTTTGTTGATTTAATTTTTTTTGAAGCGAATCTTTCTTGGCCTTCTTTCCCGCTGGTAGTTCGGGGACCAATTCTTTTCCCTTTAGTAGTTAGGGGATGAACTCAAGTCACTTGTGTTATGTGCTCCAACATATGTTCAAAGTATTCAATCAATTAAACTGGGAAGGCTTAGGAGTAAAGATCAACGGTGAATGTGTCAGCAACCTTCGGTTTGCCGATGACATTGTTCTATTCAGCAACATTGCAGACGAGTTACAACAAATGATTGAGGACCTTAACAGAGAGAGAGAGAGTGTAAGAGTGAGGTTGAAGATTAACATGAAGAAGACAAAGATAATGATGAATAGCCGGGCAAAGGAACAAGAGTCAGGATTGCCAGTCAGCCTCTAGAATCTGTGAAGGAGTACGTTTACCTAGGTCAACTAATCACAGGGAACCCTGATCATGAGAAGGAAATTCGTAGAAGAATAAAAATGGTTTGTATCGCATACGGCAGACATTGTCAGCGGCTGATTGGAAGCTTAAGATTATCATTGAAAAGGAAGGTGTACAATCAGTGCATTTTACCGGCGCTGATATATGGGGCAGAGACTTGGAGATTTACAAAGAAGCTTGAGACCAAGTTAAGGACCACGCAAAGAGCGATGGAACGAAGAATGCTAAGCATAACGTTAAGAGTCAGAAAGAGAGCGGTTTAGATCAGAGAGCAAATTGGTATAGCCGATATACTAATGGACATTAAGAAAAAAAAATGAAGCTGGGCAGGTCACGTAATGCGCAGGTTTGACAACCGTTGGACCATAGGGTTACAGAATGGGTACCAAGAGAAGGGAAACGCAGTCGATGACGGCAGAAGATGAGGTGGAGGGATGAAATTAGCAAATTCGCGGGCGCTGGTTGGAATCGGTTGGCGCAGGACAGGGGTAATTGGAGATAGCAGAGAGAGGCCTTCGTCCTGCACTGGACATAAAATATCATGATTATGATGGTGATGATGATGATGATTTCAGAGGCGTGTCAGTACAAGACACTGTTTGTCTAAGTCAAGTTCGAGTTCGTCCAACCAAAACACGTGCTTTGTTAGACTTTACAACATTATCCTGTTATTGCTTGCAATATAGTGCACTAATTTTAATTGTTTTGGTTACAATAATTGAAAATCTTAAGAACTGTTCTTGAAATAACGTTTTACACCATGTTTTTGGTCATTTCCTGACTGCGAAGTGCTTTGTTCTTAGATTTTCTGCGATTCGCTCATTCGTACCGCCAGACATGGAAGTTTCCTTACTTCATTTCTGACTCGAACATTCTCCGTTTAAGTGCTCCCTAAACTCGTATCGCCAGCTTCCTCTAGTACTTTTGTGTTAGCGTTTGCTAGTTTTCTGTCAAGTCCTATTCTACCGCGTCTTATTCTGCTGTCAACTATGCACCCACGGGGCGTAAAAGTTGGCCGCATTTTTAAGGAATCCTCGTGCGCATGAACCATAAAATATACAAGGAGAAAAACAAATTGCCACTAACCAGCCTATTGGTCGCTTACATTTCTACATAGCGCTGCTTAGTTAATTAAATTATCCCCTATTTTCCACACCGCTCCTTCACCTGAACCGAGACCAATTTCGTCACCGAGCTAAAGCTTCGTTTTCGAAAGCGACCACTTCTGCTTCTTATTATCGGCCCGCTTCCTGACTGACTCGCACGCTTTTCATCTTATGCCACGTTTGTTTCGAAGACTCGTCGTGCCCGCGGTCGTCCGTCCCACTTTTTGTTTCGCTCGCCGAGCGCGTTAATCATCCCCTCCCCCCTCTCTCTCTAGCCACTGGTTTTCCTTTTCCTTACGCGCCCCCGAAATCATTAAAAATTTGTCATCCCGCTGGAAGATGGCAGCGGAGCGAAATTGTGCTCGGCCAATGTTTTGCGGCTTCAGCGCGGGCTACCTCCAGGGAATAACGTTGGCGTCTGCTGCAGGCGACGACGTTTTGCTGGAATGTCGTCGCGCCACCCGAGTCGTAATAGAGAAGGCGTGCGTGCCCGACTGTGTGGCTGTCGGGCGTGAGTTTTTTTTTCTTGGCCCATCCTCCGTCTTTATTATTCTGCTTTTTGGACGTTTTAACCACCGCAGGGCGTGTACTCGGCTCGCGAGAAGTAGGCCTTGAACTGCTGGAGGATGCGGCGAAAAACTGACGAAGTGTGCGCAGGAAATGTGATACACTGAGTGAGAGAAAGAAAGGGAGAGAGAGAGAAAAAGAAGTACACGAGAAGCACGATATTAAAGAGAAACTGAGAAAGAGAAATGACGACGGCTTTGTTCCTCACTAGCGCTTCTTCATCAGTGAGAATTTAAAATGAAGGAGAGGTGTGAGCGGACTACGGATCAGAGATACAGAAGAGAAAAGAATGGAAGAGAGAGAGAGAGAGATATGGCTAAATAAAGAAAGCGTTTCACGTGGGGAGTCGGACGACGAGTTGGGGAAAGAAGGAAAATTATGGAGCATTAAATAGAAGGAGTTGCACTTATGGAAAAATGAAGCGAGAAGAAGGGGAGATTGCCGCTGTGGTCGTCTGGTAAAAAAAAAGTAATATACATAACGAAACGAAGTCTGCGGCGCCTTGCGGGAAATAATAAAAATAAAGAAAGAAAGGAAACCGATGCTGAAGAACGTTTGAACTTCGTGTGAAAAATAAAAGCAAGGAAAATGGGCGCAGGGAAATAAAGTAAAATAAGAACAAGGCGACGGCAGCAAAGGTAAGAAAAAAATTACTGAATTTCTTACAGGTCCCTAAGGAACTTCTCCGGCGCTAGATAGATTGACAAAAGAAGGAAAAAGATACAACGCCTGAGATGCTGCGAACGCGAAACAAGAATAAGGGAAACTCGTATAGGGGTGAGACAAAATTTATAATACTAGAATTGTGGCGTATGAGGGCAACCTTAACGAAAAATAACACGTGGAGGATGGGAAATTTAATGTGAGCTGAGGAGGGAAAGTGTGAAAAAAAAAATGAAAGTTTGACAACAGTGACTAAACCAGCAGCAATAGCGGAAGCGATAAGAAGCAGCAAGTTCGCTGGAGTGACAAAAAATAAAGAGGGAGAGAGAATAAAAACATAGGAAACGAATATAACCAGCGTAATGGGAAGGAAAAGGCTAGAAAGAAGGGGAAGAGAGAATTGGGGGATGTCTAGGGACGCCAGGGACCGGGGTTTCGAGCGCGTGAAGGCCCTCCCCATCTTTGGGTTGTGGGCGCGTTGCACCCGCGTTCCTAATTAGCACTGGCGAGTGGGAAACGAGTGGCAAAAGATGAAATGTAGGCTCGCGAAGGGTCTCGCCTAGGCATCGGGGAGGAAGAGAAGAGCGCGCGAGCGGGGGACGCGAGATATGCGACGAAGGAGGATCTCGCCAGAGATAAGAAGGAGGGCTGATGAGGAATATAGGAAAGTGCGCGCTGGCACGCTGGCTGCCGTGTTAAACGCCGTGAAAGCGCGGAATGGCTTCCCGATGGGGGAGCCACGAGGGGAGGCGGGGAACAGGAGTGACAGGAAAGGAAGTGGCCCGCGAGAGAAATACGAAAAGCAGATACGGCGTACAGCTACGCTTCCCCATTTTCTTCACGTAGTGTGCGCGCGGCGGTCACCCGGCTAATTGTTATTAACGCACTGTATGCCTACACGCTCGGTGAACATTTGCTTTAAAAAAATGTAAGAGATAAACGCGGGAGAGCTAAGAGAAAAGTAGAGCGAGAACGAGCAAGAAAATATAAGCACCAAGGTGAGAAGGGCCCTAATGCCGCGGGTAGTTTCGACGCGGGTGGGAAGCGGAAGGGAAAAGAAGAAGGGGAACGTGAGAGGCGAAAATTGGGAAAAAAGGAAGATGAATGGAAACCAATCGCTTCCGGGACTGCTTAGACTTGGGCGGTGGACACTTCCTACTTTGTCTTCTTTGCTTCCTCCGACCTGCTCTTTCTCTTGGCCCGGCCTTTGGACCCTTAGTCAGCCGGGCGGGTCCGAAGGGGGCGTGCGGTATTGAGGCGACCACTGCCTTTTTACCGGGGGATGTATGTTGCGACAATTTGAAGCCTGCGTTTTGCTCAGCCTTGAATTTGGTATTTAAAAAATGAAATTATGTGGTTTTACGTGCCAAAACCACTTTCTGATTATGAGGCGCGCCGTCGTGGAGGACTCCGGAAATTTCGACCACCTGGGGTTCTTTAACGTGCACCTAAATCTAAGCACACGGGTGTTTTCGCATTTCGCCCCCATCCAAATGCGGCCGCCGTGGCCGGGATTTGATCCCGCGACGTCGTGCTCAGCAACCCAACACCATAGCCACTGAGCAACCACGGCGGGTGATTTGGTTTTGCGGCCCCTGTTATTCGATATGGGGGGAGGGAGGGGGGGGAGGAGGGATAACGTGGTATGTCAATTCACTTCACGTTTTGGGTGAAAGAAACCGTGTTCTGTAAGCTTGCCTGATCAAAGAGGTGTTTAACTGAGCTAGTTGGTTCATACTTCGAGGATAGTAGCAGCAGAAATTGTAGAACAGAGACACAGAAAGGAAGGAACCGACGTGGACGTAGCTGCTCCATACGTTCCTTTCTGTGTCTGTGTTCTGCAATTTCTACTGCTACTATCCTCGAAGCTTGACTGAGCTTCGCTAAAGTGAAGGCTGAAGTACCGAGCACATACTCATTTCAAAAAATTGGAGGACGCTTAAGCTTCGCCTTCAAGAGTGGAACGCGACAGCGTTCCCGTCGACCCGCCAAGGGGTGTAAGACAATGGGCTACGGCGCAGCGACTACGCGCCCCGCATCGGACGCGGTGAGCGTCGAGCAACGCAGCGTTCAGCGCGACAACGAAATGTGCGCCTGAGCAAGCGACGCACGCCTGAGCCTTAGAAACAGCTCGTTTCTAAGGCAACACCGCGTTCACTAGAGGCGCTTTTGTACCGCTTTGAAGTATCGAACTCGTGGCTCAGTGGTAACGTCTCCGTCTCACACTCCGGAGACCCTGGTTCGATTCCCACCCAGCCCATCTTGGAAGTTGCTTTTTATTTATGAAGTGCCTGCCGTGATTTATCGCTCACGGCCAACGCCGCGGACGCCGACACCGACACCGACGCCGACGACACCGGCTTTTCTGCGACACGAGCTCCTTAACGCTATCGCGTTAAAATGTCTATGTAGTAATTTGCGTTCACTTAGCGAGCAGAATAAGCTTATTCCAGTCAGTTAACTTTGGCTCATGCGGGAATCGCAGCAATAGATTGGT
Organism: Dermacentor variabilis; assembly: GCF_050947875.1. Classification (NCBI taxonomy): domain Eukaryota; kingdom Metazoa; phylum Arthropoda; class Arachnida; order Ixodida; family Ixodidae; genus Dermacentor; species Dermacentor variabilis. The sequence goes on from NC_134569.1 coordinate 41,607,655, forward strand.
CATACTGATGTCGTCCCAACTGCATTGTTTGTTTCTCGGTGTCAAATGCTGCATTGATACTAATTCGCTGTAAGATAAAAGGGATCAAAATCTTTAAAAAATATTTTTGGTCCTATTTCACAGAAATCAGTAAAGTCATAATCAAAATCAATCACATAAGCAAAGTTCAATCTCTAATTAGGCACAACAAATGGAACAGACTAGAGTGGCACTATTTGTTGAAAAACATAAATAAAGAATCAAGGAATCCGCAGCCTAACACAATAAAGAAAAAAAAAGAAACATGAGCATATGTTGGTACACATAATTCAACTAACGTGAGTTCAACACCTGACTACTAGCGGGAAAGGAATTCGTTCACGAACTACTAGCGAGAGAAAAGGCCAAGAAAGCTTCGCTTTAAAGAAGAAAATGAAGTAACTAAAGCTCAAAAGCAAACTCACTCGTTGCCAGTGCTTTAACACGACATGGCTATCATATAGCTTGATTAGGTTAAGCATACAATACTACGTAATAAATCATCGTTCAGTTTGGTTTTGCTAGAACTTCGAACGAAATAGGGACAGCGATGGGAAGTTGAGAATCTAGATTCACTCACCTAGTGGTGTTTCGAGGGTCGCTCACCTAAGTGGCTTTAAGTGCTCACGGTTTTTAGCTGCCTGCGTAATATACCTCAGTGTTCGGTGCTACTAGAGAATTATTGGCACAAATACGGACACACACAGCGCCACACCATAGCGCGGAGCGTTTTCAGGGCGCCGCTTTCGTCATGGGAGCAACGGAAACGACGAGAGGAGCTGCACTCGCTGCCTATGCACGCGCTTGCACGATGCGGCGTAACCGTAAAAGGAGGGCCGGACGAAGGCGGCACGTTCAGATGGCGTCACCGTCTCTCAATGCTTACGTCCGTAACGTGTTCGCAGCAGGCCTGCGTTATCACGTCGCGGGATTCAATACGGATGGTACAGAAAACGCGAGCCGCGCGCAAACTGCAACTTTTTTACGAGTTTCCCACCGGTGATTACAGCGCGTGCCGTCGGGATCCCCACCAATACACCGCCGCGAAAAGGGTTTGCATGGCACATGGCCATGGGCGTCCAGAAGCCGCGGTCGCCACTTGGCGTGTCGTTCGTGTACGGTTTCAATGTATAGGTGTTCTCCGGACGGGGCTGGAGAACTCAAATATATACCGGGTATAAACGTACGCGCACCACGTGTACTCTGTCGTGTATATATGCGTCGTACCGCTCTGCTCATGTGGGCGGCAGAAGGGGGGGTCGAAGGTTAAAAAAAAAACAGAAGGGACTCTGATGAGAAGTGCGCTTTCGTGGTGCGCTGGTGGCTGGTCGGCGAAAACTGGGAAAGGCGGTACTTTTATGGCCCTCGACGAATGCCGAACGCAGAGGAAAGGAAAAAAAAAAAAAAACGCTTGAAGAGCAGCCGCTTGTTTATCGTGGCTCGTTTGTGGCTGTAGGAAAAGTAGACGTGGATACAGATTACGAAGCGACTGCTCAGGGCTGGCGTGGGAAGGCGATTTAGCGAGAAGAGGAGCGAAAGGCACGGTGTCTGTTGCACATGCACCGCTCGGTAGCCACAGCATTGTTAAAGTTGGCGAACGCAAAATTAAGAATCACTTGCTTTTGTTTATGAGACAGGACCTGTGGGTCAGCGACTCATTTTCTCGTTTTTCATCACTGATACCCGGGGCTGACAAAAAGTCTTCGTCATTCTTGCATCCAGAAAAAATACGATGTATTTTGAACATGACAGTTTTTTTTTATCTCGCTTACTGGCACAAATAAGCAGTTAGTGTGGAAAACTCCTAGATCCACAGTTAATTTCTACCCCTAAAGATTTTACAACAAACTTTCTTCATTTTAGCTTTCGGCGCCATAAAATCAACATTGACACGTGCTAGTCCCCTTGTGTATTTTCATGATATTACTTGTAGGTAATATTCTTTTTATCTTATAACAGTCGAAAAGTAAAGATGAAACGTGGTAGGCAACTTAAGAAAGGGCTGTTTCGTGAATTCAATGTGACAAAATCAGACAGACCTAAACGATTGCTTTAGTACAGCTTCTTAAAAACCAGAACTTGTGCCTCTTCCACGAGAGACAGTCTACTCGTATGTGTAATGTATGGGAAACTAAAATCACATGCGTATATAAAAAAAAGATGTTGGGAATGCTCGACAGCGTTGAGACAGTACGTAAATTCTACAGTGTTTTGCTACAGAGAACAAGGTTGCCAGTGTCACACTCTGCAATTTCCGACTCGTTGTGATGGAATGGCAAACGTCCATGCACTTCGATGTAGATGCGTGTTCAAAAACTGAAGGCGGTCAAAACAAATCGACAGCCTTCAAATACGGCGTCTTGGGGAGCGGTTGCTGTACAGTGCAGAAAAAAAAAAAAAGGAAAGACTAGGGAAGATGCAAAACATATCGCAGCGTTAGCACTGCTAGTAAACAATACAGGTGGAAAGTGAAAGGACAGCGAAGCAGAACTTGAAGGCTATAAGAAAGGAAAGGCTAAACTTGAATCAAGAGTGAAGTTCTAGAGAGCAAAGGGGACATGGTGTGGGGAAAGGGAGCCGTGTCGACAGGAACATGCCAGCAGGGCGTCGCCTGACACGCGTTATCGCTGTTTCTATCTCGGCCGGCATTTTGTTTTTTCTCTTCTTTATTTACTACCGCCAGCGGCCGCACGGTGGTGCGAGCGGTGCGCTCGAGAACCATGATTCACTCGGCGCTCGCTGGCTGGCTTCTTTGTGGCTCGCTCAGCTCGTGCGCCCGTCTCCTCGCTGGCCGTCGTTCTCTCTTTAAAATCGGCGCTTCTCTTGGTTAAGGGACGGGACGGCAGGCCACGCCGGTGTGTGAACGGCGTCTCGCGGGGGCCGTTTGTTTTGATCAGCGCTGATTCGGCGATTCATAAATACGCCTTTGCCTCGCGGGCCCGCAGAGACGCCCGGGCAGCGGTCTCCAAACAGACAACGCGCACTCCTTCTTCCGGCCGCAGCCGGAGTGCGGGCGTCCCGTCTGAGAAGAGAGGCACGCGCTAAGGGGCTCCCCGTGAACTTCAGTCTCGGCGCTCTCCCTTTCTCTCCCCGCTTTGCGTCTTCGTCGGAGAGTTCTTTCGGTGCAAGATATGCCGAAAGACGCTTTTCAAAGGACCGACCTCTCTCGTAAACAGGAGCGACTGCCCGTCGATTTGCATGCCGAGTGTGCAGCGCGGAAATCCGAATCACTCTGGGTATGGCAACGCGTGCGGATTGACCTGGCTACCCTTGTAGTCGGCGAAAGCTTTCTCGAGTGATTTGTTGTGTTTATTCGGAGCTTCCATTGCACGGGTCGATCGCATTGTCGGCGGAGCTCTTTCCCTTCGAAATACAAGTTTAAGGTTTTCGTTTCCTCGCAACTTGTTCGTGTTAGAAAGCAGGTTCGTATAGCGAGTGACTGAACTACCCATAGTATAAGACACCACTGAAGTAACTTGGCAGTTCTCAACGCAAAGCTGACGCTTTACGTTTTAAGACTCAACCGGTGCAGTGTTTTCGTTTCTTTCACGCGGTTCTCTTGACGAGTGTTGGAGTCCAGTAATGCTACCTCCATATTCACTTCAGATTTCAGAAGTGGTGAGGGCCGCCATCGCGCCACACCACTTCAGCGGCCGTGGTAGTTTGGCCACGGGAAAACGACCCCGTCTCGCTGCAGATGTCAGCGGTAGAGTCAAATGCGCGGGACGGAAATGCATAAAATCAAACGGAATCGATGATGAGCTTATATTTTTTCAGTTCACGAGCGTGTATCACGAACCGTTCTTGTTTTCCTCTTTCTCTCTTCACCACCCATTTTGTTTTGCAACGATTTTCCTCCTATACACAGCGGGCAACTGTTTCTACATTTCGGTCGCAGAATGTCCTCCTACGGGTCCCAAACCGCCACAAACACTAGAGACAGCCTGATGCCGTAACTTCTTACCCCCGTTCCCGTTTCAGAGGAGCAAATGTCGCTTTTCAGTGTGTGCAGGCGACTGCACCACCTAGGAAAGTACCTGACGGATCGGAGACGGAGAAGAAAGAACAAGGGGGAGACGGGGGGGAGGGCGGGGGGCGGGGGCTCGGAGGGAGGATCAGCGGGCACCAGATAAAACCTGGTGATCTCTTTTCTTTGACTCTATAGCCATGGCTATGCACGCACGTGGCACAGCTTCCACGCCGAACGTAGTGGTGCGAGCCCAGTGCTATGCGCATGCATCGCCACGCCGGGTCGTGGTGCTGCCCCATTGATATTGATGCGGCGGCGCTGTCTGTCGTTTGCCTTTTGTGTCCGCCGCGGCGCAGGCATGCGCAGGTCTCGCGGGGCGAGGGCTCACGGCGGCGATGTGTCCTTGTTAGCGGCACTGATTTGACGGGCTCCCAGACACACGGTGCCAGCGTGTGCGCGTTCCTCCGCCCACCCCCGCCTTGTCGCGCACTGGCGAGCGAGCGAGAGAGAGAGAACACCGCGCTTTTCTATCCGCGGCTTCGACACTTCACAGTGCCGCCTGCGCCCTTCTCCTCGCCGCCGACAGCACCGTATTTGCGGCATTACACTGAACCCCCCTCCCCTACCCGGCTACGTCCTTCGCTCTTAGCATCCCGTTGTTGCTCATCCCGCGTGCCCCTTCGGTCACCGCTCTCCTTCTACACGCCTCCACACGAGGGGCTAGGCCTCCGACGCCGCCGCCGCTCAAATATTTGCCATTTGCCACCTTGCGGAAGATAATACGTATTACACACTCCCGCGGTTGTGTCATTCTCGCGATTACATTACTTTCTTTTTTTTTTTTTTGCCCCGGAAGTGCGTCTTTCGCGTGTGCGGCGAGACGCGGTTTTGCTGGAGTCCTCTGGGAGAATTGGGATCACGTCCGTTCTGCTGTAAATGACTGCGCGTTCCTTCCTCATTCGGTGCACCCTCCTTCTGGTTTCTTCACTCGTGTTCTCTTACTTCCTTTCTGTGAATTGTGGCAAAGCGCTGAGCGCAGGTGGAGACTTGCGCTCGGCTGATCGCCTGCGAAAGATTTCTCATCTCTTCTCCTTTTTCAGATTTTTTTTTTCACATCTTTCGCGCTCACTAAAACGAGTTCACTTCAGTTGCCTGTCTCGTTAGTCTGTCAATTTAAGGCGTTCCGAGTGGAGAAATAATCACCCAGGCTGGCATTTTTTAGAAAGTGTCCAATTGCGTTTTGCTACATCTTGTACGCACATTCAAGTATACGTAAGTACTACATTTTATCGTTCTTCGTGCGCACTTACTGCTGCGTTCCCCCCATTTACTCTTTCTGGAGTTCCCTCCTTGAGGTTCTGCACGATCATTATTGGCTAAAATTGCCACTTCGTCATTGTTACAACAAAGACAAGTGTCTTATATAAAGGTTGAACTTTTAGTATTAGCATATCCGGTCATGTGCTATCTTTTTCTTTTTTTCGTTGACATTGCTAATTTAGTTAAAAGTAATGCACGTATATCTTCTTTTCCCGCGTTTGATGGTTTAACCAAATTTAAGTCCTCCTCCTCCAGGTGTGGAATATCAACGCTCTCGAATTTGCCTCGAGGTGCCCAGCTGTGTTCGACATTTCACCACCGTTTATGTGTAGCGTATTAATAAAGCGTGGTCGCTCATAAATATGAAAGTTATGAAGCCAGGGGCATATATCATGGTGCATATATTTGCCTGCAAACTGCAAATGAAAGATTCTCATCTAAAGGAAACATCGAAGTTGTAGCAGAAATAACTGGAACATTTCTTTTAAATTTAAAGGAAACAAAGTGCCTTATATATAGGGCTCGAGGCAGACTTACACGCGTAGAAAATAGTCCCTAGGCCTTCGTGCCACATTTCAACGTTAATAAATGCCACAATACCACACGAATATCTGTTACCACAACCACTACCAATACAGTAAGCGCATTAAGAGCAAAGAAACAAAATAGATCTCGCTGGCAGTGCGTGCGGTGTAATGTTATATAACTTAGTGCGGATGTTCTAGTGTAACTATTCCTTCGCTGGTTCTGTTTGGACATATGCTGTATTGATAGTGACTCTGTTAGAAATGCTCGTGACCCTCAAAGAATAAAATTATTTCGCCTGTCCTGTAAATGCGTCCTTATATAATTTCGTTTTCTTTTTGCGAGCCATAATAGCAGCATGGTTGGCCGAATGGATCATAAAAAGCTCTGGGACAGCTTTAGGCGCCACTTTTAGAATAGCTCAACGAAATACTAGCCGTTCACCGGCACATTGTGCTTTAAATGTCGCCTTCATACGTATGTGGAGCTTTTGCGACGTTTTTCATCTGTCTTTCGGTTCGAGCTGTGACTGCTGCTCTCCAGGTAAATACATTAGGAACGACGTAACGAAGACACATCCGAGACTAGAATACATATAAGTTGATACAACTCCCCACTTTTGTTGGCAGGCCGCTTCATTCTTCATTCATCACTTTCGGGGATGCCTTAACATTTGGGCGACATGATCTCTGGCATGACGCCTTACTGAAGCGATGGGCATCGTGTCTGCTGGCTAAGCCAATCAACTCGCTGAGAATAATATCCGAGGAAGTGGTCGACCAAGAACATAGATGAAGTCGATCAGCGTAGCTGAAGTGGTCAGTGAGGCAGTGTAATTTATCGTGATAGTAAAAATCCAACCTTGCCAGATGGCGGCACGTAGATTTTTGTGAAATACCATTAAGGCACTTGATGGTGGTTCTCACTGCAAATAAAGCGCCAGTTTAGTGCACAAAATAAGCTCGGGCCTCATAGCTGTGCCAGAGCCATTCAATGGAATAAGAAGGTGGCAATCTTTGTTTCTTCTAGGCTGTCGCTCCTGGTCACTGCGCACGATAAGAAGGGCACTTGCATGCGAGGCGATGACAGACGACACACCATCACCAGCGTCGAGCACGCCTCTTCTCACTGCGTCTCGCAGGGATAAAGTGTAAAGCTTGCAACGTAGGCATGGAGACGTCCGTTTCCTGTTTCTCCAACAGCGAGCCAATGGACTCCGACGATGGCTACACCGTCGTGGAGGGCAGGCGAACGAAGAGAAAATACCGCAAGACCACCAACGACGTGAGTGAGCAGGGCCCCAACGGACCGCCTACTCCGACTTACAGGATCGCTTTTGTGCCGCTCGATGTGTCTAAGAATTTAAATTCTGTACACAGACAGATTCTTAACACTTACCTTGGTAATGTGGCTCCGGAAGGAATTAACGAAGCGCGTTTTAACACCAAGAAAAACGTAGTTACAGTGGAAGTAACGACGCAGGCCGCACTAGAAAAATTGAAAACCGTGCGCATACTACGACACATAGAAGTCCGGTCGTTCATCGAGCACTGTGGTCGCACTAGGGCAGGTGTTATTTCCGATGTCGTGATTGACATCAGCGACGAAGAGCTACGAAGGCTTCTGTCTTCAACAGTGAAGGTCATCGATTTTCACCGCTTCGGTCGATCGACGAGCGTCAAGCTTCTTTTCGAGGGAGACACGCTACCTGATCATGTCAAGGTGGGCTACGTGAGGCACCCGGTGCGTCCTTATGTGCCTCGGCCACTGCAATGCCACAAGTGCCTTAAGCTAGGTCATGTCAGCGCTGTATGCACAGGCCATACGACATGCCTCCGCTGTGCTGGCAGCCATGACGTATCTTCGTGCACAGTGAAAGAAATGAAGTGCTCGAATTGCGATGGACCCCACGAGGCCAATTCCAAGGAGTGTCCTAAACAAATAAAGGAGAGAAAGGTACTGAACAAAATGAGCAAGACAAGTATGTCCCACAAGGAGGCGGCAGCGTCAGTGCAACAGCGGAGGAGACCAACGCGTCACCGGCGTGGGCAAGCTGTAGGTCCAAACGAGAGCTCCCTGGCTCCGATTCCACAGGTTCAGGAGAAGGTAGTTGAATTGGCATCGATAAATCTCCCTAAACCATTGCTTCAAGCCAGCTGCGCAAGCCTGGAATCGAATGTATGACCACGCTTGCCCCCGCACACACGGGCCTTAGACTGTCAGCGCGAGCAAGGACAGTGCAATCAGATGGCACCATCGGACTCTCTTATCAAAACCATGCTGCGACAAATAATCGCCGCCCTGCTGCTGCTACTGTCCGCTTTAAATACGCCAGTGGCGCTAACAGCGCTTAAAATTATGAACGCTATAGACAGTCTCATGGCTACATTGCAGTAACTTCTAACTCTGCTCGCTAATATGACTGTGCTGTGGTGTGAAGTGTGCAAGTACACAATGCACAGATACAGTATAATGTGCAGCCCACATTGTATTTGCCGTGCCACCACCCTCTTTCGTCTTCTCAACCCACCTCTGTTATTCCCCAAACCCCTTCCCCAGCGTGGAGTAGCAGGCTAGAGGCACTTCATTCAGGTCGACCTCTCCACCTTTCTGTCATTAAACATTCTCTCTCTCTCTCTCTCTCTCTCTCCTTCTTAAATGAATAATTGAGGATGCAAATTGCATCCTCAAGTGCCGTCTGCGCTGGCTGAATGGCTTCAATTATTGCATACACTCCCGCTTTAGGAGAGCGTCAAGGGATTCAAGCGAACCGCCAACACCCGCTGTTTAGGCCCTCCTTCCCTCCCCCCCCCCCCCTCTCCCGTCAAACTTTTTACTGATTTAAAGATTCTTAAAGCCTGCCTGCATTCAGCTGAAACGTTGTCACCCGTGTCAACCTTCTTCGTTATTCATGTCCAATCCATCCTAACCTCAACGCAGGCCACATTGTCCTTCCTCTGTTAAAAAAAGAAAGAAAGAAAAGAAAGAAGGACCTTATTATTATTATTTTTTTGTTCTGTGCAAGAAAGCTGCTCTCTTGCCATCTCTGATGTCTGTCTCACTGCTGAAGTCATTGGTTCGTTTTCGGATATTAGTGGTCCAAATTTTAATTAAGAGAATTAAAAAAAGAGAAAACCTCCGTGTTCTGATATTTTTGAGACAGGCACTCAATATTAACACAAAGCCCTCTATTATGGCATGTCTGAAGGAAATCTGTGACTATAACAATTTGATCAATCAATCAATCAATCAATCAATCAATCAATCAATCAATCAATCAATCAATCAATCAATCAATCAATCAATCAATCAATCAATCAATCACCCGCCGTGGTTGCTCAGTGGCTATGGTGTTGGGCTGCTGAGCACGTGGTCGCGGGATCGATTCCCGGCCACGGCGGCCGCATTTCGATGGGGGCGAAATGCGAAAGCACCCGTGTACTTAGATTTAGGTGCACGTTAAACAACCCCAGGTGGTCTCCAGAGGCGTGCCTCATAATCAGAAAGCGGTTTTAGCACGTAAAACCTCATAACTTAATAATTTTTAAATAAATAAATAAATAAATAAATAAATAAATAAATCAGCACATTTAACCAGCCGGCCAGTCATGTCTACTTTTTTCCAGAACCCTTCGGAATGTGATGAATTGCGGCTCGTGAATGAAAAAAAAGGGCTAACATTCCGTTCAGCTCGTGAACTAGCAGTCATATTTTGCGAAAAATGCCAAAAAAGTTTACCAATAAAGCATTCAATATTATATTGCGATTCCTTAGAAACCGTATAATCAGGAGCGGCGGATGTCAGGCAATAGATGACGCGTTCAAACTTTTTCTCTAGTTAGTCAAATGCACTCACTTATCTACTTAATTAGCGTAATTACACGACTATCGAAAACGTTTGTAGCAACTGACGAGCTGATCTCAGGCCAATATTCAAATCTAACAAAAATTTCTTCTCCTAGTCTCTGCAGCATGAGACAAACAGTCCTCAAGCGCTCAGCAAACTGAGCGCTTGAGGAGTGCGGGGAACCACGTGTACAAGAAATGTCAGCTGTTAATGTCTCCTGTTTGGAGTCGGACTCGATCTCACCGCTGCCAACCAGATGTTTGGATCGGACTGCTGGTACGATCTGTTGGGAACTCGGCGCTGACGCCCGTGGTTGTACCTGGGTCGCAAGCCCCAAGGGTAGCGTTGGCCTGGCGGCCTGGGGTACAACTGCAAGCATCCGAAGGTCCCGGCAAAGCATGAGTCGACAGGTAACAACGAAACAACTTGTTTATTTTAACATCGCAAAGAGTTGGTGGTCAGGTTTGACCGAAGTAGAGAGACGGGAGAGCACTTCACTCAACGGAAGAAATCGGAGCCCCCTTCTGGCGTCCGGGGGCAGCTGTTTTTATACTCTCGCAGTTGAGGGCAAGAAGGAACCCCTCAAAAGACGAGCACGTGAATGTACAATGGGCTAATGGTGACGCACACTGTCGTAGCGATGCCGTAGCACCATGTCGTGGCGCTGCGCACGATCTCGTAGCACCTGGTCGTGGCGCTGCGCAGCACACTGTCGTGGCGCTGCCGGTCGGACACAATGACTGTAACGAGAAGATGGTCCCTGCTTTGGCATCGCCTGTTTCGGGCACAATGACTGGAACGAGATCCCTGCTTTGGCATCGCCTGTTTCGGGCCCAATAACTGGAAGGAGATCCCTGCTTTGGCATCGCCTGTTTCGGGCACAATGACTGGAACGAAATCCCTAGGCGGTCGCATCGCCGCAGACGCGCCTGGAAACACCTGGCGATGAGTGTTGCGGTGACGACGAACGGGCCAAAATGTCCGCCGCCCCGCCGCCGTCGCGCCGGCAAAACCACGTGTCGCAGGCGAAACGCAACAGACCGCCCCGCCGGGGAAAGGAGATCCCGATGGACAGGGGACTGCATCCGCTGTCCGGAGGGATGTCGCTCGATGATGCTCATAACCGAAGTCGGGCGTCCCTTGACGTTTCTTGAGCGCAGCGCACAGAGAAGGCCTCGTTCTCTCGTTCAGGTTCGCACGGGACACTGCAAAGTGACTTCGGGAGAGTTCACATTTTTGTTCTCGTTCCCGGCAAGCGTTAGAACTACGCTGAAAACTCAACCGCTCAGTCAGCAAGCACGGCACAACCCTCACTAAGCCCTGCCAGGCTCTTTCCCCTTTTTATACCACTGCCTAGTTCCTTACAGTAGTCTAGCATCACTCAGAACGCGTCCACAAATTGAAAAATTGCACTAGAAAGCATATCATCACTTTGAAACACTAAACAAAAGCAATATGTTAAAAAAAATCCTGCCTCAGGAAGAAAAACATCAGTAACAAACAATTTTGAGGCTGATTCCAACGTTAGGGGCTTCGACTTAAGCCATCGGCGTTACCGTTGAGACTCCCCTTTTTGTAACGCACCTCAAAGGAATATTGTTGTAAAGCGAGGCTCCAGCGCAGGAGGCGGCCATTTTTGGGAGAGATGGTCTGCAGCCATTGGAGAGGGCAGTGATCTGTCTCAATGATAAACCTCGAGCCGGCTAGATAGCATGACAATTTCTGAACGGCCCACACGAGACATGTACACTCTTTCTCGGTGGCGCTATACGCCTGCTCACGACTGGTCAGCTTACGACTAGCATACAGGACGGGGTGTTCTACTTCTCCATTTTCCCGTTGGCACAGTACAACGCCCATGCCTCGCTCACTAGCATCGCACTGAACAATGAACCCTTTTGTATAGTCTGGCGATCGTAGCACAGGCTGGCTTGTTAGGGCACTCTTTAGGGCGCTAAAAGCTCTTTCCTTTGTCTCGTCCCAGACGACTGTTTGAGGCTCTGTCTTTCTTAGAGCATCCGTCAGGGGAGCCGCGATATCAGAGTACCTAGGGATGTACCTCTGATAGTAGCCGGCGACACCTAAGAACGACCGAATATCGGTCTTTGTGCGCGGTTGCGGAAAGTCTCGCACAGCGGCCACTTTTATTTCAGAGGGGCGGCGACGACCCTGACCAATCACGTGACCGAGGTAGACAACCTCGGCCTGTGCTAACTGGCACTTAGGAGCCTTTACTGTCAAGCCTGCTTCGCGCAGGCGGGTTAGCACTGCCCGCAAGTGTGTCATATGCTCAGACCAGGATGCGGAGAATATCGCTACGTCGTCTAGATACGGTAAAGCGAATTCTTGCTGTCCCCGCAACACTTTATCCATGAGACTTGAAAAACAGTATGGCGCGTTCTTCAAACCAAAACTCAACACTTTAGGACGGAATGTTCCCATTGGTGAAATGAACGCCGCATACCTACTAGCCTCTTCTGTAAGTGGAACCTGCCAATAACCCCTGACAAGATCTAGGGTGGAAATAAACTGAGCGCTACTAACTTTCTCAAGGCGCTCCTCGATGTTAGGGATCGGATAAATTTGATCCTTAGTGATGGAATTAAGCCTGCGGTAGTCGACGCAAGGACGAGGTTCCTTGCCCGGTACCTCAACTAAAATCAAAGGGGAGGTATAATCACTCTCACCTGCCTCAATAACACCGAGCTGTAGCATTTTCTTTACCTCAGCCTCCATAATATCGCTCTGGCGGGGTGACACCCGATACGCCTTGGATCGTACTGGCTCTGTGGAGGTAAGTTCTATATCATGAGTAAGTACAGAAGTCCTACCAGGCCTCTCAGAGAACAGACCTTGAAACTCTTGTAATAGCTGGTGTAGTTCGGTTTTCTGCTCAGGCGACAGCGGTGCTTTACTGATAAGGTCACTAATGACTTGACCGGTGTCTTCCCTGTTCGTCACTGAGCCTAGTCCCGGAAGCTCGACCGGAAGCTCTTCAGGAACGTTTACCATCATGCACACCACTGCTTCCCTGTGTCTATAAGGTTTGAGCAGATTACAGTGGTAAACTTGCTGTGCTTTCCGCTTTCCTGGCAGACTTACCACGTAGTTAACGTCCGACAGTTTCTGAACAATTCGCGCTGGGCCCTCCCACTGCACGTCTAGTTTGTTGTTTAGCGATGTGCGCAATATCATGACCTCATCGCCAACCTCAAAACGACGGGCCCTGGCTGTCCGATCATAATAAACCTTGGCCCTCTGCTGGGCCTTTGCCATTGCTTCACCTGACAACTCCTGTGCCCTTCTTAAGCGTTCGAGGAGCTTAAGCACGTACTCCACCACGACTGGGTCGTCGCCCCTACCTTCCCATGATTCTCGAAGCATGCGAAGCGGAGATCGAAGCGAGCGACCGTACACCAGTTCAGCTGGCGAAAACCCCGTAGCCGCATGCGGCGCGGTCCTTAAAGCAAACATCACCCCAGGCAGACACAGCTCCCAGTCAGTTCGATGTTCAAAACACAACGCTCTCAACACGCGCTTCATGACGGAGTGGAGCTTCTCAACGGAATTCGACTGTGGGTGGTACACTGAGCTGTGTAACAGCTTTACCCCACACCTTTCGAGAAAAGTTGTCGTCAAAGCGCTAGTAAACACTGTGCCCTGATCTGATTGGATTTCCGCAGGAAAACCAACTCGCGCAAATATGGACAGTAGTGCATTAACTATCTCAACTGAGCTGAGTTCTTTAAGCGGCACTGCTTCAGGGAACTTTGTCGCTGGGCAGATCACAGTCAAAATGTGTCTGTACCCCGTGGCTGTTACCGGCAGAGGTCCCACTGTATCAATAACGAGCCGTCTAAAAGGCTCCGTAATGATAGGTACCAATTTCAACGGCGCCCTCGATTTGTCCCCTGGTTTGCCCACCCGCTGACAAGTGTCACATGTCCTCACGAAATGGTCTGCGTCCCGAAAACACCCTGGCCAATAGTACTCTTGCAAGAGACGGTCCTTAGTTTTCTTAACTCCTAGGTGTCCGGACCACGAACCCCCGTGTGACAAGCGCAACAGATCCTGACGATAGCATTGAGGCACGACCAGCTGATCGAACTCCACTCCTCGGCGGTCTAGATACTTCCGGTACAGGACTCCACCTCTTTCCACAAAACGCGCAGTTTTCCTGGCGATACCTTCTTTGACATTGCAGCGCACGTTTTCCAGGCTGCCATCCTTTTTTTGCTCGGCCATCAAAGCCGTCCGGCTGACTTTTAGCAACCTATCAAGTCCGTCTGACGTAGGCGCGATGAGCAAATCAGTAGATAGCTCTTCTAACTTTCCCGCGTCGGGATTTTCCTCTCCAGTATCTGGCGCCTTCAACGCTACAGACTCAATTTTATTCTGTTCGGGCGTGCTCTGAATATCAGCTTGCTGCGCCTCTGACCCTTTTTCGTTGTTTGATAACGTCGGCCCCGCAACTACCGCCTTTGCAGCGAGCTCCCGAACCTTCGATCTGGTTAAGGCCTGAACACTAGCTTCACCAAACAAAAGCCCCTTCTCGCGCAGGAGGTGATCGGACCTGTTTGAAAATAGGTACGGGTACTGGGGTGGCAGCATAGATGACACTGCCGCCTCCGTCTCAAGCGCTCCGAAAGGTCCTTCAATAAGCACTTTTGCTACTGGCAGACACACGCTATGAGCTTCCACGGCTTGCTTGATCCACGCGCACTCGCCCGTGAACATATGGGGTTCTACATAAGACGGGTGAACTACATCCATCGTAGCTGCGGAATCGCGAAGCACTCGGCACTCTTTCCCGTTCACGAGGAGGTCTCGCATGTAAGGCTCGAGAAGCTTCATGTTCTCGTCAGTGCTGCCTATTGAAAAAAACACAACTTTTGGTGTTGTTTCCGGACACTGCGCCGAAAAGTGACCCGGCTTCTGGCACGTATAACAAACGCCCGCTCGCCTCATCTCGAACCGCTTTCTGCGTTCGGCTTCGGCTGCCGCCGTCTCCTTAGGTTCGGTCGCACTGCTTCCACTCGCATCCGCACTACGCGTGTTCCCCTTTGCTCTCATGGGTGTGAACTTCGGCCTCTCAAACTTCGAGCCAAATTCACCCTTTTGACCGTCCTTAGCTCCGCGAGCTCGACGCGTCACAAACTCCTCGGCTAGCTCAGCGGCTCTAGCCACCGTACTCACGTCTGGCCTATCCAAGACCCAGTATCGCACGTTCTCCGGTAACCGACTATAAAACTGTTCTAGCCCGAAACACTGCAGAACTTTATCGTGGTCACCAAACGCTTTCTCTTCTTTGAGCCACTCCTGCATGTTCGACATAAGCCTATACGCAAACTCTGTATATGACTCACTTTTGCCTTTCTCATTTTCCCGAAACTTCCGACGGAACGCCTCCGCAGACAGCCGGTACTTTTTTAGCAGACTCGATTTTACTTTGTCGAAATCCTCTGCTTCCTCTCTATCCAAGCGAGCGACTACGTCGGCCGCCTCGCCGGGTAACAAAGTGAGCAAGCGCTGTGGCCACGTTTCCCGAGAGAACCCCTGCTTCTCGCACGTTCGCTCAAAGTTAACCAGGAACAAACCAATGTCCTCTCCAAGCTTAAACGGCCGCATCAGGTCCGTCATTTTGAACAATACGCGTTCTCCTGCACCGTGTGCCTGACTTCCATTACGAGCGCGTTCCATCTCTACCTCGAGACGCTTCATTTCCAAAGCGTGTTCGCGCTCTTCTTTTTTCTCTTGTTGCTCTCGCTCTTTCTGTTCTTTACGTTCACGCTTTTCTTTTTCTGTCTCCCTCTCTTCAATAGTCTCAAGGCATTCCGACAGCTCGTCATCCTCAGCCTCTAACTCAAGAATAGCCTTTAGCAGTTCAGGTTTTCTTAGTTTGTCTGAGACATCCAGACCCAACTCTCTTGCAAGCTCCAACAATTTCGGTTTGCGCAACGACTTCAAATCCATGGCTGCTCTGAATGCTGCTTTCTCTACTGCTTACTATTGTCTTGCCGCAAACTAACCCGGCAGCAACGACAACCACAATTACCAGCTCTGTTTCTGACACTAACAAAAAGCCTGGCAAAGCTCAGAAGAAGAAAGTCCCGCACTCACCAAACCTCGCAGGCAGGAATTCCGCGCAGTCGTTCCGCTGCAGGCAACCAGTCGTCACACAGGGCTCGTTGCACTGCTCCCGGATCGTCGTTGAGCTGCTCAGCATACTGTCAACTGCATCTCTTTGCTGCTGGCCTCCGTTGTCGTGATCTCGCCGCTGGCAGACAGTTGTTTGAAGTCGTAGGCGATCCCACCGCTGGCAACCAGATGTTTGGAGTCGGACTCGATCTCACCGCTGCCAACCAGATGTTTGGATCGGACTGCTGGTACGATCTGTTGGGAACTCGGCGCTGACGCCCGTGGTTGTACCTGGGTCGCAAGCCCCAAGGGTAGCGTTGGCCTGGCGGCCTGGGGTACAACTGCAAGCATCCGAAGGTCCCGGCAAAGCATGAGTCGACAGGTAACAACGAAACAACTTGTTTATTTTAACATCGCAAAGAGTTGGTGGTCAGGTTTGACCGAAGTAGAGAGACGGGAGAGCACTTCACTCAACGGAAGAAATCGGAGCCCCCTTCTGGCGTCCGGGGGCAGCTGTTTTTATACTCTCGCAGTTGAGGGCAAGAAGGAACCCCTCAAAAGACGAGCACGTGAATGTACAATGGGCTAATGGTGACGCACACTGTCGTAGCGATGCCGTAGCACCATGTCGTGGCGCTGCGCACGATCTCGTAGCACCTGGTCGTGGCGCTGCGCAGCACACTGTCGTGGCGCTGCCGGTCGGACACAATGACTGTAACGAGAAGATGGTCCCTGCTTTGGCATCGCCTGTTTCGGGCACAATGACTGGAACGAGATCCCTGCTTTGGCATCGCCTGTTTCGGGCCCAATAACTGGAAGGAGATCCCTGCTTTGGCATCGCCTGTTTCGGGCACAATGACTGGAACGAAATCCCTAGGCGGTCGCATCGCCGCAGACGCGCCTGGAAACACCTGGCGATGAGTGTTGCGGTGACGACGAACGGGCCAAAATGTCCGCCGCCCCGCCGCCGTCGCGCCGGCAAAACCACGTGTCGCAGGCGAAACGCAACACTCCCGGTCTGCGGCACGCCAACCGAGCCAGCTTCCTCTTTTCGACGTGGTGATTACGGCGCATGCTACGCCTCCTATATAACAGAAGGCCGGTGTACTTCGGTCCATGACGTCATGTTACCTTGCCCGACTGCCGTAGAATTTAATGGGGATGCTCCAGAGTAAACCCAGTAACACCTAGAGAGCACAAGGCCTTTTCACTCCGAGCCATGAAGTCCTGTCATCTGGCTCGAGATTTCCATTGCCGAGACTGGCTTGACGAAAACGGTGATGTCAAAATCACCACTGCTTACTTTGGAGCATGCTCATTAGATTCTAAAGCAGTTAGGCCAGATAGCATGACGTCATGGATCAGAGTGAACAGGTCTCGTGCTATCAAGTGTTTGGAACGCACCGATGGCGCGAGTTGTGGTCGCACCGCTGGTGCGATCGGTTGGGAACTCGGCGCTGACGCCCGTGGTTGTACCTGGGTCGCAAGCCCCAAGGGTAGCGTTGGCCTGGCGGCCTGGGGTACAACTGGAAGCATCCGAAGGTCCCGGCAAAGCATGAGTCGACTGGTAACAACAAAACAACTTGTTTATTTTAACATCGCAAAGAGTTGGCGGTCAGGTTGACCGAAGTAGAGAGACGGGAGAGCACTTTACTCAACAGAAGAAATCGGAGCCCTCCTTTTGGCGTCCGGGGGCAGCGGTTTTAATACTCTCGCAGTTGAGGGCAAGAAGGAACCACTCAATAGACGAGCACGTGATTGTACAATGGGCTAATGGTGACGCACACTGTCGTAGCGCCGCCGGTCGGGCACAAAGACAGGGAGGAGAGGGTGACCCCCTGCTGTCGCATCGCCGCCGTTCGGGCACAATGGCACATACACTCACACACGCACATGAAGACACGTGGCATCGGAACATGCCTGGAAACGCCTGGAAACGCCTGGCGGGGAGCGTTGCGGCGACGCCGAACGGGCCAAAATGTCTGCCGCCCCGCCGCAGTCGCGCCTGGAAACGCCTGGAAACGCCTGGCGGGGAGCGTTGCGGCGACGCCGAACGGGCCAAAATGTCTGCCGCCCCGCCGCAGTCGCGCCGGCAAAACCGCGCGTCGCAGGCGAAACGCAACAGACCGCCCCGCCGGGGGAAGGAGATCCCGATGGACAGGGGACTGCATCCGCTGTCCGGAGGGATGTCGCTCGATGATGCTCATAACCGAAGTCGGGCGTCCCTCGACGTTTCTTGAGCGCAGCGCACAGAGAAGGCCTCGTTCTCTCGTTCAGGTTCGCACGGGACACTGCAAAGTGACTTCGGGAGAGTTCACATTTTTGTTCTCGTTCCCGGCAAGCGTTAGAACTACGCTGAAACTCAACCGCTCAGTCAGCAAGCACGGCACAACCCTCACTAAGCCCTGCCAGGCTCTTTCCCCTTTTTATACCACTGCCTAGTTCCTTACAGTAGTCTAGCATCACTCAGAACGCGTCCACAAATTGGAAAATTGCACTAGAAAGCATATCATCACTTTGAAACACTAAACAAAAGCAATATG
Organism: Dermacentor variabilis; assembly: GCF_050947875.1. Classification (NCBI taxonomy): domain Eukaryota; kingdom Metazoa; phylum Arthropoda; class Arachnida; order Ixodida; family Ixodidae; genus Dermacentor; species Dermacentor variabilis. The sequence goes on from NC_134569.1 coordinate 41,626,016, forward strand.
TTAAAAAAAATCCTGCCTCAGGAAGAAAAACATCAGTAACAAACAATTTTGAGGCTGATTCCTACGTTAGGGGCTTCGACTTAAGCCATCGGCGTTACCGTTGAGACTCCCCTTTTTGTAACGCACCTCAAAGGAATATTGTTGTAAAGCGAGGCTCCAGCGCAGGAGACGGCCATTTTTGGGAGAGATGGTCTGCAGCCATTGGAGAGGGCAGTGATCCGTCTCAATGATAAACCTCGAGCCGGCTAGATAGCATGACAATTTCTGAACGGCCCACACGAGACATGCACACTCTTTCTCGGTGGCGCTATACGCCTGCTCACGACTGGTCAGCTTACGACTAGCATACAGGACGGGGTGTTCTACTTCTCCCTTTTCCCGTTGGCACAGTACAACGCCCATGCCTCGCTCACTAGCATCGCACTGAACAACGAACCCTTTTGTATAGTCTGGCGATCGTAGCACAGGCTGGCTTGTTAGGGCACTCTTTAGGGCGCTAAAAGCTCTTTCCTTTGTCTCGTCCCAGACGACTGTTTGAGGCTCTGTCTTTCTTAGAGCATCCGTCAGGGGAGCCGCGATATCAGAGTACCTGGGAATGTACCTCTGATAGTAGCCGGCGACACCTAAGAACGACCGAATATCGGTCTTCGTGCGCGGTTGCGGGAAGTCTCGCACAGCGGCCACTTTTATTTCAGAGGGGCGGCGACGACCCTGACCAATCACGTGACCGAGGTAGACAACCTCGGCCTGTGCTAACTGGCACTTAGGAGCCTTTACTGTCAAGCCCGCTTCGCGCAGGCGGGTTAGCACTGCCCGCAAGTGTGTCATATGCTCAGACCAGGATGCGGAGAATATCGCTACGTCGTCTAGATACGGTAAAGCGAATTCTTGCTGTCCCCGCAACACTTTATCCATGAGGCTTGAAAAACAGTATGGCGCGTTTTTCAAACCAAAACTCAACACTTTAGGACGGAATGTTCCCATTGGTGAAATGAACGCCGCATACCTACTAGCCTCTTCTGTAAGTGGAACCTGCCAATAACCCCTGACAAGATCTAGGGTGGAAATAAACTGAGCGCTACTAACTTTCTCAAGGCGCTCCTCGATGTTAGGGATCGGATAAATTTGATCCTTAGTGATGGAATTAAGCCTGCGGTAGTCGACGCAAGGACGAGGTTCCTTGCCCGGTACCTCAACTAAAATCAAAGGGGAGGTATAATCACTCTCACCTGCCTCAATAACACCGAGCTGTAGCATTTTCTTTACCTCAGCCTCCATAATATCGCTCTGGCGGGGTGACACCCGATACGCCTTGGATCGTACTGGCTCTGGGGAGGTAAGTTCTATATCATGAGTAAGTACAGAAGTCCTACCAGGCCTCTCAGAGAACAGACCTTGAAACTCTTGTAAGAGCTGGTGTAGTTCGGTTTTCTGCTCAGGCGACAGCGGTGCTTTACTGATAAGGTCACTAATGACTTGACCGGTGTCTTCCCTGTTCGTCACTGAGCCTAGTCCCGGAAGCTCGACCGGAAGCTCTTCAGGAACGTTTACCATCATGCACACCACTGCTTCCCTTTGTCTATAAGGTTTGAGCAGATTACAGTGGTAAACTTGCTGTTCTTTCCGCTTTCCTGGCAGACTTACCACGTAGTTAACGTCCGACAGTTTCTGAACAATTCGTGCTGGGCCCTCCCACTGCACGTCTAGTTTGTTGTTTAGCGATGTGCGCAATATCATGACCTCATCGCCCACCTCAAAACGACGGGCCCTGGCTGTCCGATCATAATAAACCTTGGCCCTCTGCTGGGCCTTTGTCATTGCTTCACCTGACAACTCCTGTGCCCTTCTTAAGCGTTCGAGGAGCTTAAGCACGTACTCCACCACGACTGGGTCGTCGCCCCTGCCTTCCCACGATTCTCGAAGCATGCGAAGCGGAGACCGAAGCGAGCGACCGTACACCAGTTCAGCTGGCGAAAACCCCGTAGCCGCATGCGGCGCGGTCCTTAAAGCAAACATCACCCCAGGCAGACACAGCTCCCAGTCAGTTCGATGTTCAAAACACAACGCTCTCAACACGCGCTTCATGACGGAGTGGAGCTTCTCAACGGAATTCGACTGTGGGTGGTACACTGAGCTGTGTAGCAGCTTTACCCCACACCTTTCGAGAAAAGTTGTCGTCAAAGCGCTAGTAAACACTGTGCCCTGATCTGATTGGATTTCCGCAGGAAAACCAACTCGCGCAAATATGGACAGTAGTGCATTGACTATCTCAACTGAGCTGAGTTCTTTAAGCGGCACTGCTTCAGGGAACTTTGTCGCTGGGCAGATCACAGTCAAAATGTGTCTGTACCCCGTGGCTGTTACCGGCAGAGGTCCCACTGTATCAATAACGAGCCGTCTAAAAGGCTCCGTAATGATAGGTACCAATCTGAACGGCGCCCTTGATTTGTCCCCTGGTTTGCCCACCCGCTGACAAGTGTCACATGTCCTCACGAAATGGTCTGCGTCCCGAAAACACCCTGGCCAATAGTACTCTTGCAAGAGACGGTCCTTAGTTTTCTTAACTCCTAGGTGTCCGGACCACGAACCCCCGTGCGACAAGCGCAACAGATCCTGACGATAGCATTGAGGAACGATCAGCTGATCGAACTCCACTCCTCTGCGGTCTAGATACTTCCGGTACAGGACTCCACCTCTTTCCACAAAACGCGCAGTTTTCCTGGCGATACCTTCTTTGACATTGCAGCGCACGTTTTCCAGGCTGCCATCCTTTTTTTGCTCGGCTATCAAAGCCGACCGGCTGACTTTTAGCAACCTATTAAGTCCGTCTGACGTAGGCGCGATGAGCAAATCAGTAGATAGCTCTTCTAACTTTCCCGCATCGGGATTTTCCTCTCCGGTATCTGGTGCCTTTAACGTTACAGACTCAAGTTTATTCAGTTCGGGCGTGCTCTGAATATCAGCTTGCTGCGCCTCTGACCCTTTTTCGTTGTTTGATAACGTCGGCCCCGCAACTACCGCCTTTGCAGCGAGCTCCCGAACCTTCGATCTGGTTAAGGCCTGAACACTAGCTTCACCAAACAAAAGCCCCTTCTCGCGCAGGAGGTGATCGGACCTGTTCGAAAATAGGTACGGGTACTGGGGGGGCAGCATAGATGACACTGCGGCCTCCGTCTCAAGCGCTCCGAAAGGTCCTTCAATAAGCACTTTTGCTACCGGCAGACACACGCTATGAGCTTCCACGGCTTGCTTGATCCATGCGCACTCGCCCGTGAACATATGGGGTTCTACGTAAGAGGGGTGGACTACATCCATCGTAGCTGCGGAATCGCGAAGCACTCGGCACTCTTTCCCGTTCACGAGGAGGTCTCGCATGTAAGGCTCGAGAAGCTTCATGTTCTCGTCAGTGCTGCCTATTGAAAAAAACACAACTTTTGGTGTTGTTTCCGGACACTGCGCCGAAAAGTGACCCGGCTTCTGGCACGTATAACAAACGCGCGCTTGCCTCATCTCGAACCGCTTTCTGCGTTCGGCTTCGGCTGCCGCCGTCTCTTTACGTTTGGTCGGACTGCTTTCACTCGCATCCTCACTACGCGTGTCCCTCTTTAATCTCATGGGCGTGAACTTCGGCCTCTCAAACTTCGAGCCAAATTCACCCTTTTGACCGTCCTTAGCTCCGCGAGCCCGACGCGTCACAAACTCCTCGGCTAGCTCAGCGGCTTTAGCCACCGTACAAACGTCTGGCCTATCCAAGACCCAGTATCGCACGTTCTCCGGTAACCGACTATAAAACTGTTCTAGCCCGAAGCACTGCAGAACTTTATCGTGGTCACCAAACGCTTTCTCTTCTTTGAGCCACTCCTGCATGTTTGACATAAGCCTATACGCAAACTCTGTATATGACTCACTTCTACCTTTCTCATTTTCCAGAAACTTCCGACGGAACGCCTCCGCAGACAGCCGGTACTTTTTTAGCAGACTCGATTTTACTTTGTCGAAATCCTCTGCCTCCTCTCTATCCAAGCGAGCGACTACGTCGGCCGCCTCGCCGGGTAACAAAGTGAGCAAGCGCTGTGGCCACGTTTCCCGAGAGAACCCCTGCTTCTCGCACGTTCGCTCAAAGTTAACCAGGAACAAACCAATGTCCTCTCCAAGCTTAAACGGCCGCATCAGGTCAGTCATTTTGAACAATACTCGTTCTCCTGCACCGTGTGCCTGACTTCCATTACGAGCGCGTTCCATCTCTACCTCGAGACGCTTCATTTCCAAAGCATGTTCGCGCTCTTCTTTTTCTTTCTGCTCTTTAAGTTCGCGCTCCTGTTTCTCTTTTTGCTCTTTAAGTTCGCGCTCCTGTCTTTTTGACCTCTCCTCAATAGTCTCAAGGCATTCCGACAGCTCGTCATCCTCAGCCTCTAACTCAAGAATAGCCTTTAGCAGTTCTGGTTTTCTGAGTTTGTCCGAGACATCCAGACCCAACTCTCTTGCAAGCTCCAGCAATTTCGGTTTGCGCAACGACTTCAAATCCATGGCTGCTCTGAATGCTGCTTTCTCTACTGCTTACTATTGTCTTGCCGCAAACTAACCCGGCAGCAACGACAACCACAATTACCAGCTCTGTTTCTGACACTAACAAAAGCCTGGCAAAGCTCAGAAGAAGAAAGTCCCGCACTCACCGAACCTCGCAGTCAAGAGTTCAGCGCAGTCGTTCCGCTGCAGGCAACCAGTCATCACACAGGGCTCGTTGCACTGCTCCCGGATCGTCGATGAGCTGCTCAGCATACAGTCAACTGCATCTCTTCGCTGCTGGCCTCCGTTGTCGCGATCCCACCGCTGGCAGACAGTTATTTGGATCCCACCGATGGCGCGAGTTGTGGTCGCACCGCTGGTGCGATCGGTTGGGAACTCGGCGCTGACGCCCGTGGTTGTACCTGGGTCGCAAGCCCCAAGGGTAGCGTTGGCCTGGCGGCCTGGGGTACAACTGGAAGCATCCGAAGGTCCCGGCAAAGCATGAGTCGACTGGTAACAACAAAACAACTTGTTTATTTTAACATCGCAAAGAGTTGGCGGTCAGGTTGACCGAAGTAGAGAGACGGGAGAGCACTTTACTCAACAGAAGAAATCGGAGCCCTCCTTTTGGCGTCCGGGGGCAGCTGTTTTTATACTCTCGCAGTTGAGGGCAAGAAGGAACCCCTCAATAGACGAGCACGTGATTGTACAATGGGCTAATGGTGACGCACACTGTCGTAGCGCCGCCGGTCGGGCACAAAGACAGGGAGGAGAGGGTGACCCCCTGCTGTCGCATCGCCGCCGTTCGGGCACAATGGCACATACACTCACACACGCACATGAAGACACGTGGCATCGGAACATGCCTGGAAACGCCTGGAAACGCCTGGCGGGGAGCGTTGCGGCGACGCCGAACGGGCCAAAATGTCTGCCGCCCCGCCGCAGTCGCGCCGGCAAAACCGCGCGTCGCAGGCGAAACGCAACACAAGGTAGCGTTGGTAAGCCGCGGCGATTTCGAAACCATCGCTTTCGTCAGGCTGGGCAAATTTCAGTCCTACTAGCATGACGTCATAAAGCAGAGAGCACAGGCCTGCAATCTCGTGGCGAGCGCTTAGCTCGCCAGGTCGTAGCCACGTGCCGAAAAGAAGCGTAGCACACTAGGTGCTTAGCCACGATTACACTTCGCTTATACTATACGCTTATACTATACGGGGTGATAAATTTTTAAGTTTCACAGAGTTTTTAAATATCGCCTGTGCTACATACAACAAAATTTTTGTCCTTGAGCTGGATCATTCGTACAGGCGGACATTAGTAGCACGAGAAAGCGAAATGCATAATCGACTAACTAAATTTATTAACTACTCAATTAATTACTTTACGGCCCGTATTGCAACAGAGAGGAGCATGGAGACGCTCAGCGCGCTGGCTCCCGTTGCTGGGTGACTTAAGCAGAAGGTCGCCTCGAGGGGCGCAGCTTTGCGCTCGCTGCAGCCTCCCAGTTTCGGTTTCGCGCGCTCTGATATCCGAATGTCGTCGTGCCAAAGGTCCGTGGGTAATCGAATTTTTCCATATTATATGTTGACATGGCTTGTGCGGCGAGCTCGGTTCAATTTCTATCGCACGATGAGCACCCTGAAACTGAAAGTGTAAAAGTTGCCTATCGGTTTATGTTAATTAGCGACTGATTACCACGTACCACCCGTCACCTCATGGTCGCCAGCACTGACGGCATGTTTCCGAAGGAACCGTTCTTTTATTTCAAAACGGCTATTTTTAAAGATTACTTAAGGTCTTCGTGTAAACACCCGCTATATTCAGAAACACGGCACGCTTGGAGTTCGTTGACGGATGATGCAGCGTTTCAAAGGAAAGCGCAAGAGAGGAGCTCATTTGCAGTACACGCCTCATACATGACGCGTTTTGTTGTGGTGTGTCAAACATTGCTTCAATTCTAATCACACTAATCTAAACCGTAATCCTGATATGAATTCTTCCGGAATTTTTTACCACATTTGAATAATTGGCGTTTCAAATTGCATAGATCCTCATAAAACACTTAGGGCTGGTCGATTGTCTTGTAAGCTCGAAATTAACTTTGAAAACAAGAATAAAAGCAACAACAAAAAACAATCCAACACCGAAGCATTGAAACCGAAACTGAAATGGGTAGCTTGGAGAGCCACATCGGGTGGCGTCTTTAATGACGGCGGAGAGCACCCTTTCTGGACATATAGAGCATCGGCACGGCGTGCTCCTCCAAGCGCTGACCATAGTTTGGTTTTTTGAGACCGAAAGCGTCCACCAAGCCCAAATATATACATAAAAATAAAGAAAGAGCCAAGGAAGCTATCCAATGTCACCTGCTATTACATAAAGAGCTCTGCGTGCTCTAGATGACTATCACCGGATACTACATATTGTCACGTGGTCGTGACGTTAAAGAACACAGTAGCAATACTGTGAAAGGCAAAACTAGCTTTTATTGGGCGAACCTGTGCCCACAAAACAGGCTACCCTTAAAGCACAACGAGAGCGGCGAACACAGTCGGCGATCGTCGAAAATCTGATCAACGGGTCAAGCGCGTCGGCTTTTGTACATCAATCGTCGAACGTTCCAGACTAATCGTTTGGACCCGCGTGCCTTCCACAAAGTTCTACGCCATTCGCGTCAGGCGATAAAATCAGATAACATAAGGTTCGGCGACAACAGACAGCGGATAGAAGCATCGATAACTTTCCAGAAACTTAGGATACATGCAGGCGCGTCCCGCGCTGTGCGATAACATTTGTTAGGCGGCGAAACGTTGTCGCCCGATAAAGATAAGTACACGTGTCAATATAGAGGTTTTATGTCGTGGTTTATCGTTTCATGGCACAGGACAGAGGTGCGCCTACTGGCACTATTTGGCGGGCGCATGCTACTCGGTCATCGACGTCTGCTCGCGAAGTAGGCGCTGACGTCAGCAAGCACAAGTCGGACAGTTAAAAAAAAACAATCATACATTCGGGGGCACGAGTCGGGCGCATGTAGGACAATTTTTATAATAAATTTTCAGCTAAATTAAACAGCCTTGAGTCATGCAGTTTGACACAGATTATCGGAGCACCATAGAGAACACTCAGCAGAAATTTTATTGAGATCCGTCGGCGTAAAAAAGTTTAATTAGTTGGTTTTTTAAAGAGACTACTCAGAACACTTGGATCCAGGAACTTTCCATCAGGGGTATTTGAGTATTCTTCATCATTTGTTGCACAATGTTAGTAAGAGGCGCTCAGGTGATATAAAACGTGGGGAGATGTAGGAAGACAAGCGCAAGCGGTTACCCCTCAAACAGCGAAACATTTATTGAAGCAGCAATAAAAAATCACCGCTCTAGCACTCCGTACAGATGGTTAACCAGCGAAGCTGAAACGTGCGGCCCCGGTGCTTATCACTGGGTCAAACCCGACGGTTCATTAAACGGTGGCATGGTAGGCTGCCGGATCCTCAGTGTAATGGTTGCTTATGCTTGGCTGCACGAGCACGTTCTTGCACTCGGGTGGCAGCATCGGCACGGTGTAGACAAGCTCGTTCCCGGTTCTGCTCACGGCGTTGCTGATCGAAGGCTGCTTGCTCCTCAGGAGTACGTATGACGTGTGGCCTACCCATTTTGGAGCCGGAGAGAAAATGCTACGCGCGCGCTCGGTTGCGACAGAGAGCAACGACGTCACTACTGGCGCAACTAATGGCGGTCCTCTCTTTCTCTTTTTTTTTCGCGCATGCACATGGGGTTGCGCCGGAGTAGTTTTCGGCGCACAGGTGATGGATGGACGGAAAAAATCGGCTAGCTATACCCAGCTTCGCTGTAAAAAAGTGCAGCAAATGTAATGAACGACCCGTGTGATTTTAGAGCGCATGCCTCACGGCATGAGTGGTGAAGACGCCGAGTTTTAGTAAGAGCGTGTGTCATGGGCGACACGTCAACAGCGTGTTTGATTCTTGGTTACTTGACAGATGGCGCCACTATAGTGCGATGTACCAATGTTTTATTTTTAAAGCTTACCCAAAAAGCAAAGCTCCGTACATTCTTGCGCGCCTTTTGACTCAAGTTTCAATAGAAGATTATGCATACGGGATGGTGCTGTAAACGAGGACTTCCATCATTAATCATTTCGAAAAGAAAGAGAGAAAAAATAGTGCATTAGAGTAGTTTTGTGAGTTGAACTATTGAACGCTGACTTGGGACAATTACGAGTGCGTCGTGTTTCAAATGTATTGTCTCGAGCGGAAGGTGGCCCCCTCATTTAAGGTCAAACTCTGTTCATACGCCCACAAAGTGCACAGATGGATTAAAATACTCGGTTAGTGCGTGCCATCTCATGAGCTTCAACTATCTCTTGTTCTGCATCATCCCTCTGTCCTTTAATCCATAGCTTGATCCACGCAGGCCACACAACCGTGCGGATATCTAATTAGCCCCCAACCTTTCCTTGTTGTCTTGTTTTCTTTCTCTCTCTTTCTCTCCAACTTCTGTCTTTTATATGTTTAGTTACCCTTTGATAATTGTAGGTATGTTCATCCTATCTGGCTTTTTTTTTTTTCGCAACGCCGCTAATAAGTTGCAGGGCTTTCACTATATTACTCGTCTTTGCTTTAGGGCCGCCTTGATGCACCAGGTTGGTTTCAATAAACCAACTACGATTGCACCGAATGTATTGAAGCGCACACATTTCATTCTCCCCACCCCCACACCCACCTGCCCACAGAAGGCCTTTCAGATGAAGGTAAAGGATCTACTTCAAGAAATAAAAATATATATGAAAAATCTACTTACGACTTAGTGCTGATTGTAAAAGTCTAAAAAGTGCCAGGATTCAAAGAGATTCTTAAGAGCTCCTTTCACGTTCTCCTGGCGCAACCTGCTGTGACGGCTGCTGTAGCTGAAACGACAGCTTTGCCTTCGCGGCCGGGAATGCAAAGTAGAGGTGCTGCGGCAGCGTGAAAAGTGAGATGCCGAGAAAGACGAACTCCGCGCCGCGTACATTTCTCGCAGGTAGCGGCATCCGCTGGGTGAGCAGGCATCACGTGGTCTTTCGAACACGGGGTAGATACTTACCGCATTCTGCAGGAATTCGACTGTGAACAATAGCACGCAGCCTTCCCGTATAGTGACTGAAGACAAGATGCTTTTCACCGCAGCCACTGGAGATAGAACCTCTCGACGTAGGATAGATACACTTTATTAAAATAATAATCAGAATAATCGCAAATGCTCGGGGCCCCTAGACCAGGGCTCCGCTGGCTCTTGCCATCTTCTCAGCTTTCTGGATAAGCTTGAGCTGGTCGTCGAGAGCCGAGCTGGACAGCAGTGACTCCCGTTGCTCCCTCGTGGTGTTCGTGTCATGGTGTTCTATGTTATGTAGCGTGCACTTCCACGTAATGCGATATAGGGTTGGTGTGGTCCCGCACCACGGGAATTCATTCCTGTAGGCTGTGGGATGTATGCGAAAAAGATCATAGCCATCTGCAGATGGCTGCTACGATCTCTTTGATTAGCTCAAAATGCCGCCATCACAAAATTTGACAATATGGCGGAATTCTCCGATGTTCAGACTAGTACCTCGAGTCTTAGTGGCTATGAGAAGACTACCCGATCATGCACAGAAGTGTGCGCGGTGTAATTAATAAGCATGCGAAGGTGCGGGCGATTGATTACCTCCCATAAAGATCGTTGTAGACGGCTAAGTTAATTGAAACATAAGGATTTAAGTACGTTGAAAAAGCGTTAGCCTCTTGCTGTTTCCCCGCTGTCTCACTTATGTGGGTCACGGATTCGAGCTGTGGGGTGCAACCCGTAAAGGCGAGTGTCCCTCTTGTATGACAGCGTTTTTGAGTTCGTTGCAAGAATAGCGGCAGCGCACCACGCCCGGCTATCCTTTCGACCAATTTGATCAATTAATTAAGGTATGGAAGCTGCCGACCCGAAACTCAAAGTTGATTAATGGCTGTTACTCTCGCGCCGGCACGGTGCTTCCGCGTATCCCTAACAGCGATAGTGCCCGGTGGCTTTTAGCGCAGGCGCCGAAAGATACCAAAAAAAGGAACAACTTCCAGACGAAAAGCAGAACTGGGCGCGAGTGGCAGAGGCTTTGTGCGTCTGTTCGCCCACCATCAACAGACGCACGCACTGCTCTCAAACTGCAAAATATGCGCAGACGGGGTCCGTTTTAGGGAATTAAAAATCGACCTCGTTATGCAGATGGGACCCCGCTGCGTATTAATGCTCGTCATGTATGCCGCTGGAGCCGCTGTCGAGCCGCGTAGGTACACAAGGCCCAATGCTGGCAGACGGCGGCTTTTCCGTACACGGCCGTTGCCATAGAACGGGTCCGCCGCGATCCGTGTCCGTGGTCATGAATACGGCGCCACGGCGCAGAGATCAGCCGCCGGCACGGTCAGTCGGAGCTTGTGATTCGAATTTCAAATTTTTTTACGTGGTCGCCGCGGATCGGGTATTTGTCGAAAATGAGGCACTTTTTCTTTTCTCTCGCCCGCTCTAATACGCTCTCCCCCTTCCTTCTACATCTCTTCCCAACATTTCCCCATGTCCGCGATGACCTTTCTTTTTCTTTTCGTTTCGTGTAGCTGGTTTGAGGGCTTTCTTTTTCTTTCATTTTGTGTCGTTGTGTATTCATACACTGCGGCATTGTATCAGCCATATCATTTAACGAGACAAAACGTGAGCACGTGGGAGCCGAGAGCGTATGATGCCTCATGCATATAGCATTGCGAGGGTGCAATACTGCGATCAATGTCGACGCCGTTCAGGATGCGTTGCTGTCGGAGTAGACGCGAACACATATAAAAGAAAAAAGAAAGAAATACAAGACACTGCGTTCTATGGAGATGATGGTTCAAATTGACGCACCGATCGTAGGCTAAACAAACAAACAAAAAAAAGCCTGGTAGCTTATGTGGCATAGTCGCTTACACACTCGCATTACTTCGTACAAGCGTATTGACTGGAAAAACGCTGCGCATAAATTGTCCAAGTTTAATGATCGCTTCGCGTGGTCTTCGCTTATGGGCCCAGACGAACCAATGACCGCTTGCGTTTCGTGTTGATTTTTGCGTTTGCTTTAAGTGGGGAATTGTTTTCCAGCGAAGCAATCATTTCTGCTGCTTCGATTGACGACTGTTCCTGCGATCTCTTGCATTGGGTTCATAACAACATAGATGTGTTCCTTTTTTTCATTTTTTTGACCGCGGACTGTAGCGCAAAACTGGCACCCGTGTTTTATTGGTCACTTTGAAGGCTACGTTATCGACAACGAAAGAAGCGCCACTGGGTCATTTTTATTGAGGAGAAACCAAAGACGATAGGTACTGTTCTACGTTAACAAACCACGTGCACGCACACGCGCGCAACCCCCCCCCCCCCTCCCCACACACACACACACTTGTGACAATTTTTACTGAATCAGAGGGGAAGGAGCACTTGCATTGCCCTTGTATCGCCACACTGGGTCTACGTACTCGCTTTAAGTCAAAAGCATTCTGAATAAAGCAAAGCTCGCTTTCTTGCTTTCAAACCAGCACTGTACCGTACCTGTGACCGGTTATAGTCTTGTTCTAAGTGCGTGTGTTTAGCCGTTTCGTTTTGTTTTGAGCACTCCTTTAGAGTCGCGACATGTTCTTTTTTACCTGCAAATAGTGCCGTAGATGAGAAGAATTAGCCTGTGTAATGATTTGAAAGATACTCGCTTTACAAACAAATTAGATCAGAAAACTGGGTAGAGACGATAGAAAGCGAGAGAGCCAGAAAAATTACTAAAATGTAAAAAAAAGGGCTTTGCGAATAGAGCAATTCCAGTTCATGCGAACGGGAGGTACCATTCAAAATCACATAACGGCTGGCGTCACAATCAAAATCGAGACGTTTCAACGTGCAGAAACCTGTGTTTGCTCAAGACAACGACGAAAACTCTGCCAGCATAAGCTCTTAACTTAGAGTGGACGACTGCAGGGACCCGGGTGCCTTGTACGCCCTTATTAGCGGCCACTGTGTAAGAACAGCGGAAAATGAACGCTCATGGTAGCGGTATACTTTGCGCTTGACTTTTTATGCGAACATCATTCTTAGCTTACTTAACTCAAGTTGGGTCTACCATGCCTCTTTGCGCCGCTTTCCGATGCAAGGCAAATCGTTTCAGATTTATTTGGCGCTGTACGGAACTGAACGCGAGCGACACGGATTACTCAGAAGCCTGATGCTTCAGCGCTGCGCCACAATTGCCCGCCATAAGCGAAGGAATAATAATCCGTCACGCACCAGCGCGCCACGTATCCTGGAGGCCACGACCGGGCTTCCCGGGTACGCCACTAGATGGCGCACTGTGTCCAGAGGGAAGCGCGAGAGAGGAGCCCGGCTGCAGTACACCGCTCACGCGCACTGGCGTTCCACGGGTGCAATCTCGGAGGCCGCGCAAAAGAAGGGGTCTTTGCGCCGAGTTCGTGGTGGCGCTGCTAGGTGGCTCAGCGTGTAGAGAGAGGAGAGAGAGAGAAGCGAGAGAGGAACCCGGCTCCAGTACACGGCTCAGACATGACGCGTTTTGACGGTGGCGGGTACGGGTGGCAACGCCTACTTAAGTTCCCGCACCTGGGGGCTGTGACGTCTTGAATTTTGATGGCATCTTCTAGGGCCTACTAAATATATATAGCGGTACAGATTGACTACATTTTGTTCTAAAGGAACCAAATATTGAACATGGCACGTTTCGGGAACCTTTATTCAGCCAACGCGGCCCAAATGCATACTTTGGAATCCCAGACGTCACGCTGACGTACCGGCGCTGGGGTTTCTGCGCGAATTCAAATACTAATAATTGGACCTTCATTTTCTCATCTAATAATCAAACTATTTCTTTGAAATGACTGCCTGCAGGGTTCTCAAACAATGCTTCATTAGTCTAAACTGATTTATTGTTTCGCTTTAGTGTCCTTTTAACAGTAGTGCAGTTCATAATACGCCTGCCACCCGCCGCTGGGCGGCTTAGCGGCTATGGTGTTGCGCTGCCAAGCACGAGGTCGCAGGTTCAAATCTCAGCAGCGGCGGACGCATTTCGATGGGGGTGAAATGCAAAAGCTCCCGCGTCCGGTGCATTGGGGACACGTTAAAGATCCCCAGGTGGTCAAAGTCAATCCGGAGTCCCACACTAGGATGTTCCTCATAATAAATTGGGGGCTTTGGCACGTGAGATAACCGAATTCTTATACTGCATAGCCAAGAAGTAATGGCGTACATATAACATTTAATGACACTTTGCTCAAGAGCACAGTTAGTGAAAAGTGGCACGTGCTGACAACATGCCATAACGTGGAACAGCCATTAGCTCTCTGTTGTCGTGGAAACCACTCACTATCAATGCAACGGAAACGGAACTGTGTGCGTCTACTGCTGTCTGTCTTGTCTTCTTCGCTGCGCATCTGTATACACCCAAGAACAGCGTAAACCACAAGGCGGAGTGAAAGAAGGTCTGTTTGCACATTTGCACTTTCTCTTGCTCTTGTGACCTGCGTTATTCGGTTCTGTTGCGTTTCGCCTGCGACACGTGGTTTTGCCGGCGCGACTGCGGCGGGGCGGCAGACATTTTGGCCCGATCGTCGTCGCCGCAACACTCATCGCCAGGTGTTTCCAGGCGCGTCTGCGGCGATGCGACCGCCTAGGGATCTCGTTCCAGTCATTGTGCCCGAAACAGGCGATGCCAAAGCAGGGATCTCATTCCAGTTATTGGGCCCGAAACAGGCGATGCCAAAGCAGGGATCTCGTTCCAGTCATTGTGCCCGAAACAGGCGATGCCAAAGCAGGGACCATCTTCTCGTTACAGTCATTGTGTCCGACCGGCAGCGCCACGACAGGGTGCTACGAGATCGTGCGCAGCGCCACGACGGGGTGCTACGAGATCGTGCGCAGCGCCACGACAGGGTGCTACGAGATCGTGCGCAGCGCCACGACAGTGTGCGTCACCATTAGCCCATTGTACATTCACGTGCTCGTCTTTTGAGGGGTTCCTTCTTGCCCTCAACTGCGAGAGTATAAAAACAGCTGCCCCCGGACGCCAAAAGGAGGGCTCCGATTTCTTCTGTTGAGTGAAGTGCTCTCCCGTCTCTCTACTTCGGTCAAACCTGACCGCCAACTCTTTGCGATGTTAAAATAAACAAGTTGTTTCGTTGTTACCAGTCGACTCATGCTTTGCCGGGACCTTCGGATGCTTCCAGTTGTACCCCAGGCCGCCAGGCCAACGCTACCCTTGGGGCTTGCGACCCAGGTACAACCACGGGCGTCAGCGCCGAGTTCCCAACAGATCGTACCAGCAGTCGGATCCCAAACATCTGGTGGCAGCGGTGGGATCGCCTACGACTTCAAACAACTGTCTGCCAGCGGCGAGATCGCGACAACGGAGGCCAGCAGCGAAGAGATGCAGTTGACTGTATGCTGAGCAGCTCAACGACGATCCGGGAGCAGTGCAACGAGCCCTGTGTGACGACTGGTTGCCTGCAGCGGAACGACTGCGCGGAATTCCTGCCTGCGAGGTTTGGTGAGTGCGGGACTTTCTTCTTCTGAGCTTTGCCAGGCTTTTGTTAGTGTTAGAAACAGAGCTGGTAATTGTGGTTGTCGTTGCTGCCGGGTTAGTTTGCGGCAAGACAATAGTAAGCAGTAGAGAAAGCAGCATTCAGAGCAGCCATGGATTTGAAGTCGTTGCGCAAACCGAAATTGTTGGAGCTTGCAAGAGAGTTGGGTCTGGATGTCTCAGACAAACTCAGAAAACCAGAACTGCTAAAGGCTATTCTTGAGTTAGAGGCTGAGGATGACGAGCTGTCGGAATGCCTTGAGACTATTGAGGAGAGGTCAAAAAGACAGGAGCGCGAACTTAAAGAGCAAAAAGAGAAACAGGAGCGCGAACTTAAAGAGCAAAAAGAGAAACAGGAGCGCGAACTTAAAGAGCAAAAAGAGAAACAGGAGCGCGAACTTAAAGAGCAGAAAGAAAAAGAAGAGCGTGACCGTCAACACGCTTTGGAAATGAAGCGTCTTGAGGTAGAGATGGAACGCGCTCGTAATGGAAGTCAGGCACACGGTGCAGGAGAACGCGTATTGTTCAAAATGACTGACCTGATGCGGCCGTTTAAGCTTGGAGAGGACATTGGTTTGTTCCTGGTTAACTTTGAGCGAACGTGCGAGAAGCAGGGGTTCTCTCGGGAAACGTGGCCACAGCGCTTGCTCACTTTGTTACCCGGCGAGGCGGCCGACGTAGTCGCTCGCTTGGATAGAGAGGAAGCAGAGGATTTCGACAAAGTAAAATCGAGTCTGCTAAAAAAGTACCGGCTGTCTGCGGAGGCGTTCCGTCGGAAGTTTCGGGAAAATGAGAAAGGCAGAAGTGAGTCATATACAGAGTTTGCGTATAGGCTTATGTCGAACATGCAGGAGTGGCTCAAAGAAGAGAAAGCGTTTGGTGACCACGATAAAGTTCTGCAGTGTTTCGGGCTAGAACAGTTTTATAGTCGGTTACCGGAGAACGTGCGATACTGGGTCTTGGATAGGCCAGACGTTTGTACGGTGGCTAAAGCCGCTGAGCTAGCCGAGGAGTTTGTGACGCGTCGGGCTCGCGGAGCTAAGGACGGTCAAAAGGGTGAATTTGGCTCGAAGTTTGAGAGGCCGAAGTTCACGCCCATGAGATTAAAGAGGGACACGCGTAGTGAGGATGCGAGTGAAAGCAGTCCGACCAAACGTAAAGAGACGGCGGCAGCCGAAGCCGAACGCAGAAAGCGGTTCGAGATGAGGCGAGCGGGCGTTTGTTATACGTGCCAGAAGCCGGGTCACTTTTCGGCGCAGTGTCCGGAAACAACACCAAAAGTTGTGTTTTTTTCATTAGGCAGCACTGACGAGAACATGAAGCTTCTCGAGCCTTACATGCGAGACCTCCTCGTGAACGGGAAAGAGTGCCGAGTGCTTCGCGATTCCGCAGCTACGATGGATGTAGTTCACCCGTCTTACGTAGAACCCCATATGTTCACGGGCGAGTGCGCATGGATCAAGCAAGCCGTGGAAGCTCATAGCGTGTGTCTGCCGGTAGCAAAAGTGCTTATTGAAGGACCTTTCGGAGCGCTTGAGACAGAGGCGGCAGTGTCATCTATGCTGCCACCCCAGTACCCGTACCTATTTTCAAACAGGTCCGATCACCTCCTGCGCGAGAAGGGGCTTTTGTTTGGTGAAGCTAGTGTTCAGGCCTTAACCAGATCGAAGGTTCGGGAGCTCGCTGCAAAGGCGGTAGTTGCGGGGCCGACGTTATCAAACAACGAAAAAGGGTCAGAGGCGCAGCAAGCTGATATTCCGAGCACGCCCGAACTGAATAAACTTGAGTCTGTAACGTTAAAGGCGCCAGATACTGGAGAGGAAACGCCCGACGCGGGAAAGTTAGAAGAGCTATCTACTGATTTGCTCATCGCGCCGACGTCAGACGGACTTGATAGGTTGCTAACAGTCAGCCGGACGGCTTTGATAGCCGAGCAAAAAAAGGATGGCAGCCTGGAAAACGTGCGCTGCAATGTCAAAGAAGGTATCGCCAGGAAAACTGCGCGTTTTGTGGAAAGAGGTGGAGTCCTGTACCGGAAGTATCTAGACCGAAGAGGAGTGGAGTTCGATCAGCTGGTCGTGCCTCAATGCTATCGTCAGGATCTGCTGCGCTTGTCACACGGGGGTTCGTGGTCCGGACACCTAGGAGTTAAGAAAACTAAGGACCGTCTCTTGCAAGAGTACTATTGGCCAGGGTGTTTTCGGGACGCAGACCATTTCGTGAGGACATGTGACACTTGTCAGCGGGTGGGCAAACCAGGGGACAAATCAAGGGCGCCGTTGAAATTGGTACCTATCATAACGGAGCCTTTTAGACGGCTCGTTATTGATACAGTGGGACCTCTGCCGGTAACAGCCACGGGGTACAGACACATTTTGACTGTGATCTGCCCAGCGACAAAGTTCCCTGAGGCAGTGCCGCTTAAAGAACTCAGCTCAGTTGAGATAGTTAATGCACTACTGTCCATATTTGCGCGAGTTGGTTTTCCTGCAGAAATTCAATCAGATCAGGGCACAGTGTTTACTAGCGCTTTGACGACAACTTTTCTCGAAAGGTGTGGGGTAAAGCTGTTACACAGCTCAGTGTACCACCCACAGTCGAATTCCGTTGAGAAGCTCCACTCCGTCATGAAGCGCGTGTTGAGAGCGTTGTGTTTTGAACATCGAACTGACTGGGAGCTGTGTTTGCCTGGGGTGATGTTTGCGTTAAGAACCGCGCCGCATGCGGCTACGGGGTTTTCGCCAGCTGAACTGGTGTACGGTCGCTCGCTTCGATCTCCGCTTCGCATGCTTCGAGAATCATGGGAAGGTAGGGGCGACGACCCAGTCGTGGTGGAGTACGTGCTTAAGCTCCTCGAACGCTTAAGAAGGGCACAGGAGTTGTCAGGTGAAGCAATGACAAAGGCCCAGCAGAGGGCCAAGGTTTATTATGATCGGACAGCCAGGGCCCGTCGTTTTGAGGTTGGCGATGAGGTCATGATATTGCGCACATCGCTAAACAACAAACTAGACGTGCAGTGGGAGGGCCCAGCACGAATTGTTCAGAAACTGTCGGACGTTAGCTACGTGGTAAGTCTGCCAGGAAAGCGGAAAGCACAGCAAGTTTACCACTGTAATCTGCTCAAACCTTATAGACAAAGGGAAGCAGTGGTGTGCATGATGGTAAACGTTCCTGAAGAGCTTCCGGTCGAGCTTCCGGGTCTAGGCTCGGTGACGAACAGGGAAGACACCGGTCAAGTCATTAGTGACCTTATCAGTAAAGCACCGCTGTCGCCCGAGCAGAAAACCGAACTACACCAGCTATTACAAGAGTTTCAAGGTCTGTTCTCTGAGAGGCCTGGTAGGACTTCGGTACTTACTCATGATATAGAACTTACCTCCCCAGAGCCAGTACGATCCAAGGCGTATCGGGTGTCACCCCGCCAGAGCGATATTATGGAGGCTGAGGTAAAGAAAATGCTACAGCTCGGTGTTATTGAGGCAGGTGAGAGTGATTATACCTCCCCTTTGATTTTAGTTGAGGTACCGGGCAAGGAACCTCGTCCTTGCGTCGACTACCGCAGGCTTAATTCCATCACTAAGGATCAAATTTATCCGATCCCTAACATCGAGGAGCGCCTTGAGAAAGTTAGTAGCGCTCAGTTTATTTCCACCCTAGATCTTGTCAGGGGTTATTGGCAGGTTCCACTTACAGAAGAGGCTAGTAGGTATGCGGCGTTCATTTCACCAATGGGAACATTCCGTCCTAAAGTGTTGAGTTTTGGTTTGAAGAACGCGCCATACTGTTTTTCAAGCCTCATGGATAAAGTGTTGCGGGGACAGCAAGAATTCGCTTTACCGTATCTAGACGACGTAGCGATATTCTCCGCATCCTGGTCTGAGCATATGACACACTTGCGGGCAGTGCTAACCCGCCTGCGCGAAGCGGGCTTGACAGTCAAGGCTCCTAAGTGCCAGATAGCACAGGCCGAGGTTGTCTACCTCGGTCACGTGATTGGTCAGGGTCGTCGCCGCCCCTCTGAAATAAAAGTGGCCGCTGTGCGAGACTTTCCGCAACCGCGCACCAAGACCGATATTCGGTCGTTCTTGGGTGTCGCCGGCTACTATCAGAGGTACATCCCTAGGTACTCTGATATCGCGGCTCCCCTGACGGATGCTCTAAGAAAGACAGAGCCTCAAACAGTCGTCTGGGACGAGACCAAGGAAAGAGCTTTTAGCGCCCTAAAGAGTGCCCTAACAAGCCAGCCTGTGCTACGATCGCCAGACTATACAAAAGGGTTCATTGTTCAGTGCGATGCTAGTGAGCGAGGCATGGGCGTTGTACTGTGCCAACGGGAAAATGGAGAAGTAGAACACCCCGTCCTGTATGCTAGTCGTAAGCTGACCAGTCGTGAGCAGGCGTATAGCGCCACCGAGAAAGAGTGTGCGTGTCTCGTGTGGGCCGTTCAGAAATTGTCATGCTATCTAGCCGGCTCGAGGTTTATCATTGAGACGGATCACTGCCCTCTCCAATGGCTGCAGACCATCTCTCCCAAAAATGGCCGCCTCCTGCGCTGGAGCCTCGCTTTACAACAATATTCCTTTGAGGTGCGTTACAAAAAGGGGAGTCTCAACGGTAACGCCGATGGCTTAAGTCGAAGCCCCTAACGTAGGAATCAGCCTCAAAATTGTTTGTTACTGATGTTTTCTTCCTGAGGCAGGATTTTTTTTTTAACATATTGCTTTTGTTTAGTGTTTCAAAGTGATGATATGCTTTCTAGTGCAATTTTTCAATTTGTGGACGCGTTCTGAGTGATGCTAGACTACTGTAAGGAACTAGGCAGTGGTATAAAAAGGGGAAAGAGCCTGGCAGGGCTTAGTGAGGGTTGTGCCGTGCTTGCTGACTGAGCGGTTGAGTTTTCAGCGTAGTTCTAACGCTTGCCGGGAACGAGAACAAAAATGTGAACTCTCCCGAAGTCACTTTGCAGTGTCCCGTGCGAACCTGAACGAGAGAACGAGGCTTTCTCTGTGCGCTGCGCTCAAGAAACGTCGAGGGACGCCCGACTTCGGTTATGAGCATCATCGAGCGACATCCCTCCGGACAGCGGATGCAGTCCCCTGTCCATCGGGATCTCCTTCCCCCGGCGGGGCGGTCTGTTGCGTTTCGCCTGCGACACGTGGTTTTGCCGGCGCGACTGCGGCGGGGCGGCAGACATTTTGGCCCGATCGTCGTCGCCGCAACACTCATCGCCAGGTGTTTCCAGGCGCGTCTGCGGCGATGCGACCGCCTAGGGATCTCGTTCCAGTCATTGTGCCCGAAACAGGCGATGCCAAAGCAGGGATCTCATTCCAGTTATTGGGCCCGAAACAGGCGATGCCAAAGCAGGGATCTCGTTCCAGTCATTGTGCCCGAAACAGGCGATGCCAAAGCAGGGACCATCTTCTCGTTACAGTCATTGTGTCCGACCGGCAGCGCCACGACAGGGTGCTACGAGATCGTGCGCAGCGCCACGACGGGGTGCTACGAGATCGTGCGCAGCGCCACGACAGGGTGCTACGAGATTGTGCGCAGCGCCACGACAGTGTGCGTCACCATTAGCCCATTGTACATTCACGTGCTCGTCTTTTGAGGGGTTCCTTCTTGCCCTCAACTGCGAGAGTATAAAAACAGCTGCCCCCGGACGCCAAAAGGAGGGCTCCGATTTCTTCTGTTGAGTGAAGTGCTCTCCCGTCTCTCTACTTCGGTCAAACCTGACCGCCAACTCTTTGCGATGTTAAAATAAACAAGTTGTTTCGTTGTTACCAGTCGACTCATGCTTTGCCGGGACCTTCGGATGCTTCCAGTTGTACCCCAGGCCGCCAGGCCAACGCTACCCTTGGGGCTTGCGACCCAGGTACAACCACGGGCGTCAGCGCCGAGTTCCCAACAGATCGTACCAGCAGTCGGATCCCAAACAGTTCACAGTAGAGATGTTTCAGCTTACCCAGGCAGCGGCTATGACGTCAATTCAATTGATGCGGCTATACCAGCGGCTATAGCAGTGGCCCTATACCATCAACACAATTCTCGTTCAAAACAGCTCTAACTTATAACTGCGCGTGCTAAGCTCATCACCTGAGTGATTAAATAAATCAATCATATTCTGAACAGATCTTGCATGGCATGCGTGCTGCATTCGCATTCTTTTTCCTTTGCCAAAGCACAAAGCACCTGGAGCTTTCTACAGGGCACCTGTCAGCGCTTACCGACAAGGTGGCGTTAAATTAAATTAGTTTGGGTTAGGCTAGGTTTGAAATATCGATGTACATTAAAGAAGACAGCGCCTAACTAAGAAAAGTCGATATCACTAAAATTTGCAAGCGTAGCGTTCTGTTTATTTCTGCTGACTCTGGGCCAGCGTTGTATGGGTCATCCGATTTCAAGCGCAGCACACCCGACCTGCTACGACGCGAAGCCGGCATACTTAGTCTCGCAAGCTTTGTGTATTTTGACGAGAGGTACAGCAAAAAATCTGTCACCCACCCGTGATCATTCTACTTTGTCCCCCTCACTTGTCACGACAGTAGCGGTGGAAGACGGGACAGCGTGCTCACTATTTCTCTGACAGGCAGCCAGTTTTCTTTCCTGGCTGGTTGAAATGATCCACAGCTCTTTCTTCAATGCGAAGATTTGTCAATACAGAAAACAAACGCTGAAATCATCATAGCCGCTCTCTGCGCACGTGAGCTTGACACGTTCTTCCGTGGAGTGCCTTCTACAATGCGTGATATACCGGGTGTTTCAGCGAACACTTTCAAACATATTTTTTAAGGGTTGTCTGTGGCAGATAGTACAATTCTAGTTCATGAGCTGGTCTACTCGAAGAGGCGGACATTACTTGCACAAGAAATTGAAATGCACAAGCGTCTAATTAACACAGATGGAATAATTAAGCTTTCAACTAATTACGTTATGGCCCGTATTGCTACAAATTCTAGCCGTGGAGTTCCAAGGCGGATCCACTTGGAACAAATTCTCCGGATGACACCAGTTTCGATATGTTAATTCCCGAACTTTGCAGAGAAATGCATTGGCGTTCCAGTTACTTTCTTAACAAAATTTCGTTTATGCATTCAAGCACAAAAGTAACTGGAACACCAGTGCACTTCTCCACAAATTTCGGGAATTGATATCTCGAAACTGGTGTTGTCCTGAGAATTTGTTCCAAGCGAATCCGCCTTGCGAACTCCACGGCTAGAATTTGTAAATTGCAATATGGGCCGTATTTTAATTAGTAAAAAAAACTTCATTAGTGATTTTAATTACTCGATTATGCATCTCAATTTCCTGTGCAAGTAATGTCCGCCTCTTCAAGTAAACTCGAATTGGGCTATTTGCCGCAGGCAACCTTCAAGAATTTTCGAAAGTGTTCGCTGAAACATCCTGTATAATGATCTGATTAGCCGAGCACCTTTGTAGCTCAAACGGTCAAGCGAATGTTTGGGAGTAGAATGATTATGGGTTTATTCCAGCACAGCACGACTTGCTTATTTATATTGATTATTAAGATTGGCTTAATTGATTCATAAGGGAGCAAGCCTGCGACTCAGCGATGCTTCTTTACGATAGCACGATACGTCGAGCAACAGCGGCGTATTCTTAAGTAAGCTGTTATGTGAGCAAATAAGATACCACCACCACCACCACCACCTAAGATAAAAATTTAAGCAACTGATGTTAAGAGCAGAAAAAACATTCCGCTCGCAAACATTAAACTAAATTTTAAGGCACCTCTTAAACACCTTAAACAGGTGTTTAAGGTGTTTAGGCACCTTAAAAAAGGGCACCTTTAAAAGGCACCCTTTAAGGCACCCTTAAAAGGCACCTTAAACACCCATCCTAAGGCATCGCTTTAGGGCAGCCTATAAAGTGATTCTAAAGTACAGCGACAGTTTAACCTGCCGGCCCGCCCTGTGTGCTTCTCTACTTCACTCAGTTTCCGGTCTCCTTTCTCCCAGTCTCTCTCACCAACAATCTACAGCTGTGTAGTGGGAAACATGAATCTAAAATTATTGCTTATTGTAATTAATGCATATCGATCATCTTTGATTCAAATAGTGCATGTAGCTTATAGGTTTTCTCATGCAACCTTCAACCTTCATGTCAATTCAAAACGCGTGTTCGGTGCATCGGGAGACCATTAAGCTTTTACTAAAGGCAATGCCGGGGCAAACTTATCGTGCGTGCAACGAAATTTCAAGCCCGTCTAAAGCGCGTGCACGAGTGGCAACCCGGCAAAATTTGCCGCAAGGAAACGACTTATCAGCGGCTTCGTGCAACCACACAAAGAAGAAATGAAGACGAAACACTGCACTTGAACTTTGTCATTTTTAATAATATATATATAGCTTATGTATATATATATATTTACAGCAATACAAGCATCAGCAACAGCAGCAGCAGTTTTTTCTTTTCTTTTTTTGTCGCGCGAAGAAAGAAAAAACAAGGGAAGAAAATATCCACTGGGAGTTGCGAGCTGGAAACATCTCACTACACAGAGAGTTAAAACCTCGAAGTCAAAACAGGCATGTGCGTCTGTGCGTGTCTTTTTTTTTTAATTTTTCCCCACTGTTCAGCCCGCGCACTCGGTATGCGTGGAGGGAAGGATTCAACAGCGCGCGCACGTCTGTGTGCACAAAAGTTACGAACGAGGGAAAGGAGGAGTCGCGGTGCGAGTTCCACGAAGGACACAAGGACCAGGAAGCAGGACCACATGGTTAGCTGTCCTTTGAGTGTCCTCGCTTGTTGTCCCCGCTGGTGTTGAGCAGCTCCTTCGTCTAGGCGCGTTGCCACTGCAGACGCAGCAGTCCCCAATGTCCGGCCGAGATTGCCGCGTCCATCCAGAAGCGAGCCGTAGGTGTGAGTCAGAGAAGGCCACGTCGTTGGCCACGCGAGAAGGTCTCACGGGGCAGAACAAACGTCTTTAGTTTCCCTCTAACTTCGGAACTGGTGAACCGGTGCTGAATAGTTAATGGTTGATCTTTTCCCGTCATTTGCGACAAACATATAGACACTCGCTGGGGACTTGAGCAGCATAGGAATGATCGCCCGACGTGCTAGATGCGTCGGTTGCGGTCACTGCTGTTTGCGGTGGTCGTCCCGGTAACTAGACATAACGCAACGTGTCTTTGAGGTAACACGATGGTAAATGGGAGGCACATGTTTACACGCACGCGGGACATTGCACTATACTCACAGAGAATGCATCGGGCAAAAATTCTACCAGCAACTCAAATGACGCTTCCTTTGCTCGTATGAAATAATTCTCATTTTCATAGTACCTCCTAGTGCATTATAGCGCTATATAGTGTTCTGGTTTCATAACGTTGCCTGACATTTTCGACTTGGTAACGGCCAATAAACAAGCACGAAAATAAGCTAAAAACAACGAGTAACTAAGAGCGTATGTTAGATTTTTATTGATTGTGGATTCTCTTCCCCGTTGGCTTGTAATCTGAAACTTGCCCTAAATTAGCCATTTGATATGTCACTTTTTGCGCAAGCAACCATATTCGAAATTATCTTACTATTAATTGTCGGCTGACTACAGATACCTGCCCTAATATAAATAAATGGTATCACCAAACATACACTCTTCGCAAATGCATCGTTAAAAAATAAAGAAAGGAAATGAATATATGAGTGTTTTTATGTCGAAAAGAAGGAAATCATTGTTTTATGAAGGCTGGTACAGTGTTTCTCATCACGAATTGCTTCTAAACAACTGCTGTAAAGTGTATGAAAAGAGAACAGGGTCTTTCGCGCTCACAAAAAAATTATATCCTGTATTACTTCTACCTTAAAGTTTAGTTGGCACAGCCTAGTACCCACAGAGTAGTTTTTATGATAGCAAGCTCCTAGCCTAACGATTGCGTGAGGGCAAGCCCATTCTAGGGCACTCGGCGTCATACTTCTTGCTTTTACTGCAGGTAAACAATGACTAATCGTTGTTTTTAGAGTCGTTATTCACATACTACTCCTGACTCGTACTTCCCTGCCACTCAAGCGGCCTATAGTGCAGTAGAGAGTCGATACTCTTACTGAATGCGAGGTGCTGGAGCAAAGTTCAATGTTTGTGTTCAAGCGACGACGTCATCAAAGGAATATCTACAACTGCGGCCGAAAGACACTTAAGACCGTATTACACAATAACAGAAAAATGAAATAAAAAAATACACACATACATGTAAAAAGAGACCAGCTCCGCTTATCGTGTGACAACGCACAGCACTGCCCCGTGAGATGCGTCCAGAGAGAAAGCGTGGCTCGACTCGCGCTCTTCCCACCACCTCCTGCAGTGGCCGCGTGTTCTGCGCAGCCGCCGGTCGACGTGGTCACGCGCACGACACCAACACGAAGAGGCACCGGTCACTCACGATTGCCGTCGCATTCAGAGCGTATCTCGGTGGTCGGATGGAGCATTATGCCATCTCTCCCCTCTTGACTATTTTGACGAAGTCATCTTGAGTTCCTCGGTCACGAAGCAGACGACGCTCACAACGTGTCCAGTCTCACCGTCGTATTTCCCGAAGCACTGTGACGCACGTTCCTCGTGCGCTACGAACAGAGTTAAGCGTTTGCCGTTGTTTCCAATTGGTTAGAGACGTTAAAGTGAACGAGAACCGCGAAAAATACCTTCGCCTGTCCGAGTAAGTCTTGCGCGACACTGCGTCCGACAAATTTCAAAAGAAATACCGGCACCTTGAAGCACGTGCAGGTTGCATCCTAGCGGTAGCTAGATTTCAGCAAACAACGCCGGAGGTTACGGGATAAGGGTGAGTTAAAACTGAACAACAAGTGAAAAAGGAATGATGCACAAGACATTTATGACATTTCTGCAGCTGCATGTCTTCTATGTACGGGGGACGCCAACATTACACCGTTACCTGAGAACATTGTAGAACATCAATAAGAAAACCGGTCAGCCAAACTACGGCCACGATAGCCAATGGTCGATGCATCTGGAAGACCAATTAATTGACAAGATTTTTCATATATACTCTTGAGGTGTTAGCTATTTTTCTTTTGCGAAATGAGGTTTACGGTACAGTTGGGTTAGTGTACCAGCGCAAGTGATTTGTGTACATGTGGGCGCCAGTGTTGCTTTCTGTTTTTTATCACACCCAGACTTATGTCAACACAACTTAGGAGCCGAACTATACTTGCTCGCAGCTACATTTCGCAGCTTGTAAGTGACACGTTGCAAACGCCGACAACGCATTTTTTCTCTCGTTTTGAGTGCTTTGTTGCTTGCTAATTGTAGTCTGCTGCCGTTCACGATAAGAAGTAAACCAGATGGGAAATTTGATCATATAAAAAGCCAACGACAACAACAACAACTGTGCACAGACGTCGAGTTGGAGATAAGGAAGAGCGAAATTCTGGAGGTAAGGTTTCACAACTCTATCCGCAAAGTGTTGCGCAAATATTAAAGCCAGATTGACAGCGCTGTTCCCGACAAACAGCTCAACCTTCTGCACTCACGTTTCTTAGAAAGTTGGCATCTTGCGATTTATTTTGCGTAATGCTACCTTTAGATGCAGTATCCCATTGCCTGTGTTATCCAAAATAAACCTGCAGCAATCCTCGTGTGCGCTGATGCCGAATAAAAAGGCTTATATTTTCTTAGCAAATCAACGGTGGCGCCGTCTTTCACTGCTACGACGAATGCAGCATGCGTCGTGTTTTGTTGTAACAGCAATAGAGGGTGCTGCCGTTCTTTTCGTCGATATACTTATTTGTGCACCGAATGGTCCCAGACGACACCCAGTTGGTGTATTTCAGAATGAAACAGGCAAATACTATATCCAAACATGATAATAAATGAAATACAGCGCGGAATCCCACTTTCCGTGCGAAATTAACTTGAGTGCGAACGAGCCAGTGGCCGAGCCTAAAGAGCCGTGTATACACGAATTCCTCATTCGCACGGAATTCTGTAAAAAAGTGCACTCCCTAGCAAAAAATATAAAATTTAGTTAGAGAAGAAAGTTGGGTTTGCTGTTGCACCCCTTGACGAAATACAGCGCACACACAAAAACGGAAACAAAGGCAATGACGACACTACAGCGCTGTGGATTCGCCTCGGCCTTTATCGGCGTTTTAGAGTGCGCTCTTTTTTGTTCGTCATAAGCATATCAAACGAAAGCAAAGTTCCTAACATGAGAAAAGCGAAGTCATAAGATATGTTGCACTACCCTCGTTCAACAGAGTACTCGAAGCCCAGAAATATATGTATGTGACACATACGGTACCTTGCTTGTCTGTAAGACATATGACACTGGGTGTGAATATTAGGTCATGCCTCCTTCTAGTTTTCAACCAGGTTCTCGTTTCAAGTGCGCCGTAACTCTCTTGCTTGTATAAACACTCATCGTTTCCGCAGGATTTCTCATTCTGGCTCGAATGCGGAGCCACTGCAAATACTGGTAATGATGCGAGACAGGCGAAGGTAGCTTTCGCGGCGTTCTCCCTACTGTATGTCGAATTTCAGCCGGTCGTCATACGACAGTCGGTTAGCCAATACAAGCATTTTTCGCTCTCAGGACATGTGTATCCCGTTAAGGTGGTGAACGTCTCGTCGGGCCAACGTTTTCGCAGCTCCAGACAGTTTTGTTGGCCCAGCCTGAGAGCCGGCGCCGTTGTCTTGCTCTCATGCCGCTCTAACGTCATATCGTCGCCTTCTTTGTAGCTTTTGTAATTATCAATTTTTCGCTCTCCACTAGGTACGTAAAAGTCCAATCTATTAGCCATTGTGCCACCAGACTAGAGTGCCGAGCGCAGAGTCTTCAGGATCCACCACCAGCAGAAGAGTCTTGCAAAGCGGCCGCCGTTAACTGCGCAAAAGACAGAACCGGCAGGAGGTGTTTTTAGAACAGCGAACACCGGATGGTTGCGAATGTAATCTGTTTTCAGAATGTGGCTTTTCTGGGCTCTCCGATGGTACTAGTTCTCAAAACTCATGTATAGAATCCAGAAAAGTCTGATGACGGAACAATTTTTAAAAAGCATCGGCCTGCTCACTTTGAGACGTGACGTCATTCAGTAAGCTTGACGGCCCACACGTCGCTATAGGTTGAGGCAGGATGGGGCAGACATCGATTATCCTTTTCGACCCTACTAGATGACGTCAGAGTGAGAGCGCATACGCTCTTTGTTATAAATGATGCACACTGTGACTGCAGAAATAATCAAGAAAGGAAGCACGAAGTACCATACGTTACACAGTCAAGCTTCTCTTCCACTCCCTGCCTAAACCACCAATAACTACTTCTGTTTGACGTCATTCTGTGCAAGTTCCTTCTGCTAGCCCGAGTAAGTTGGCTCAGTGTGAGGCCATGCGTGCTGTGTTAGCAATTGTTTTGTTTCAGGCATATTTTATAGGGCACGTGCTTAATCGGCTCCTCGGTGCTGCATATGAGGTGCCGTCACGTTGTAAGATCGTATGGGGTGAGGGGAGGATATATTACCTTTCGCTCCTTGCGTATCTAATAAGATTGCGTATCTGTTCCCTCTTCCTCCATTCACATGCGTACTTGAATTTCGGAAGCCACCAATTTTAACCCCGCAGCAAGGACTTGGCGATAACAGTCGGTATAAATGGTGATGGCAGAACATGGTAGTATCTGAATTTGGGATCGATCACTGCGAATTTAAGGAAAACGTTAGGTCACGTAGTAACTTTCCCAGCCAGTACGAATGAACAACCCCGGCTTCTTACGACGTTCACCTAAGAAGACGGGAGAGCCGGGAAAACAGACCACGGCCGCGCTGGAACTGCGTGCGCCCTGCCCACGACGACATACTCACGCGAAGAAGTGGCGGCACGGTCAGAGGCGAAGCGGAACCCTGACGACCGCTGGTGGGCTCCCTGGACGGTCTCCTCGGAGCTGAGCGCGACCACGCGCGACTGCGTGGCCGTGCACTTGAGGCGCAGTCCGTCGCTGTCGCTGAAGTGGCGTGCCTCGACGCGGAACCGAAGTCCCAGCACGGCAGCCTGCGTGCCGTCCGCGTAGCGCACGTTCGGGAACCGCACCGCCTCCGGACCTTTCACCTGTGCCGAAACGGAGACGTTCGCGCAACCGTTGAACAGGCTGCAGCTGGCTTGGCTTAGTCATTGCCGCCGTCGCCAACAGACCAGCATGAAATAAATAAATAAATAAAGGTATTGAAACGTCACCAAAAGGGATGCGTACAGCACAATTCCGCAACGCCAAATAGACGCCTTTATCGAAAGTGGAAAGCCGACGTGTCAGAAAACGACGCAGAATCGGAACGTGATAGCGAAACTACTTTCGAATTTCTGCACGAGCTCGCCATCGCATCTATAATTGTTTCAGTTTGGTCTTATTATTTTTTTTCGTGGCATGTTCATAAACGGGCACGCAGATTTTGGGGAGCATCAGAAGGTCCCAATGTAAACACTGTCAGGGGAGCTTCCTATTATTACTACATAGAGAAAAGCAATTAATGCTGCAGGCACTAATGGTACGAAGTTGAAAAGACCAAAATGCAACCTGTAAAAGCAAACAACCAACTAATGAAAATAAAACAACCATTAATTGTTGAAATATAGCAATAACGAATGATAAAGCAACATAACAACCAGCACTAAGAATACAAACGTGCTTTGTAGAAAACGAATAAAATGAAAATGAATAAATAAAAGAAAGCAAAGAATAGCACTGCTTTATATTAACATACGCAAAAACGTTTATGGTGCGATGCATACAAAACACAATCGTACATGTAGAATATTGAATATGCATTAAAGGAAAACACACTATGCATCCTGCAATAAATTATTCAAATTTTAAGATACGCAGTGATTACCGCGGAATGGAGCAATAAAAACGAAATAAAAAAAGAAATAAGAATGATAAAATGGGAACACCAAACTATTCATGAAAGGTGAAAGGATTTCTCGAATACAAAGGATTTCACTGAAATAAACAAGAGGTGTCGCAGGAAAAAAAGACAGAAAAAAAAAAAGACGGTGGTAGCTTTTGTAGAGATCAAGCTCACAGAACATTATACAATAATTATGACGTCACGTCGATGTCGTCTAGCGCAAGTGTTTGACAAGTGTTTCTGTGTGGGCCGTTTTTTTTTGTACAGGCCTGTATCGAACATAAATGAACTCTGCACCAAGACAGATATCATCGTTCTGTGAACCGCATAAATATGCTCGAGCATGCAAAGCGGACAAACTTGATATGTTACTGTTACAATGCTTAGGATGGTTTAGCGAAAGCCCTACTCGCAACTCACAAGTCTATAACACTGTTGTGTATAATATATGAATTTCGTCCGTTTAGATGTCCTAATAGATGCGGTTTATATAATTTTGATATCGTTAATTATTACGGAGTTACAAAGTTGCAGAGTTCATAGTCGAGTTTTCTGACATTTTACGATTTTCACAAGCTTTCCTAAAATTATTGATAATGTAAATTGAAAACATACCATCTACAGCTGCTATATCTTATCTTATTATTTTAAATGCAAGAAAGTTCGTCAAAATTGGTGCTGTGGACGTCGAACGATACTTTTTTGTTCCCATGTTTTTTAGTAAGAGGTTTCAAGCTGAAGCTGAAGAAGTGTGCTCCGCGTTACAGGCAATCCAACCTCCTTCTTGACAACAGGAAAAAAATTGTCGAGCACTTGTGTGCCTAATTTATTACTTCATTGATTTTTTAGAAATAAGGGCGAGCAATAAAATAAAAAAAGTAAAATGTGATGCTATAGTGTAACCGATTTAGCTGTTGAATGATTTTGCGTTTCCCTCTCCTTCTGCACTTAACGATGCGGTCGATACGATGAGATTTACCGAAATATTTCTTGGAAGCTTGCAAATGCATGCGAGATGGATGAATGCTAAATTTTTTTGTACTGATTGAAACCGGTACCATCGCTTCCTCTATCAAGTCCCGCCATATTGCGTTCGAAAGATTAGCATACACAGTAGCTGATGGCTTGATTAATAAATTTGCTTAGAACTTTGCATAGGCGCTGCTTGTGACTGAAAGCATGGAAAGAAAACAGTTGAAGGAAAGAAAAAGAAGTCGACCATTGCTTTTGCGAACACTGGGCCCAAATTTTTGTTTTCGTCAACAGCAACTGCATATCAATTGGAAAAGCAGTTCGAGCTAAGATGAACTGCATTATTGAGTTACCCTATCGCGCGAATGAAAAAAAGGTAAAGGTCAGCCTCGTGCTGCTAAGCCAGAAATTGCACGTGGAAACAGAAATCTCCAGCAGGTCAAGCTTATAGGCAAACAGTGGCAAGCAGCTTTTCATTTCGTGCATCAGTGCAGAAATGTATACGCTTGGGGGAGTAATGATGTCAGGAAAGAACTAATGCGCACAAAGCGTAGTTACGATTGCCTTCGAGGTTCTCGTTGTTGCTGATTTCGCAAGAAAGGTTACCAACATTGCTTTACTGTATTAAAGATTCAGTCGAACTTCTGCATGCGCGAGCCTTGCAACGATGTGGTGGTTCTGGACAACGTATAGTGCCCTTAGTCATTAAAGAACTAGTACATTAGTTGCCAGCATAAGCTTGCGCTCAAAATGACTGTTACTTGCACAACCACAATTGAGGCAAACGATGAGAAACAATGTTTTTTTTATTCATCTTGTTGCTAGCCATATGTCGTTGGTATAGAGCAGCATTACGTATGCACATATACGTATGTCGACTCTCGTTTCATTAAACATACATTTACTCATAAACACAACTGGTTATAGCACAGTTTCTCGTGCTTTTCCTACAAAATAAAGAAAAATAAAGAAAATGAGAAAAGCCCCGAGCTGCGGGTTCCAATGTAAATGTCGCAGTAATAGCATTGCGATAACTGAGTTATGATGACATTGGTAGAACACTGAACCTGTTTGGTGTGCAACATAATATATGTTAACAATAATCGAGCACAGCCACTCGGCCTGCGTCAAGGAAGCCCAGCTCAAAAAATTGTGTGACGTCTGTGAAGTGCTTGACCACGTGAGAGATAAAAAGTTAAAAATATTATCTCGGTTACTCGCCGAGCGTTTTGCAGATTTTGCCTTGTGGGCTTTTTTACTTGCGAGCCACGAATGAACGACGTTGCATGAAATGCTGTGCTACAACATAATTCATATTGTGCACTTACTTTCGGTTGAAAGTTATGTTCACTGTTTGCACTAGTTCGCGAACCGACTTGGGTGAAGCTCTTTATATGTAATATGTACCTCCAAGATGTGTGGTGATTTGGCTCCTTTCTGCGACAGCGAGGTAACCTTGGTGTTCACGCTGGTTCATTTGATCTTGTTTGAAGCCTCTTATGTGTCTTGCCTAATCAAGCAAAAACTAATAAAAGCTGGAAAAGACGCTAAGGTCGGCTACGGTATCTCAGCCAACAGCCGTCCTTTGACAAGTACTTGCTAGATGGCAAAAAAAAATTACGTGTAAGCAACAAGTCGCTTTGACACAGCATGTTTTCATAGTTTTGTAAGCGCTGCTGTTTTATCCGATACTACAGGGAGTCCTTTCAGCACTCGTATAAAGGGAAACCACACCACAGCACTTATTAGTTAATAATATGGCAACTTGGTTACTTGGTATTATGGTACCTAAACGCAAAATTTTATGTAGTTGTGTTCACGCCGCTTTATATTGGTGTTTTCTTGGCTATGATCTCAGTGAGCTGCATTTGCTGCACTATTCGTGACTTTCATCATACGTACATCTGTCACGACGTAGGGATTTTCACCGTAGAAGATTCTTGAACTTGTTCAGTACGAACAGATTTCGAAAATGAAGGCGAAGCGTATGCTCTCTGTAACACACGAACACACAACACGCTTCATAGGAATTCAGTGACATATAATTAAAACAAAAAATGACTTATGAACACCTCTACATATCAAGTCAATAATTAGCCTTTAATCTATATATTGTGAAGCCGCAATGCTGGCAAAGTTCCGGATAAAACGGCGAAAGTATGAGGCGAGCCCAATGA
Organism: Dermacentor variabilis; assembly: GCF_050947875.1. Classification (NCBI taxonomy): domain Eukaryota; kingdom Metazoa; phylum Arthropoda; class Arachnida; order Ixodida; family Ixodidae; genus Dermacentor; species Dermacentor variabilis. The sequence goes on from NC_134569.1 coordinate 41,659,153, forward strand.
AGCTGCGCAGTTCTTTTGCACGAAGTGGACGTGGAAAGTTGAGCACCGCGGAAATTTTATCCGGATCGGGCTGGATGCCGTCTTTGCTAACGAGATGACCCAGGACTTTAATCGTTGTGCTAGCGAAACGGCACTTCCTCGTGTTTAGTTGAAGTCCGGCATTAGAAAGGCATGTGAGCACTTCATCTAAGCGTTGGAGATGGTCCGTGAAAGTCGAGGAAAACACGACGATGTCGTCGAGGTAACATAGACAAGTTTTCCACTTGAGGCCGCGAAGAACCGTGTCGATCATTCTTTCAAATGTGGCGGGAGCATTGCATAGACCGAAAGGCATTACATTAAATTCATAAAGACCATCCGGAGTAGAAAAGGCGGTCTTTTCTTTGTCCGCTTCGTGCATTGGGATTTGCCAATATCCGGAGCGAAGATCAAGGCTGGAGAAATATTGCGCGCCTTGCAACGAATCAAGGGCGTCATCGATACGGGGCATCGGATATACATCCTTACGGGTGATCTTGTTTAGCGCACGGTAGTCAACACAAAATCGTACCGATCCATCCTTCTTCTGCACCAAAACGACGGGTGATGACCAAGCACTGGCGGAGGGACGTATGACGTTTCTTTTCAGCATATCGGCGACGTTCTCCTCGATGATTTTGCGTTCGGCCAAAGAGACTCGGTAGGGACGACGGCGTACAATAGTCCGGCCATCGGTGTCGATACGATGGAAGGCAACGGAAGTCTGTCCGAGTGACGAAGTATCCATATCGAAGGAGGCCTGGTGCTTCGTGAGCAATTTTAGCAACGCTTCATGTTGAGCAGCAGTAAGGTCAGGGCTTATCACGGAAGTAAGGGCAGATGAAGCAGATTTGTCTTGTTGAGGAAGAGCTTGCGAGGCGGCAAGAGGAAGCAGGGAGACTGGTTGGGTATCCACATAACAGGTCACTGCGGAGCCTTGAGGTAGGAGGATTGTCTCAGTGGTCGCATTTAAAGCGATGATTAACGCAGAGCTTTCTTTGAACCGCACCAGGCAGGAAGCGAAGACAATCCCACGGGCAAGACAGCGACCGTAAGGAGTGATGAACACGTCGCCATTGGTGATGTCCGTAGAAGAGAGACTTATGACTTGCTCGTGGCCGGGAGGCAGTACAGAATCGGCAGCAGTGAGAAAACGCAGTCGTGGCTCATCGGTACTCCCGCTGCAATGAACTGTCTCGCTCATATGGACTACACGTTGACGGCAAGAGATTAAAGCGGACGCTGACGAGAGAAAGTCCCAACCTAAAATTAGTTCATGAGCGCACGGGAATAAAATCGCGAACTTAATGTGATGACAGATACCATCAATGAAGACGCGCGCTGTACATTGGGCTGATGGTCGAATGATTGCTCCATTAGCCCCAATCAAGGATGATCCAATATAAGGCGTCTTCACTTTCCGCAGACGAGAGCACAGGTCCGCGCGCATAACAGATATAGTAGCTCCCGTGTCAATCAGAGCTAACAAAGGCACACCCTCCACAGACACCGATAACATGTTCGAAGGACGTTCAGGAGGACTTGGAGCACTTCGCGGCGATGCAGTTTTCCCTCCAAAAACTGCACTGGTTAGTTTTCCGGTCGCTGGACATGAAGTTGGGAGACAGGTCGAAGTGGCGAAACAGAACGTCGGAGCGGCGATGGGGAGCGGCGTCTCGAGGCACGTGTGATGAGTGCGGTGTTGGAGAAGTCGGCCGGAGATGGAGATCGGCGAACGGGAGGATTATCGTCATAAGTGCGGTAAACGCGAGGAGGTGGCTCATCGCGTTCAAAGGCCGCGTAACCCCGACGTTCGTCTTGCTGGCGGCGTCGGCAAAACCGGGAGATATGTCCTCGAAAGCCGCAGTAGTAGCAGATAGGTCTCGACGAACGCCAGGCAGAGTAGTAAGGTGGGTTCGCAGCTCGGGTGACTAAAGGTGCCAGGTGATCGTTAACAGGCGCAGGGGGTGTTATTGGAGACGGCGCGGCTGGCATTGCAGCAATCTGGGCGTAAGAAGCCGGTTGTGGGCAAGGAGAAGCGTTGGTATGCTGGGCGTTCTGCAGGGACGCCAATTCCTCCTTAATAATACCGCGCAGGTCAGTAGAAGCAGGTTGGACGTGAGCGCTGCTGCAAGGGGGTGAGCCGTGCGCTCTCAATTCCTCACGAATTATGGCTCGAATGATAGACCGGAGCTCAATACTGTTTGCCAGGGGGTTGTCGGAAAAGTCCGGTTGCAAGCGGATTGACTGCAGGGCGTCGAGGCGCTGACAGACGGAGACGACGTCCGACACCGTCGAAGGGTTTTGAGCGGCGAGTGCGTTGAAGGCAGTAGATCCGATACCCTTAAGAAGGTGTCGCACGCGATCAGGTTCTGGCATGGCACTGTCGACACGGCGGCAAAGCGCGAGGATGTCCTCAATGTACGAGGTATACGATTCGCCATAATGCTGGACGCGCTCAGACAGCCTCTTTTTCGCAACTTCCGAACGAACCGTGGGTGTGCCGAAAATCCGCCGTAGCTGCTCCCTGAAAGATGACCAATCACGGAAGTCTCTCTCATGATTCAGGAACCATGTCTTGGCTACTTGAGAGACGTAAAATGGCACGTTGTTTAACCTCGACGTCTCGTTCCAGTTGTTGTATTCACTGACACGATCGTAGTTGTCGAGCCAGTCTTCAACGTCCTCACCAGGCAAGCCAGAGAAGATTTCAGGGTCGCGATACCGGTTGTTGGCAGGGCTGGGATTGGGGGTGGCTGGCACTTGAACCGAGATGGTGGATGCTGCGGTCTGGTCTTGCGACATGGCGGCCTCTTGGCGTAAGCGGCGTCCCGAACGTAGCTCCAGGAGAGATCTTGAAGTGGATTGAGGTCGAAGGGATCTTAAAGCGCCTCCACCACTTGAAATACCACGGTTGAGACGACGCTTTATTCCAAGAAGGAAAAATGGCGCCGACGCAAAAACGAACACGAGCCGATGATTGATGATGACTTTGTACAGATGAAGATGAAGTCCGCATAAATGCTTACAATATTATAAAAGTTCACATATCACCATGGTTCGTGTGGAGTGTCATAGAAGTTCATGGCCAAAGGGGTACAGGCGTCGAGCAGGCTACGACTGAGTTATTCAGCTGGAGACAGGCGGCCAGATGACGTGACAAGGCGAAACTGGAACAAAGGCCAGGAAGATGCAGAGAGGCTGTGTTCGGTGCTCCGATGAATGCTCCAAAGGCTTCAAATGTTGAGCTGCAGGATCAGCAGAGCCAGGCAGGGGCAGGAGCCAGGACCTATCGGCCGCGGGGCTGCTTCTTCCGCCGCTGCTGCCTTCAGCTCTCCGCTTCTTGTCTCACAAATGTCACCCCTTCTCCGATATATAATCGCGCCACGAGGCCCTCCAATGTTTCTTTCTTATTTTTTTTTTCTTGACGTTATGCCTGTCCCGTTGCGCGATCCCGCTCGTGTGTTTGTCGTCGTCCTCTTTCCTTCGGGAAGGCAGCATGTGCGCCTCATGACAACATAACGAACACCTTTTTCACTTGCTTGTTTTCTTTCTTTCTTCAGTTGAGTTCCCGCGTTCACCTTTCTCTCTCTATGTTGTTACAGCTGGCTGAACGCTCTTAACAAACTGCAAGTCCCGTTGCTTTCCAACGTGTTTGTCATCGTCCTAATAAAGGTACCGCTTTGCCACATTATTACTTTGTATGTGGCAGAGCACGCTCTACAGGCACTGTCGTTCCTTATGGTGTAATATTTTTTCGACGAATATAGGGCTCAAGGAATTCGTTGCGAAACACAACGCACCTATTTATTGAAAGTCCCTTGCACCGGTATATTCTCAATAAAGAAGGGACACCTGTCTATTAAATATGGAGCACTTACCTCGTGATCATTGACGAACCATCGTAGCTCAACAGGGTGCTCTGTGATGATGGACGTGCAGTTGACATCGACATCGTCGCCAACTTCGTAGCGCGACTTCTCGCTGAGAATACGGGGGCTGTTAGACTCCTGGGGCGCTGTGGAGAGCATATAAAAGAAGAAAAGATGAAGCTGCCTCTCTTTTGAGACATGGAAAGCCGAGAGGTTCATGGTTATTAATGTGTTGTCGCCGCGCATGCAAGTAGTTGCCTTCTTTTACTCAATCCTCACTTCGACTCCCAGTCCCTGCTCCTTAATCCAATCCACGACTCCCCCTCCCCCCCACTCCCAATGCTGACCTCTGTTCAGGTATCACCAGCCAAAGCTAGAAAATGGCAATGCGGTCAGCACCAATATCCCTCTCTTCCTTTTTACTTATTTATGTATTTATTTATTTATTTACTTATTTATTCATTTTTATTTTTAATAAACAATAAATTACTACTACTAGAATTATTCTGAATTAGGCGGCACACTTTAAGCTCTAAAAAGAGTAATCAAATTGTAGAGATGGAATAATGAAACAGGGTAGGGAGCTGCTTAACAGCTACCTGCATGAAAATAAGTTGTTATCGCGATGTTACATTGCTAAGGCTAGTAGTTCTTTTGTGGCTAAGCCCTCCGTTTCATTAACAGTAAGTAACCCTGTTCCTATACCATTAACAAAAGCACGCTCGTGGTTATCGACGATAAAACCACCTTTGTTGATCGTAAACAACCACGAGCGTCCTTTGGCTTTATGATGTGACATTTTTTTTACTTTTTGTAGTTTTTTTACAGCCTATACAATAATCTCTACCACAGTTCAAGCCAATCAAGCCAATGTTTTTAGCTAAACGAGTGTCACTCACTTCTCTCCATGACGTGGTATTGCCTTTCTGCACGTGTGGCCCCATACGTCTAATGAAGCAAAAGTTCCAGTTGATAAACAGCACCGTCCCGTTCTCTCCTCTTTCATCTTAGTCGTGCTATTGCGTTGTATCTTCAAGCCGAAATAATGAAAATGCTAAAGCGGGAAAATTGGAGCAATTATAATGCAAAGTACAATCATGTGCTAATGCTGGAATTTGTAGAAGCTGTACTAAGCACAAGTTTTTGCCACTAGCATAAGTTTTATAATTTACAAATGGGAGGCAAAGTCTAGGAAACCACGGCACACAAGAAAACAACATTTTTTTAGCACAGCTGTGAAACGCGGAATTCTCTCAATTAATTACATTACTTGAACAGGCGCGTAGGCTGTACCCTTTGAATTCAGCCTGCTTGTCTAAGCTGCGAAAAAAAAAAAAAAATCTGACACCTGTGATCTCCACACTTTGTGCACGCGACTGTACATACTAATAAAAAATGTACTTTATCCCTTCGTACAATATGCATCAGGTACCGTTTCTAACTACATATGACGCTTAGCTGCGTTTCGTACTTTAAAGTAGTGCCTACTGTCTTCCTTCCTTGCATAGAATTATCAAAGGAAAGTTACGTCCGCAACAATTATTTGTCTTTTCAGCTGTACACCAGACAGAGGTTCTTGATATTTTAATTGCTGACATACATCAATCATTCTTTCTAGTGCATAGCGTACATTGTTGTAAGCTGTAAACGAAGTCATAGCTCTCTGGTCTCAAGAAACAAGGACAAACGACTGACAGAACAAAGTGTGTGGTAATTATACTTCTGAGAAGTGAGACCAAACTTATAAATGCTTTCGAACTATTCCAAGCGTTATATCTTACGTGATATTACATGGATTGAACCTTGCAATTCGATTCTAAATATATCGAATTAGGTGCGGTTATCAAAATTTTGTATTTTACAAAATGAAGATGGAATAAAATGTTCCTGTCTACAAGGTTTCCATACAAATAAACGCTCCCAAGGTTCTGCAAAAAGCGATATTTAAATTTTTTGTTAATTTGTATTCTGAAATGTACGTCAGTGGTGGCACAGTATATCCGGCTCGCCTAAGAACTCCTTACAGAAACGGCACGTACGCTGTGCCCATAGCCTTATATATATATATATATATATATATATATATATATATATATAGTTTGAAAAGGAAGCACCTTGTAAAACTATGAATCTTTGGCGATGTACACGCACATAAAAGGAAATACGCCTACATGCTAAATCGATCGAAATCAGTGCAGTATACTGGTAGCGTTGCAACTATTCCCGACTTGCATATTGTTTCCAAATAAGGCAATATTTTGTTATAGATTTGCGGTTCTTTACGTTTATTATACATGTCACGCAACTTCCATTTTTCTGGCTACGTGTACTTGTTTCAAAGCGAAGTGCATTTATAATAAGTTCTTATATACGTAAAAAGAAGCACAAATACATCGTGTAAAACTGAGACATGAGCCACTCTGTCATGCTTAATCGACTGAGGTAAATCTCGCGGACCTCCTAAAAGAGATACCGTATCTAAGTACACCGCATGCCAGTCGAGATCTTACTTCTTTGTCCACGAATGCGATTGTTTGTTTTGCTTCAGTCAAATAAAAGTTATGTGTCAATATGTTTTATTATAAAGAAATTTGTCATCTCAAAATAAACGATGACAGAAGTTCGTACACGTGGCCATGCCAGAAAAGCAAGATAGTATGCCCACAGCAGGAGCAAGCTGTCCACTCAACTGTTTAAAATCGATCGTACGCTTACGCAACTTGGCATGGTAACGTCCTCGGGCTGCGATAAATGCTACGATACGTGTTCAAAAAAAATTATGTCTCTCTTTATAACAATTTTTCGATTTTCCGTTCATAGAAGCATAATGAACTGGCGGCGATGTAGGCATAAGATTAACGGTAGTTATGACAATACGCGCTCTGGATTGTGCCTGATCCTGAATTAATTTGTAATAAAATGTTCAGAGATAATTGAAATAGAACTGAAATTTGGACGAGGTGGTAATTACTCCTTGTTAAACTGCAGTGCGCTCAAGATACGAAGGGGACAGGCACGTTTCACAGGTAGCGCCTGTCCTTTTTCTTGCCTCACCTATGTCTTTCGTCCAATGTCTCGTTTAATAACGTTTAGAGACAGTTCTTAAACGCCATCAACATTTTTATCCTCTGTTGATCATGGCGCACGCACGTACGTAGCTCTTACGTAAAATTTTCAGCAAATGATAAACCATAACATTGGAAGTCGTCGTAACCTAGCAACTAGCAGTCTGCAAATATGCAGTACTAAAACATTATGGTCAACTTTTCGTACACCCATGTACGTAGACGCAGCTCATAGAGCTCAAAATTAATACATGTAATGTACCAGGTTTTCGCACCAATTATAAATTACAAATGTCTTACAACCTGCCCCATGTTCTAAACACTTATAAACACACAATAGGATATACCAAAACTGAGCTGCGGAAATATTTTGTTGGAATGTGATTATATGTCTTTCTTATGTTTTGCTTGATTACTCTTACTATATGATTCTGCACATTTGTATGACCATTTGAGCGTTTCCATGTTCGATTTTATTGTTTAAATTGTTGTGCAAAGATTATTAGACTCTTTATGTACAACTGGTGAATGTTTGGTCTTTATTGACTAACTATTGTATGTGTGTCTGATTTCTGTACCACTCGTGTGCTACTGCTTGTAGGGGTTTTCTGGACATAGTCAAGCTGCTCATGCAGCTTTTTGCCAGAAAACCCTCCAGCAGTTGAACCTGGAAAATAAACTTATATATTTATACGTACGTACGTACGTACGTACGTACGTACGTACGTACGTACATACATACATACATACATACATACATACATACATACATACATACATACATACATACATACATACATACATACATACATACATACATACATACATACATACATACATACATACATACATACATACATACATACATACATACATACATACATACATACATACATACATACATACATACATACATACATACATACATACATACATACATACATACATACATACATACATACATACATACATACATACATACATACATACATACATACATACATACATACATACATACATACATACATACATACATACATACATACATACATACATACATACATACATACATACATACATACATACATACATACATACATACATACATACATACATACATACATACATACATACATACATACGGACGGACGGACGGACAGACAGACAGACAACTATAAGCAGTTAGTGAAATACAGGACTCGTAAAGAAAAGAAAGTGGTTGAAACATCAGACAGTGCAATCACATAATGTACAGGAACCCGCTACTGACATGCGCCCAAAAAGGAGGCGTGCAAACGCGTCACAGACAATACAAATTGGAGCTACAAACGTCTCACAATCACGACATGCACTACCTTGCTACCAGAGGCTGCGGCCTTTTCGGAGACCTTACCTCGACCGCTGGGCGGTCCTTTGTCTCCGATGACGAGCTCCTCGCTGCTGCGCGAATGAGCCTGTGTGACGAACGACGTGCACTTGAAGCGAATCACGTCGCGCGACACGTGCTCAGGCCGCATTTCGAAGTGCAGCGTTGTGGACGTGCTTTGCAGCCCGTTCTCGTGACGCGTCGTGCCAGCCCGTGTCTCGTACTTTGCAGGGACCTGCGCGACGGGAAACAGATCAATCGTGCACAGTTAGCCGCCCAGACATTAGAATTGTCAAAGGGAAATAAGAATTCTTAAGGGGCTGAATAGGAAACGTTTGTAGCGTTTACTTGTTTTCGGTGCGTCGGCTCGAAGGCAGAAGAGGACGAGGAACTCGCGTGCTTGGTGTGCCACTTGTTTACCGGTCACCATATGTTCGCCAGTGTGAATGTTAACATATATATTAATATGTAGCGTGACTGCATGCGTCACTCCATTACCTACACCTTGTATAGCTGAGCGACCCAAGTCGCTCTTTCCGGCTCTTATGTGCCTGTTTCACTCATGATAGCTTTCCATTCCCGCATTTCTGGGTCTTCGACGCATGTAGGATTAACTTATAACCATTAGACACGCGCGTGACAATCTAGTTGCAAGGAAGTCTGGTCCTAGTTATACTTTTGCGTTGTTGGCAGAACTGCAGTGAGTTCGGTTTGTTCAAGAGAGGTGCTGACTTGAATGAAAACCTGCAGATGCTAGCCTGGCTGCTCGGTACCAATCACATGACGACGAGGGAATCAAGACAGCCTCAAAAATGAATCCTGATCTTACTTCCAGATAGGTTTACACCAGATTACAGAATCTTAAAGGCCGAGCCTTGTTTCCCCACCGTTCCTATTTCTTCTCCTTCTTTCTTTCTCTCCCTCTCACGCCTTCCAACACTAAACAGATAGAAACTAACAACGAGGTCATGATTATCCGATGATAATGAAAATTTGTGGATATATTATGGAACACAAGAAAGCGAAGAACGTGGACAAAAGAAGCTTAAAACGTGTTTCCTTTGGAACCATTTGCGTATCTTTACTCACAAGCGCGATAATGATGCACCCTTCGTGTTTGTCCTTTCTCGTTTCGCGTATATTGTTTAGGCGTAATAACCATTTCTATTGATTCGACTGTATCTCATAGCAAGATTAATCAGAGGCTCAACCGGTAAGGCTACGAGCAAACAGTCGAGAGCTGGATCTGCAGAACTGCACCCCAAAGGCAAGCCTGAAGGCTATCCGTTATATTCTTCCGCTAGAATCTCGCCAGCACTCTTGAGATGCGTGCGACGGGGTGGGGATTGGCAGTTTTGCAGCGGTGCGAATGTGTATGCTGCCGCAGTCCGCACAAATCCACACTATCTTGCTCACGAGGATGATTCATTTAAAACAACGCAAGTTGTGACAGTCAAGGCAAGAAAAAATAAAAGAAGGGGTTGGTGGGAGCCGTTTGAGTACTAGGACTTCCTCACGCAAGGGGTTCGTTTGCTGGGATCGCGACAGGCCTGAGCTTGCTTGACGTACGTGTCGCGCGAAACGTGATCCTGCGAAAACCAGCGGTCGTGTAGGCAGCGATTAGCGTTACACGCCAGCCACGTGGAGCACGCTAGAGTTTCATGCCACACTCTTGCCGTGTTTTTCGAGTCCCATACATAAAAACGGATTTACGTCTTTGGCTTCGAGAACTCACGCCTTATCCCACATCTCTCTCTCCTCTCTTACCACGCCTTCCTCTTTATCCTCTTTACATCTTTCGTTAACCAAGTCACCACTCTTAGGGAAGACGATGACAACGTAACGAACAACCGGCCGAACAAAAGTGCTCACTCTGTGCATTGCCGCAAAATACAAGAGGCGCGAACAGACGTGGGGAGTACGCCAGGAAGAGAACCGACGAGTTTTAATAATGCATCTCGTTTGCTATAAATTAATTACCCGGAATCTCGCCGGGCGCGCAGCCCACGCCCCTTTCAGGCCCGTCGACCGCAACATTAAAGATAAGGATGCCCTCGAAGAAACCTCAGCGGCGGCGGTGCCTTTACTTCGCACCGGTGCTTCCCTAACGGCCCTGATTAATTATCGAGCGCTTCTTGTTGACCGCTCAGCGTAACCTCGGTGACAGACACGCGTACGTACGCTGCACGCCTACCCTCAGGTGCTAGGCCCGCGGCTTCCGCACGATTTCCCTAAGAACATCAGGCGTGCATGTGTGCTGGGCATAGATTGCGTGGAGAGAACGCGAATGGCATGGGACAGCGAGCGTTCCGCAAAAAGATCAAGCTTGGACGCTTTGGTGACGGGAGCGCAGCGGCGCATACACGTGAGACACTTAGCTGTTCGATAAAGGTGCGCACGCTCTACACTCGACCGCGCAGCGCTTTCGGTACGTCAGCGTCGGCCTGTCCACAAATTTCTCGACGCTTGTGAACAAATATCCGTGACAGCCTGATCGCGGAAGACATCAGTAGGGCAATTGTGACCAATCGCGAACCATCCTTATTAAGTGGCAAAAAGCTTTACTAAATCGCTCAAACGACCCAGTAACCTACGAAGTACTGCACGGTTTTGGTGACTCAAAGTATAGGGCCCGCATGAGCACGGGCAACCGCGCGGTGTGGCGTTGTTTCGGCCGCGTGTCCCATCTATACTCGCGGCGTCCGCGTGTTTGCGTGTAAGAGCGAACGTGGCTGCGAGGAAGAAAGGGAGCGTGATTGGGGGAGGGGTTATTTCGCAGCCCCCCTCCCGTTTTTCCTGCGGTGCCTGCTCTTTCGTACGCGGCGCGCAGACACGGCAGCTTGTGCAGCAAGGATGACGGAGCGCGCTAGCCGACAACCATTAGCCGCAGGAAGGTAAAGGGTGCGGGCGGTGAGTTAGCGCTGGCAGTGGCGCACACGCTGCTTGCTAGCCGAGCGGCGATCGGCGACCACACCCAAAACGCCGAACAAAGCCGACGGCAGCAGAAGCGGCGGCAGCTCGCTAGCACCTGGCCTGCCAGCGCCCCTTCTGGCCGGTGTGTTTGGCAGGGCTTAGCGCTGTCACTCGTAATTCAAGGCGAGTGTTATGGCGAGCGCTATGGGGGCGGCAGCCCGCCTGGGCGTACCGGACGGAGGCCGCTGCTGTCGAACGCGGAGGCGACTCAGTGCGCTGCCACGACAGCGGGCTTAGGGCGAGAGCGTCGTGACAGCTCGTGCAGACGACTGTGTGGCCGGAATAATGGATATTCATGGGGGACACACCAGCACGAACAATTTCAAACTCGAAAGTGCAGACAGGGTCCTGCAGTATACTCGTCTCGCTGTTTTTGGTACTCTATGTCAGTCTTAATAATGAATTTATTTATTTATTTTCTAACGCAAATCAACTACCGGGCAGCCACGCACATAGCGAGCTTTTTCAAGTCTTACGAAGAAGTGTCGGTCAGCCAGGCGCATCACCAGCATTTACGTACGGGGCCGGTGTTAGCTGCTCACAGGGTAAAACCTACGCAATGAGTTCGACCTCTTTCGTGCCCCGCACCCTGTAAATAAACAGCTAACCAATTTATTCATTTATTCGTGCTATTTTGGCCAGTGAGAGCAGACAACAAAGGTGGCCACGACACGACCGCGCTCCGTGCGCGGTTGGTGCAACCGCGCAAGCGTGTAGACGAGTCACATACGGTCTGCGCACGCGCATTAACGCCGACTGCATTCCGTCTGCCTTGCAGGGGCCATCTTTTCAGTCTGCTCTACTTCTAGCGGCTCGTTTCTCTTGCTGCTGTTGGGTACCGCTCTGTTCATCGAAGCACTGTTACAGTGTACGCACGCAGACGGTCACTGCTCTTATTTTAATGGCATTCCGTTTTGTCACCCGTAGCAGTCGGCTCCGAGATTCGTTTCTTCATGCGCGTCGTGTCAGCTTACTGCAATGCGCCTGCTCGCATCATGGTGTCTCGTCGCGAGAGTCAGACATGCGGGCTTAATCCAACATAATCCAGTGCAACCAAAAAGAAGAAGCCCTTCGCGTCGTTAGCGCGCCCGGACTGTCCATCCGAGAGCGTCCATTTCGCAACCCCACGGCGACACGCCAGCTGCCAGACGGACGGCCCCCATGAAAAAGCCCAGAGTCTGCTCGCGACAACCTTGTTATCGCGTCAGTAGTTGCGTTACGGTAGTGTAGCTTTTATTATTTTCGTTTATTGAGCTTAAGGAGAACCTGAACCTGCGGGATACGTAGGAGACATTTATGAAATACCTCTACTTTGTACTGCAGACATGCGCCTATCCAGCAGGACTGCACTTCAACGTATATGCACTTCCTGAGTTCGCCGTGAAACGACAAATAGGTGGGCGATTCGGAGGCGACTTACACCAGCTATGAATCCGCTACATATTTTTGTCCTGTCTAGCTTGTAGAGAGAGAGAAAGACACGGAGAAAGAGGTAAAGACAACAAATGAAAGGCAGTGAACTTAGCCAGTACTGTGACCGGTTGACTATCTTGCACTGGGGAAAGGGAAAGAAGAAATTAAGACAAGGGCAGAAAGTTAGGAGTCATCGAAGTCGCTGATGTATTGGGATTAGCGTTGCGTTACAGGCGGTTCTCATAGGTTCAGGTTTCCTTAAGCTACGTCTACTGAGGTGTTTTAAAGTATGGTTTTGTGCGCGGTCACGTGAATTCGGTAAAATCTTTGCTTTTGACTTTCTCTGTCTGACGTGCTGGCGTCATTTCAACGTGAACCGATATATTGTTTTTTTCTACCCTTCATTTGTTTAATAGGGGCAAATATCTTTAGACATTATGTAGATAAGACTGCTATCCGCTCCGCCAGACATTGCCCACTATTCTTGCTTACAGAGCTTTATTACAGTTATGATGTATCATTGTGTTCCGAAACTCATCTCGATTGGTTCAGTGCCTGTGATGGGAGGGCAAGACTGTCTTTCCAAGGATTGTGAAAGAGGTGAAAATATATGTTAAAACGCTGAACGCCAGCTTTTCTTATTTTTTTTTATTTCGGTGTAAGCAAATGTTGGGGGCGCTTGTCGAAGACGACGACCGCGCCTGTGCTCCGACGGGTAAAATGAGTACGAAGATTAAAGTCGGGATAGCAGAGAGAAAACAGTCTAAAACTAGGTGACAGTTCATAAATAACAATATGTAAGCGCAAACACACACACGTACCCGACAGAAGAAAGGAAGTGGACGGGGGACAAGCGCCTTTCGCAGCTATGTAACGAACTAGGCCCTGAGCAAATTGCTTTTAAGTTCATACAATATATAAAACACACACCAATATAGCTCCCGGTATGACTGACACACTGAAACACGAAGGCTGTAGCGAGGCAGCAAAACAACGCAACGATATCCTAGACTTTCGCATGATCCAGCGCTCTGAACTGCGCAATTCTTGCCATAACGGGCGCCACTCGGCAAGTCACGAGGCACGAAGGGGAATGCAGTCGAAATAGAATCGTTACGTGGCACCGTTTACAACGAGGAGACCAGTTGGCAACGCCACGCCGCACTTACGGCATTGTTGTTGACGAACCACTTGAGCGTTGCGATGGGTTTGGAAGGCCGAGAGTAGCAGGTGATGTTGACTTGGTCGCCCACCTGGTAACGGGGCTGGAAGCCTTCCATCAGTGGTCCTTCCTCGGGCAGCACTGTAAGACGGAAACATTCGAAAAAAATGTAAGTGAAGCAGGGTCGACAGTAATAAAATTGCACAATCACAATCGTGCGAGAATTACTTGTGTTGCCCATATTTGAAGGGTGAAATAATGCGACGGTGTTATTATTATTTATTTTTCTGAGCGATCTATATTTTTGATCTCTAATATCTTTACTAAATTTCTTAACCGATGCACAAACAGTGCCTCGGTTACATCCATGCAAGCATCCCTAGGGCCCGCTGCGGGCGACACGCAAGGAGCAGAATCGAAGGGAACGAACCTGTGAACGATATACAAAAGATTTCGCAAGCTAGGGCAAGTGCCGGCCAACCATGATAGCAAACATGGTGCTAGCGAAAGCGTTCGGCCAATGACAAACAACTTTCAGGAAGAAAGAGCTTTTCTAATTTGGCCCCCGACGCCTATGAGTTAAAAGGTTAATATATGCAACAAAACTTCGCAGGAATGGGCACTGTCCAGTCATGATGGTAACCAATACGGTAGCGAAAACAACCGGCCAATAAGAAATTGTTCCGATGAACAAAATTCTTCGTTGATACGAACGTTGTGCTCTAAGCCACAAAGCTCATCGTAAAAAAAAAAAAAAAAAGAGAGAGAAATCCGGGACTTGTATTTTTCTAGTATATATTTGGGAGGATTAGCCGCTAGGGAGATGGGAAATGAAAGAAAGTCAAATAAAATGTTTCGAAATCTGCATCGTGCAGAAACTGCGGCTGCATTTTCACAAACTTATTGTCCATCACCCAACGGTTGTTGTTTTCGGGTAGGTTTGGCTTCAGACCAGCCTTTCTTACGATCTTGTTCCAGGCCACATACAAAGCAAGTGCCGAGTACCTGACGTTGTCACAGAAGTTGAGCACTTGGGGTGCCTTCCTTGGTCGTCTTTCGTCGATCTCCACGCTTAGGTAACGCGTGGTGCAAGCATAACTCCAGCCCGAAGTATCCGAAGGGATACTTCCTGCGCCCGGCTAACGCTAAGGGGAAGAAAGCAGACACACGAGGGAAATCAAGGCACATGGGTCCCTTCGGAGGCTAAAATTCATCGCTTTGGTAGAGAGCACGGTGATCCGACAGAATCGATAAAGGTGTCCTAGATGAGGCAGGTGATCGAGCCGGTTGGACTGCCATGCCGTTGAAGCAATTGCAACCATGTTCCTCTATCCACTGCGCCTGAATACTAACGTGCGAGGACTTGTGAAGTCCGCGGATCTCCTGAGAGATTTGTAGGGTTTTCTGCAGCAAGTGCTCAGCTCATGCTATTTCATAATCACCTCTCTCTCTCTCTCTCTCTCGTCTCTCCTCTTTCAACCTCGCTCGGGCCTCAAGTGGTATGTGAGAGGCAAGCTGCTTTTGCCGCCATTTATTTTCCCCCTTATTGCTAGCAAGAACGTTCCTTCTAAACCATCGAAAAGGAAATATCGCGTTATTCACTCTGTTTCGTACTACTTACGCATAGGTTATAATGTCTAAACACCACACTCATAGTTATAGCAGGAACTTGCCACCATTTCCGAACGTAAGCTAATTTGCAGCCGAACGCTTTTTCGTGTGCATGTCTGCATGCTTCCACACATGCACGCACACGCCTGTACACATGTAAACGTATTCGAATTAAACACCGGACCTTTTCCTTTGCCCATGTCTTCTCGTTCCACAACGCCGGTCGCCGGTCGCCTTCATTAAATAAAGGAGCTAAGAGTCCCTGTTTTGCACATTCTTCCTTCGCCAAACTTAATAATTGCTCTATTATCAAAGGCTTGCGTGCCCAGGCTTCTCTATTTAACGCTTATCTTAGCCACGAACCACAAGCTGGTAGAGCATTAGCTCTCAAAATTCTCTTTTCTTTTAAATTCTCCTTCCAGCGAACACTTAGGAGTGTTCACCCTGGCGCACTGTGGTGGTCATGCTCCCTCTGGTAATTTACTTACTTTAGAAAAAAGAAAGTAAAAGAAAACGCTACTGCTTTTTAATGTATACGCCCTAGTAACAGAATCAAGCTTGTTCAGCAAAAATCAACATGCCAAATAAGAAAAAGAGGGGAGAATAAGTAGCGCAGTTAATTGGTAAAAAAAAAAAAAAAACTAAGTCAGCACTCCATGATACTTCATCGTCTGCCAGCAAGAAGATGGGTCCAGCAGACGAAAACAAAAGCGCCGGCGAGAACCACCGAGCCACACCCGCCGTAGTGTTAACGGAGATTGAAATAAATAAATAAATAAACGCGACAAACAGGGTGGACCTCAGCCGAACCGACGGCTTCCATCACTTCAAGCGCCTTCGTTATTAAAAACTGGCTACTCCAAGAAAGAAAGAAAAAGGCAAAGGAAAACAATAAAGAAGGTGTGTACACACCCTATGGAATGGATACTGAGAGAAGGCTGAGAGAGAGAAAGCAGGGTGCGGGGTGGTTGAATCTTCTGCCAGTCAGAAACATCACTTCGGTGCGCCGATGAGACAAAGCGCAGACAGCACCGCCCGGCGTTCCTGGCTCAACGAAAAGCTGGTACATTTTTGCCTTCGCCCTTTTGTTTTTAATTTTCGCTGTCAATTCTCTTGCCCGGCAACGGCGCGCACCTACACATTGTTTCCGAAACTCTCGAGCCAAAATGCACGAAGAAAGCGCCACGGGAACTGCTTCTTTCTTCTTGTTTCGCACCGACCACGTGGTTTTCTTTCTTCTTTCTAATGAAGCTAGCTTTACTTTTCACCTTTTCGAGGTGCACGACTTCGAAGTTATTGCTTATTATATTAGGCTGCACAGTTCGTGCAAAGAACCAGTTTGTGTGGTTGCTGCTCGCCTTTCGTATTATTACTTATGGAACGAAAACGGGCTGTTCGTTACCGAGAAAGACTAAAAAATAAAGAATTACCTATCGGACAGAGCACAAAGAAAGTACACCAATGTGCAGGGACGAAAAATAGAAAAAGAAATGGAGGAGAAACAAACTGAGACAAAGCAAGTAAACGACCGATCTCGTCGCTTCTGACGTTAATTAACGAATTTTCTTCCTATCATAACATTAAGAAAACGTGGTCTCACGCTATCAAGAGTGCTGCGGAGGAAATGAAGGTACTTGGAGGCGAGTTTAGAAAACAGAGTTCAAGAAAAAAAATATGAAGCAAACTGGGGAATGAACGAATACAAAGACAGGGGTGTGAAGGAGAGCCTGCGGGATAATGGCGTTCTCGTTTAGAACGTCCGGTGTCTTGAATATTTCATTGTCTCAGGCTGGAAAGATGTGTTGTCTTCGCCCTTGGCAGGCCTTTGTCGTCAGCTGTTCCGTCTTGGTTCACAGACTGCCACGTGCAGAAATGGCTGTCGTCGAAAACTGCCACAAAGCGCTTTTGAGAACGTTCACGCGTAGAAATCTCACAAAGACCTCCTTCTAAATTTTACCTTTCAAAGATTAGATGAATCTGCTGCCAAACCAAACTAGCTCCATGACTTTTGAGGAGTCTTTCAAGCTGTGCTTTGTCGCAATAGGCGCGCTGTGACCGGTTGGCAAAAGGCAAGTATGTTGGTGCGCTGTTCTGTCATGTGTCGCCAGTTTCGGAGGAAGCGTGCAAGAACAAAATTTTTATCCCCAGATCCCGTATTGACGAACAGCACTGTGAATGATCGCTTCAGGCAATGTAACGACGCGAGGAACCTTTCTTAAAAGTGACAGCTTCGAAATAATCAAACGCTTGCGTTTTACATATTTTGTGATGATAATAGCTCAGTGCTGTCAGTGTCGCTTCTGTTGGCAATCAAGCCTGAGTTGGATTGAGAAAAACAATGTGGCGCAGTTTTTGTAGTTATCTGACAGGGCTATTTTCTGACTTTGTGAAAAGCAAGAAAATTTGCCCTTTTGAATTATAAAGCTAACGAGATTACATATCTTACGCAAGAGTGAGAAATAAAAAGCTTCAATTTCTTGTTTTTTACATTAAAAAACAAAAAAAGCAGTAGGGTATTATCGGAAGTTCTTTTTCACACCTAGCGCAGCCCATACGGACGTTTCTTTATATCTGTCTCTCTTTTAGGAAGTCGGGGAGGTGGAATAGGGTGGTTTACTGGATATCATTACGGTGCCTACGTCAGCGCCGCCTCCTGCACAGAGAAGCGAGGTATTGAGCCACCCTGTAGATACCATATCAACCAACACTACGTTAAGAATACCACGAGTATGCTGGCGCACAAGACGAGATGTTGCCGCCCTTTTTTCTCTGATGGCCGTTTCGACGTCCGAAATAGTTGCCGTACGTTGAGCAACACCTGACCGGCCGCTGTGGCTTCGCTTAGAGAGCGACCGCAAAACTTCAAAAGATTTCTGTGCGCCGCGCAGTCGGCGTCGTCGCACGACACACAGTTGAACGAAACCCTCAACCGTTCGTCATGACGGTACTTTCGCTATCTGAGTTTTACACGATATAGGCTGCGGGATTGAACAGCGCTGACTGCGTGACTTCTCAAGGGCCATTAAAATTCTCGCCTATCGAGCTACACGAAACAACGTATGCTATAACGGCGATCGGAGGGCCCTCTCTTTGCTCAGGTTAAGTATTCAACAGGTTACAGGAATGAAGCCCAATGGGCAGCGGAGTGTAACGGCCAGCCGTTGTTACGCTTCTGCACACGCTCCTCATTAGCTGCCGCTTCGTGGAGCTTCGTGAAAGCAGCGAGTAGAGCCCGTGAAGCAATTTTATGGGCTGCATTGGTGGTACACACGCACAGTGGCGTTCGAGAGGCGTTGAAGGGAACGTCGCTGGGAGGCATATGGGGTTAAGTGGTTAGGTTCTGCTCGATGGGCGTTGGAGGTAAGCGTCTGTTGTTTGTTTTTGTAGAATGTTCAGTCAAAGATAAAATACAGATTAATAAAAAAAAAGAAGGGATTGAAACGACATAAAGGTTCTATGACGGAAAAATATTCCAATCTGTTTTATTCCAATCTCCAGACGTCAAATTCACGTTTGCGCCAACGCAAGCAGCTGACGGTGACCTCCAAAGTTCTTTGAACAGCCCAATCAAACGCTCTACTCATATATAGGAGGTCACTTTTGCTTGCTTTCAAAGCGAATGGCATTGTCTACCTTGACGGCTTCTTCTTATATATTTGGCTGACAAGAGGCGAGGAATACGTAATAGAGGAAAGGGATTCCGTGGGGCCGAGCTAGCACAGCGAAAGTACACAACCGGGTGATGCCAGAGTCTGCGATTGGCCCGCTTCCATTCATTGCTTGGCTCGCGGTGGCTATAGCCGCGGGGGGGGGGGGGGTGCGTTCTTCTATTCGTGTTGGAATGGGGCAGCCCCCCTTTGGCTATTACAAAAAACTTCAGTTTTGTTCGGCACATTAATGCCTCTTTAATGCGTACACGCCACGTCGACGTGATGAGCTTTCGCGGTTTTGTGACATCGCATAACAGACAGGCGAAGTGGACTAAACGCGGAGGGCTAATAGCGAAAAAGGCGTAGAGTATGAAATATTTATATTTCTTTTGTTCGTTCTAATCGTGCATGATCACTCTGTACACGCCATAACAGATGGGGAGTTCTCGCGGCTTTTGTAACGTCGCGTGAAGGACAGGCCAAGGGGGGGTGGGGGGGGAGTTGCCCGAAAAATGTTTGGAATAGTTACATATTATAGCGCCCTAGTTATGTATTAAGGTTTCGCAGGTACCAACGGAATACAAGAAGCATTGTTTCTTAGTAGTGCTGTTATACAAACGTAAGAAAATTAATGTAGAGACATGTATAATGGTTCTATCAGACAGGGGAATGGCCCCGCTCTTTGGTTAGAAATGAGGTAGGTTTCACCGAAATAAATCTTGCGTTCTTCGCGATAAATTTTAGCAGGAGTTTGGAGGCCCCATCGTCGAGCGTTTTGTAAGATAACTGACGGGAATTCACTTTAAATCCGAGATCTAGGCGTCTACTTTCATACACGATCATTCGCTTCACCCGAGTGGTCACGCGTGAGGCCTCACCAGAAGCATAGACTAGCTTGCAACATATCTTGTGACTGAAACTGCAATCTCGCCGTCGCAGACGGCGGTGATATGCATGCTCGGCTCGCGGTTCCAGACACCGCACGTTGTTCTATTGACTAGGGACACGTACGGACCGTTCGGCGCGTCGGTTATACGTATACATACAGGGCGTCCCAGCTATCGTGCACCAAGATTTGAAGAAATGCAAATGCCACGTACCTGGACAGAATCAAAAGGTAATGTTGCCAGCCGTCGCTTGGAGATACTCATATCAATTTTTGCATTCCGCCTAATTGCATTAGTTTTAATTAATTATTAAATCAGCCTCTCAACCATTCTAATTAGATGAAAAGTGTCAATGAGAAAATTGTAGAGTAACATGAAAAACTCCCAATACAGTTTTCTATTGCTCGATACTTGCTACATAAAATTGTTTTAACGTGCTACATAAAAGTGCCTCGAGCGGCCAGTCGCGCGGCAATTTTGAGGGTATTCGCGGGCTTCTTTCACGCTCACAAGAACACTTTTATGTAGCACTTATTCAGCAACAGAAAGTGCTTTATCGGGAGTTTTTCACGTTGCTCTACAATTTTCTCATTGGCATACTTAATCTAACTATAATATTTGAAAAGTTGATTAAATAATTAAGACTGATTATGCACTTAGGCGCAATGCAAAAGTAATCTGAGTATCTCCAAGCGACGAGAAGCAACATTATCTTGGTTCTGTCCGGCTACGTTGAATTTGCATATTTTTAAATATTTGTACATGATAGTTGGGGCACCCTGTATATTACGAATGCTTGGTCTTGTTGGTGCATAGTTAATCTTGATGCAATAGCGCGAAAAAGAGGAGAACAGGAAGATACAGGAAATGCACACCACAAGCGACGACTTCTCACTAAGGCTATTCTGGAAAAGGAACACAGATCCACCAGTAGTACATGGTAGTTGCATATTTTTAAATCTTGGGGCATGATAGTTGGGACACCCTGTATAAGTACGTTGGACACCGCTCTTACGTAAATGGCTGGTATTAGTTCCATAAGTCGCTCCATTATTTTCTGGAATGGCCGAGTGCTCAAAGTTTCGCAGCGAAAGCATTGATTACATCGACGAAGATTTATCTCAGTGTAACTTAATGGTGGTGTGGCCGACACAACAGGTAACTAAACGTGCAGCACGAAATGTACTAAGGACAGATGGAACTACCATTTGGAGGGACCTTGTGACGCAGTGGACTTAGTTCGATTGGTGATAGCGTCACCAACTTCTGTTTGGCTTTGACAACTCGTTTCATTGAGGAGAGGCTCCCGTTAAGTTCAGTGATAAGTTCTGTGTTCTGCGCTATGTTTATTATGGAATCTTAAACGCAGGATTTTTATTAAAGCACCTTGACTGACCATTACCGTAACCTTTTTGCATTGTACTGTTTAGTACAGCGCTACCATACTAATTCAAGCGCTGTGAATGTCCTGCGTGTCGACTGACGCTGTTCACAAGCTATGGTGGAAAAGCTGTTCCCACGCAAAAAGAAAAAGGAGGGGGGGGGGAGGGTAACACGTGCAGACACACTGCAGGCACAAGAGAAGTGGACAACACGAACGATTCTCTTCTCAACACACGATCTCTTCTCTTGTGTCCGTGTCTGCACGCCTTACCCCTTTTTTGCATTATGGATCCTTAAAAACTAACTCAGCTTTCTGTTGTTCCGTTCCCACGCCTGCTCATGTTTCCGGCATCATACTCGTTAGCTGCTGTTGATATTTTTACGTAGGAAGACGCCGACGAAAAGCTATTTACAAGTATATTCACAAGGCAATACGCCGCAGTTGACCAAGAGGCAACAGCCCGCGCTAGCTTCCAATCATCGTCTTCGTCTTCTTCCTACTCGGCTCTTCGTCATTGGGAATACTACCCCGTAGCACTACCCCCGGCGGCAAAAGCGCCGTCCCGGAGCGACTAAAGGCCGGACTCTGAAGCAGTGTAGTAGCTCTTGAGCCTACTGACGTGCACGACATCACTAGACACCGGAGTAGATGACGAGGTTGAGCTCACAGGAGCAATTTCATAAGTCACAGGCGTCACCTGGCGCAGCACGCGGTAGGGCCCTGTGTATCGCGAAAGGAGCTTTTCGGAAAGTCCGACGTGACGACAGGGCGACCACAGGAGCACGAGTGCACCAGGCGAAAACTGTACGTCACGGTGGCGGGCGTTGTACGGACGCTGCTGCGTGGTTTGCGAGTCCGTCAGTCGAGCACGGGCAAGCTGGCGTGCATGATCGGCGAGGGCGATGGCGTCGCGCGCATACTCGGTTGTTGAGGTCGCAGCAGGAGGAAGTACCGTGTCAAGGGGCAAGGTCGGTTCGCGACCGTAGAGTAGATAAAATCGAGAATATCCGGCGGTGTCGTGCCGGGAAGAATTGTAAGCAAAGGTGACGTAAGGAAGGGCAACGTCCCAGTCGTGGTGGTCCTTCGAAACGTACTTGGACAGCATGGCGGTAAGAGTACGGTTTAACCGCTCTGTCAGGCCATTGGTTTGAGGATGGTATGAGGTAGTCAGCTTGTGCTGAATAGAGCAGGAACGCACAATGTCGGCGATAACTTTCGAGAGGAAGTTACGACCACGGTCAGTAAGCAGCTGTCGCGGGGCGCCATGCACTAAGATAATGTCACGCAAGAGAAAGTCCGCGACGTCAGTGGCGCAACTGGTAGGTAGAGCCCGCGTGATAGCGTATCGGGTGGCGTAATCAGTTGCGACGGCTACCCATTTGTTCCCAGAGGATGACGTGGGAAAGGGACCGAGGAGGTCTAATCCAACACGAAAAAACGGTTCCACACAGGGACGGTGATCGGCTGGAGATGACCGGAAGGTAGCACCTGAGGCGTTTTCCGACGCTGGCAGGGATCACAGGCAGCAACATAGCGTCGGACGGAGCGAGCGAGACCAGGCCAATAGAAGCGGCGGCGGACGCGGTCGTACGTGCGGGTTACTCCAAGATGTCCTGTGGTTTAATGTGCCATAGAAACACTCGGGGGTTTTAAGATAAGCTGTGTAGGGGGCAAGGTACCGGGCTGTTTTAGACCATGTGGTGTTCTTTAACTTTCACCCAAACCACGGTACACGAAGGATTTTACATTGTGTCATCATCGAAACATTATCGCTGTGATCGGTATAATGGCTTTTGCGACTTCTTGCACCATAACAGAAAGTTATTGCTGAGCCGCCGTGGCCGGTGGTTGCTGATTATGCTTGGGCAACTTGTTCTATCAAGGTACCACAACAAAGTATTTCACATTTTTAGAATACCGGGAACAAACCGAGCTCAGTAAATTTAGAAAAGAAGCATCCGGTAATGAAAGCACGCTATAAGCTGATTATATTCAGTCGGTTTTATATACCGCAACCGGGATGAGTTTTAGAACTTGCTTCGGCGGTTCCGGCTTAGCACTCGTTGCCTGTAGCACCACTGTGCGCGACTAAAGGGAAAACGTTTTAAAAAATTAATAGTACGATGGCGAGTTTTCTGCCTTGGGTCTTACAATAATATGTAAAACAAGGTTCTACGTAACGTAAAACAAACCCATATTTTACACAAAATCTGGCTTTTCGCTTTCCTGAGGCTCAAAGAAAAGTTGCACATTTGAGGGCCCAGCTGGTGGTGCATGTCAGGCTTCCACGACGGAGCTGTGACTATGTTAGTTTAGCGTATTAACGCGATAGCGTTAAGGAGATCGTGTCGCAGAAAAGCCGGTGTCGTCGGCGTCGGTGTCGGTGTCGGCGTCGGCGTCCGCGGCGTTGGCCGTGAGCGATAAATCACGGCAGGCACTTCATAAATAAAAAGCAACTTCCAAGATGGGCTGGGTGGGAATCGAACCAGGGTCTCCGGAGTGTGAGACGGAGATGTTACCACTGAGCCACGAGTTCGATGCTTCAAAGCGGTACAAAAGCGCCTCTAGTGAACGCGGTGTTGCCTTAGAAACGAGCTGTTTCTAAGGCTCAGGCGTGCGTCGCTTGCTCAGGCGCACATTTCGTTGTCGCGCCGAACGCTGCGTTTCTCGACGCTCACCGCGTCCGATGCGGGGCGCGTAGTCGCTGCGCCGTAGCCCATTGTCTTACACCCCTTGGCGGGTCGACGGGAACGCTGTCGCGTTCCACTCTTGAAGGCGAAGCTTAAGCGTCCTCCAATTTTTTTTTCATTTGTTGGCGTTGCACAAGGTTATACGATATAGAGTAGACTAACGACGCAGCTGCGGAGTGCAGCGGCGTTGGAGGAGACAGCTGAACTACACTAATGGCGGTAGTAAGGGAGCTGCGGATACCATCAACGAAATGCATTGTTCAGCCATTGCTTCCGGTGGGTAAACGTTGGCACACTCGACAATCCTTGTCCCATGACAGTGGACCCGATGAGTGATAGACGGGTCCGTCCTAATGCACTCATGACTATGAGCTTGTTCTCGCGTAAGGAAGCTTTTACCCGCATTTATCCCGCTCATAAGGTCAACAACCACGCGCCAACGGATAGGTAGATTGCGTCTTTATGCGTCTCTTACAATTCTGGCATTGAAGACACAAATGTTCACGGGCCGAATCCACAAAGCTTTCCATTTGTAAGAGCTGTTTGCTATCGGCTGACCGTCACCAATAATATTATGTTCAATATCATGATTAGCGGTGATGTATTAAGCTTTTCATTGAACATAGCAATTGAGAAATTAATATGAGCACCTGCTATTACGAAGAGTTCTGGCGTAAAAAAGAATTGTCAATATTGCCCAAGGTTCATAAGGGCACTTCCATATTCGTCTTGTAAACAAGGACAAAAAGTAAACAAGTAGAAATGGATAGACAGGGATACCCATAGGTGCGTGTCATTGTACTTGCATCTCCTTTAGTCGCTCGTCTTTCGTGCGCTAGATACCCGCCGTGGTTGCTCAGTGGCTATGGTGTTGGGCTGCTGAGCACGAGGTCGCGGGATCGAATCCCGGCCACGGCGGCCGCATTTCGATGGGGGCGAAATGCGAAAACACCCGTGTGCTTAGATTTAGGTGCACGTTAAAGAACCTCAGGTGGTCAAAATTTCCGGAGTCCTCCACTACGGCGTGCCTCATAATCAGGAAGTGGTTTTGGCACATAAAACCCCAAATATTATTATTAATTCGTGCGCTAGATCTACACTGAATCCTGCATTACGAACTTGCACGAACCGCGGTGCTTGTGATAATTAAGGCACGCGAAGGTACTTATCAATGTGCACATACACTCGTCGCTGGAAGCATGCGTATGAAACAACATGACACCGCGAAATCATCGAGCTTACATGGGGCGCGAGCATACTCGGACGAACACAATCGCGCCACTATATTTATTCGCGGCCATTTTTTAGATTACTTTTATTTTTATTGGCTATAGTTCAACGTGCGTATAGTGATAATGGTTTGGGGCTCTTTCATTAACGATGTATGTAATTCCACGTGACACGTCATGCTTGCGGTCACAATGTCAAAACAACGTTTCTACGGGGAACCCAGGATTTCAAGTGTCCAGCAACGTCCCGTTCCGCAAATCCCGCACAACGTTAATGACACCTTCGCTCCACTTTTGATAAAGTTAACGCCACTTCATAGTGAAATCTATTCTATTCTCATCAACTACGCCTGCAAGAGCAGCATATAGTACCTCCTATTCGCAAGAGGATGAGAGGATCAGCGTTAACCAATGTACTCTTACTGAGACTACAATTACGGATTGGAGTTGAGGTCACTTGATGAAAGATATTCACGTAATATTCTATTTAGCATTTGGACCTGCCTTCTTG
This sequence comes from Dermacentor variabilis, assembly GCF_050947875.1. Classification (NCBI taxonomy): domain Eukaryota; kingdom Metazoa; phylum Arthropoda; class Arachnida; order Ixodida; family Ixodidae; genus Dermacentor; species Dermacentor variabilis. Next base: position 41,684,984 of record NC_134569.1, read on the forward strand.
TGCTACATTTCTTTCTTTAGTCCGTGTAGCTGCGCACAATCTGTCGAAGTTGGTAATTAACTGCTGATGTTATACGTGGTCAGTATCAGTTGTGTACGAAAGCGTCGACAACTGGCAGAACGAAGCGAGGTGCGAATAGTTGTCAGCTTCATCAGCAGTTTCCAACGAGCAAATGCGACAAATGCCATCCTTGTGTGTGCGTGGGAGTGGGGTGGGGGGGTAATAGGAAGCTTTCCCGTTGGCGGGAGTGCGGTGCGCGAGCTACACGCGTACCCCCAAGCAGCGGCCCTCACGTTCCCACCGCAGGCTGTGTATACTCTCCCCGAAGTGAGATGCGGCTCCCCGAGAGGACGCTGTGCAAACACGTTCCGCTGGTGGGTGCATCTCTCCGAGACCACGCAGCGGGGCGCGGTATACCTAGGATCGTGTTTCCAACGAGACACGTCATTCTCGCGGGTCCCAGCGATGTCTCGCACCATCAGCCCACGTAGGTGTAACAGGAGCAGGAACCACCATCGGCGCAGCGCCCAGGCGGGGCAGAGAACGTAATGGGATAACTGTCCAGGCGCGCGCGCGCGTGAGCGGCTTGCGTATTACTGAGCTGGTGTGATTAAGACGGGTACCCGGGGGGTGTAACCTTTTGGCCCATGACGACGAGTGCACGCGTGGGCGGTCCTGCTGGCAAAATTCACAAGATCCCCGTTCATACCAGATGATATCTTAATATAATCCAGACTAGAGCGCTCTAGCTCAGGTCGAACTCCTCTCTCTTTCCTCCCAGTAAACTCTCTCTCTCTCTCTCTGTAAATGTAATCCTGAACTGCATCGACCTCTTTTCGCGCGATCGCGAGTGCTGGCCGAAAAAGTCTAATGGTCGTGCAAGAAATTGCTGCGTAATAACTGAACGCGATAACCTGGAGCACAGAAAGATAAAATAAGTCAATAATGTAGCCGTTAATTATGGAACAGGGATTGAAGCTAGTGATATTTTAGCGGTGACACGAGGCCAATGTCTCGACCCTCAGGGTTTAAGGCGCGGAGAGACCAATTATTCTTGTGTCTGTATGTCGAGGTAAGAGGTCACGGGATCAAATCTAGGCCGTGGCTGCCGGATTCCGATGCGGGCGGAAGGCAAAAATAAACTTGTACCGTGCCTTGGGTGCAAGTTAGAAAAGAGAAAACCAAGTGGTCAAAATCTGGAGCCCCCCGACACAGCGCGCCTCATATAAGGTCGTGGATTTGGGACGTAAATGCCCAGAATTAAATTTTATTGGAGGCCTTTGATAGGCTGTATTCAAAGCTCAAATTAGTACGACACGCCGCTAGGCTGTTGCTTAGACAAATGCGATCAATTATATAAGCGTTATTCTTTGGTATAGTTGAAGTGGTCAGTGAAGTAGCTTCCATCGCAGGAGGAAGTAGCTGAATAGCCTTCAAAGTGGTCGTGCTTGTCTTTCCAGAACGGCGAACATCTTACACATCCTGATGGGCGGGTGCAATTTAGAGCTTGAGAACGTCCAGGCACCGCTGGGGGACTGCAGACCCTCACGCTGACATGGCAGATTGTGTAATGCGGAAAGGATAGCCTGGCTGACAGTGCATGGTAGGGCAGAGCTGGTGATATAATGTAGTCATTGCATGGGTGCAAGAGAATATGACAGTGATGCAGGCAATCTTTACTGTTTCGCGTATTTATACGCCGGACAAAGCATACCTGTAGACTTGGGCCCGAATAGGCGCGCAATCGGTCATCTACACTGACAATAATCATGTCGCCTTCGCATGTTGCTTCCGACGTGTGATAACCAACCGAAATCACATGCGCAATGCCCTCGAGTGTCTGTTGCTCTGCGCAGGCTGCTCTGGCAGTAAAATTCGGCGGCACAAACTGTGTTACCTTGTCGCAGAACTATTGTCTGGGCAAGCAACGAAACGCGGACTGCGAATCTGGAAGTAACGCCAGCTGTCCACCGCGCAGGAGAGAGACAGAGAGAGAACAAGAAAGAAAGAGAGAAGGCAAGTATGCTAGCCAGAAAAGTGTGTGGCTGGCTACCCTACACTGGGGAAGGGAAGTAGAAAGAGGGGAGAGGATTGAGCCACTTGGCACCGGGTCCTTGCCGTTGTCCTTGTCCTTCGTACCCAATCAGTTTGAGCCTTCATGTAAGAAGGGGATTTTACGAGCGCCTCTTGAGTGCATAGATGACCCATATAGCTAATTATATTGAGTATGATGATGTCTCCACTGCTCTGCAACGATCTACCGGGGCTGATATGGCCATGTGTACTTACCCTCTTTTGCGGGGACTTCATCTCACCCCCTAATAACCCAAGGTTATCGCTCAGCGCAAGACGCGTTTGCATGACTTGGAACTTATTCGCATGTTATCGCCGATTCTATCTCTTGCGTGTGTTCTCGCCGAACACTGTGTAATCAGAATGTATGCGCGACACGAATTGTGTAGTACTTTCTGGAAGGCATGCGCGCACCAGCGATTACGATGGAACGCTCGACGAGTCACGTATAAAATCATATCTTATAGTGAAGTATGTAGTGCCATCTCTGCCTTTTGCGTTTCATATATACGTGCGAAGTATGAAACAACGAATTACAATCACTACGCATAGTTCGGATATTTTGTTAAAGTTTGGAGCATTGAAGCCTAGGTGCAGGCCCATGATCAGATCTAGGCAATCTTACTATCCTGTAGCAAGGACCAGCTAAAACAAAGGTGCTTAAGCTGAACGACATCTGCAAGAAAACGAAGGAGCCTAAGTGCCTTTTCACTTCCGTGAGCCTGTCATTCGCTCTATCGCACACGGGAGGAACACAGGACGGAACGAGAGAGCGAAAGAAAAGGACGTTTTCCAGGTGGTTAAAAGAGGCGCACCGCCCAACGAGTCGCAAAGAAACATGGCGCGCCACTTCGTGACAGGCACGAACGGCACTTGTTTCTTCTACCTCTAGCGGCGGCGGCAGGCCCCAGCACTTCCCGCTTAAACCGAGCGCACCTCTAGCGCGCGACAGCGTTCGAGCGAACGGGTGCTGGCGCGCGCTGTACGCGCTAAGTGAGCTAGATTAGCCAACGCGGCCGGGGCCTCTGGCGCTCGTAAAGACGAGCTGGCGCGGTAGCACGTCCGCACGAGCTTTTCTCTCCGTTGACGCCGCTCGGGGGTGAGTGAGAAAGAGGGGGAGGAGGCGGGTGCCGCGCGAGCGCGCGGCTCCTCCGTCGCCCCGCCGTGCAGGGTCTCACCTCTGCGGCCCCCGTCAGCACCCCGCCGCTTCCTTCTTTTCCTGCAGACCTCTGTCTGGTGCGTTCCCCGGCAGGCCGCGAGAGCCGCTCGCGGTGCAGCGCTCCGCTGTGGCAGCGTTTATCAAGAATAATGGCGGCACGGGACCCTTCGCGTGGTGGGCACCCTGGGACCCAATGACCCCAGTTAGGCCTAATCGACCGGGTCAGTCGGTGCACGCAATGCGCGTTTTCTTTCCCGGATTCGTTGCTGGCTGCAGGCCTTGTTGTGCGGAGCTCGCGGAGTTGGATACACCACCGCGTTCGCGTGGTTCGCCCTCGGGCGCGTGATGTTTGTTGCTCCCACTGCTCCCCCTCCCACCACCACCCTCGTCGCGACGAGCATTCTCCGCACTTTCCCAACGTGGGCCACGTCGGAAAAAAGTCGCCAGTTTGGTCGCGCTCAAGAGTGCAGCACGGCGCCACGCACGCACGCAGGGACGCACACGCGGCTCGCACAGCGCGTGTTTGCTTCTAATCCCACTGCTGACGTTGACGACGCCGGAAGAGTTAACCAGCCAAACGAGTTTTGCGTGTTGCGCGAGGAGCGTCCTTGCTGTGCTGCCGTGCGACTCGAGGCTGCTTTACTGTCCTCGCGCGTTGCGCTTCGCGTTCGGCGTGCTTACTGTAGTCGCCTATTGTGCGTCGCGTTCGGCTCCCTCTCGTAATGTACGCTGCCGCGCTCTGGCTTTCGCCGTCCGTGCCCCGGTGTTGTGTTAACTGCCTCAATTCCCCTCTCTCGCACCGGCGAGGTGCGACCTCCTCGCTACCTCTCGCTGTTGCGTTAAACATGGATGCGGCGTGCCCGAGCCTTTCAAGCTTTCGGCCGTGTTCTCCCGCTGCGTTTGGCAGTGGAGTCATGGGAGAGAGTGTGAGCCTTTCTCGGATGCACGTAGCCGCCCGCTCTTTTACCAGTGTGCTTCTACTTATCCCCTTCTAACTTCCCTATGCGACTGATATTTTTGTTCTGCCGAAGGCACTATGGCGCCGCGTAACCTTAGGAGTGGTAATCAAGCACTCTCTCGTGACTGTATGCGCGCTCGACGGTTGATAATGCGAAAGCGTTACCTTAACTTGCGAAAATGCACTACCTGCACTTGCAGATAAAGTGGTCCTACCAGACGACTCGTAATTTAATATTTGTTCATTTAGATTAGACTTTTTCTGTATACATTGCGCACACCGCGATAACCGAGGCTAGCTGATCAAGGTGGGATTAGATTTATGGATGCGTGGTCATTACCACATGCCCGTGCTTCGCTGTTCAGCTTTACATGCAGTACATACGACATTCATGCTATGCTAGACTGGGAATTGCCGTAGGCTGGCTATCGAATTGGGGGAGGGTGGAAAAGAAGATATTTAAAGATAAGCACAATGGCGCTCGTTTGTGGGACTTTTGCGTCCTCCGCCGTCTGTTCGAGACCACCGTCCAAACAAAGCTGCATTTCGCTGTGCAAGACCTGAAATTTAAGGCTGCCTTTCTGGTTTTTGCCAGTGACCAAACTACGCAACAGTTTCTAAAGGAGAGGCACTAATCGTCTGAAGTCAATCGTTCATGATTATATTGCGCTTAGTGTTACACTGACGAACCCAAGGGACAAGACGCGGACGTACGTAGCGCATGCTCGTCAGTGTAACACTAAGCGCAATATAACCATGAACGTCCACCAACTAGCCCCGTTCATGGCTTTAATAAATTGCAATCATTGTACTTATGCCATCACAGAATGATTCAGCGTTGAATATCGGAGCCAGCAAAAATACATATGCTAAGCCACGAATATTTTTGTTGGGCCAGCGTTCATCCACCTCCGCCGCCTGATTCCGCTCATTCTACGCCGCTTACAGTAATTTTCCATTGCTCCCAAAAACAACTGTTAATTAATTAATTTATTTATTTTGTAGCGAGAAATACGGGCGCCAGGAGAAGACGAACAGGAAGACAACGGTTGTTGTTGTTGTTGTTGCTCGTGCTCACCCCGCTCGGCCGTTGTTTCTTTCTGGGCATTCATGTAAAACGCCGAGCGCATCTATCCTTAAACGCGTGCTATCAATTGGTGGAGATGCTGGTTCTATTTTCCATCCCGGAACTCCGCACCCGGACTCGCCCCCCCCCCCCCCACCCGTCTTGGCAATGCCTGCCGACGTGCCACAGCAAGGTGCTCCCGCACCACCGGTGGTCGCCTGCTCCGGAGTGCCAAGACAGACCCTGAAATTTTCAACGGCACCTACAAGTACGATGTCGAGGACTGGCATACTTTGTATGAACGGGTCAGCGCCCACAGTAAATGGCATGACGGCGACAAACTCGGCAATCTCAACTTTTACCTTTTATTTATTTATTTATTTATTTATTTAATATACCCTCAAGGTACAGTTGTACATTGCAAAAGGAAGGGGGCAAAGGTAGACAGGGAGACAAAATACACATACCTGATCGTAGATACCAAATACAAAAAAGGTGAGCGTAAGGTCAGCGGATCTATTAAAACTAACAGAGCCGAGGTGGCTGAGGAATCGGCCATTGCTCTCGCGATGGCTTCCACACTGGCCACGATAATAGTCAGTGATTCTAAAACCGCCATTTTAAATTACGCAAAGGGACGCATCTCGCCGGAATCACAACGTATCCTGGAAAACTTTCGCGGTGAGCGGGTTGTCCATATCATCTGGGCGCCTGCGCACTCCTCTCTCCCCGGCAATGAGGCGGCCGACACCGTGGCTCGAGGACTCACAAACCGAGCCACCGGGGCGCCGCGGTTGGGGCTGACAGGGGACCGGATGGTTGGCTATAGGGAGATAACTAATCATTACAGATTGGGGAGGGTGCGTTTTCCTCCCGCACACCCATCACTTAATAAGCAGCAGGCGGTGGCATGGCGCCTCCTTCAAACAAATACATATCCGAATCCGGTGACTTACAATCATTATTACCCAGACCAATATTCGGCCAATTGTAAACTTTGTCAGGAAAGGGCGGACCTGGATCACATTATCTGGGCCTGCCCTCGGGCGCCCCGACAGGGCCAAAAAATTCAGGATGGGAAGCAGTGGGAGACCGTGTTGCTCAGCTCGGCCCCCGAAGACCAACTTTTGGCTGTCCAGCAGGCCGAGGATGCCGCTAGAGCTCAAGGGCTTCTGGCCGCCATCTAGGCGGGGTTGGCCCCCCCACGAATCTGCCGGCTATATAAATAAAAGTTATTTCTCTCTCTCTCTCTGACAGAGAAGGTCAAAATCAAACACGTCGAAGTCAATAATTAACAAAGAAAGAGAACGACAAAGAGAAGAGAAGGTAGAAAGAAGAAAAGAAAGAAAGAAGAAAAAGGAAAAAAGAAGAATTGGACAGGTAGTTTTGAATAAGTGGCTCATACATTGAAAACAACGTAACAAACATGGCATGAAAAAGGCTAAGAATGGTAAACAGAAACACGGCAAGCGGGTATAAGAAATAGATGGTATAAGTGAAAAATAAGCAAAAAAATGCATACAAAAACAAAAAACAAAACATACAATAAAGAAAACATATGCCATATAAAATACAAGGCATAACTTAGAACAGAAATATGGCATAAGAGTAGTTATTATGCAGAAAAATCTGTCAATCTTATAAAATGAGACTTTGAAGTGCTCTTTTAAAGTTATCGGTGTTAGATATACCTGTAAGTGATGCGGTCAAGTTATTCCAAGCTTTGCTCGTTTGTGGAACAAATGAACATGAAAAGCCGACGGTGTTGCAGCGCAGAAAGTTTACTTTTTGGCGGTGGTTAATGCGAGATGAAAGGTATGATGGTGGTTGAATATATAAAGAACGTGTAAACATATGTAAAAATATGTGTAATGTAATAATTTTTTGCTTACTATAATCCCTTTGTAGCTTTGCTTTATTTGTTAATATCGCATCCCGTGGCTCGAGTTGGCTCAAAGAGAATTAGGCGCTATTCTTGGTCACCTGATGATCGGTGTGAGATCGCGTTTGCCGAGATTGCGTTGGGATACCACGAAAGTTTTGCTGAAAGTTGTTGGCACCGTAAATAATAATTTCTCCTTTAGGAAAAAAGAAAGAGAAAGCTGTATTTGCGCCCATAGTGCGAAGCAGTGAAGTGATCACTGGTGCGACATTATGCGCAGTGTGTATTACGCTGCTTCATGCGGTATCGGTGGGAACATACATTCTCAGACACACATGAACAATCCCCTCTCGAGAAGAAGAGGAAAATATTTTGTCACTCCATGATGAGTTTAGACTCTAGTCCTAGTCGTCTTCGTTTGCGTGGGTGGCGCTGCCCGGTGGTGCAGGAGCGAAGACGCACGACTCTTTCTTCCCCCTCTTTCACGTCCTGCCTCTCGCTTCTTGCCCACTGGCTTAGTTTATGCTCTTTCGCTATGTACTGGACAGCTCCTGATAATCCTGGATAATATAATAAATGCAGTCACCAAACCGGAATCGAAACATGTTGTTTTACCTGACCTAAACGCTATAGGCAGTAAGGAAAGGAAACTTGCAGAATTATTCAATAATTGTTTAGTAAATGAAGAATATGACTCACCGTTCCCTAGTGTTCACAAGGATCGTTTTTCGAGAAATTACGAAAGCTGAAATTGTTGCAGTTGCAGATCACATGCCATATATATATATATATATATATATGACCTGAGGGTTCCTCGCTGGCGTCGAGGAACCCTCAGGTTCCCAGGAAGCCTCCCATAGCCGCGCACGGGGGCCGAGGTCTAACGTGGAAACCCCCCGCCGCGACGTGGTCATTTTGTAAAACCACGATGCTCCCGGCGCCCTGGGCGTGGCCAGTGCGACGTGCTCGTTATAGGGCGACGCAGTTTTGTGCAGCGCTCGTATATCTCGAGCAGCTTTACGGCAGATTACACGGCGAGCAGCGGCGCGGAATACGGACCATTCGTGCGAGCACCGCGTGCGCGTTTCCCGTAATAGCGTCGAAATAAATCGTGGCCAACGGCTCTGGTGGCAGGGTCGACGCATCGGCGCCGGCCATGGGCGGCAGCGGTCCGCATATTGAAAAAAAAAATAATTGTTTCAATTCTATACATTTCCTATCAATCGTCCCGTCGTGTGGCCGGTCCCAGCGATAACGGCAGAGCAGGCGCCCGTGTGAGTCCACGATGAAGGGCAAGGTGAAGGGAAAACTGCAATAATCATTGTAAACGTTATGCAGATCAAACGCATGTATTGGAATATTCGTGTTCGTTTATTAAATGCTGTAAAGCTATTAATCTTCCGCAAAGCGTTTTGCCCCATGTAGCAATTGCGCGCCGCCCAGGCAAGACGGTAGGACGTGAAGAACCACACCGCGTGACCACGCATTAGACAATCGCCGGGATTGGACCGCTTAGCGAGAGGGTGCATGAAAAGCTTCGCTCTAGTAAAGATGTTGTGCGATTGAGGGTGTTTATTTGTTGCAGTGAGGACATTTCAGGGCCATTTGTAGTTTCACTGCGTGATTCAGTAAAGAAGAGAGCCAGCAACCGGCAAATGGCACATTTATACGGGCACTGTATATACAGACGGGAGCCGCATATAAGCCGATCCGTTATACGAGAGCTGTCCTGTGTGGCATCTATTCGGCAAAAAAGCAGCAGCAACATCCACGGTCAGCAATGTCCCGAAGAGTTCGCAAAGGAAGCTTCGCCTTATAATGCGGTCGCTGGATGTCATCCTGTCAAGCCCATTGACCAAATGCGATAATCCCCTGTGATACCGGGCGCCTTGACGGGATATGTTACAGCTTTCATATAGTGTCATGCTCTTCATCTTTTCATCAATGGGTCGTTTCCTTTCTTTTCTGTCACCTTTTCTACCCATCTTTAAATTTTTTTTTCAATAAAGGGTAGCCAACCGGAAGCCATCATCGCCATTTTTATGCCCAGTGCAGGACGAAGGCCTCAAACAGGGATCTCTAATTACCCCTGCCTTGCGCTAGCTAATTCCAGCTTGCGCTTGCAAATTTCCTAATTTCATCACCCCAGGTAATTTTTGTTCTGTCCTCAATCGGCGCTCCCGTTTCCTTGGCAACCATTTTGTAACTCTAATGGCCCACTGGTTGTGTGCCCTACGCATTACATGGCCTGCCCAGCTCCATCATTTTTTTTTCTCTTGATATCATTTCTATATGCGGTCTTTCTTTGTGAGCACCGAGGACGGCCACACTCCTATACATTACGCCTACTGTGGCGTCCCCCAGGCCGGCGTGCTGAGCCCTACGTTGTTTAAACTAACGCTGACTGGTCTGCTTGATCACCTTCCAAACACAGGTTAATTATCAAGGTACGCGGACGGCATATGCGTTTGGGCGTCCGGAGTGACACGCTTACAGCTGCGCGAAAGGCTCCAAAAAGCTACCACGCAGGCTACACTCTACCTCCGTAATCAAGGCATGAAGATTTCATCGGTTAAATGTGCACTTGTGGCACTTGCGCGTAGGCCTATGACGCACTACGGTGTATTAATCAATGGGCAGATGGTACCACTTGTACGGTCTTACAAAATCTTGGGTGCCATAATTGACAAAGATATCTCATAGAGCTCCCATCTATTTTACATGAAGAAGAGGTTGACAGGCACCTGTGACCTTGTCAAGTTCTTCGCTTGAAAGACTTGGGGAATGTCCACAAGCACTATGCTGCAACTAAATAGGGTACTTTTTCTAGGCTTTTTGCGGTACAGCTTGCCAGCATTGTATAAGGCAAGTAAAACAAGCCTACGTACTATTAAAAGCGTTGAGAGTGACGCGCTCAGGATTTGTCTAGGTCTTCCTCGAGGTGTGTCAACGACGGAAACTATTGCAATAGCCCGAGACCACCTCATTAAGACCCGCATCACAAAGCACTACGAGTGCACTAAGGTACTTTGCCCGCACTTCTTGCCACCGTCTAGCCTCTCTACTTGTGGAGAGACCACGTGCCTCATTCTGCCGAACGGTATATCCGCACATCGTGAGGCTATACCACCTTGCTTCACACCCGCCGAAAGACTTTCGACTGCTCCTTGGTGCCTCATTCAACCAATGATGAACCTTACAATACCTGGCGTCTCACTTGACAACATCTCACTTGACAACGTCGATGGCAGCAGAACTCTCAGCGCTTCGAGTCGCACTGCATTTTTATGAATGACGGACCAACACACAAATTGTCGATTTTCTGGCACTCGAAGATGGCCCTACAATGTTTATTGTAAGCATTACGGCGCGGTCTGCATGAACAGTCGGCGCTTGAAATCACAGAAGCCGTGCACCACTTGACTGAGGAAGGACATGAAATAATTTTGCAGTGGCTGCCGAGTCCTTGTGGTACCATCGGCAATGAATGTGCCAATCAAACTGCTCATTCAACTCATCTAGAAAGACAACTGCCTATCCATCCCACTGTCTAGGGCAGGTGCTGCAAGGATGCTCCACCTACTTGCACGCCAATGCACTACATCAGAGTGGAATGAACCACATTTTTATGCACGGCTGTTTAAACACTCTGCATCCAACGTTAAGCCTCCGGCTTCCGCCAAGACTTCCCGGAAAAGACGCGATCCTTTTCTGCAAGGTACGGTCGGGCGTCGCGTTTACTAATGCCTACGCATTCCGCATAAGGTTGGCCGACACCGCAGAATGTGGCAATCGCGGTGACGCGGATACGATTCGTCATGTTCTTTGCCGGTGCCCGCAGTACAGTGTGCAAAGACAATCGCTTTCCGTCCAGCTGAACCAGTTGGAAGACCAGCTTCTGTCGGAAGAAAAAAATTTTACAACATCGACGCGACTTAACACCGCGCCAGAAGGCCATGCAAGAAGACTGCGCTTCTTGAGATCGACCGGCCTGTCTGAACGCCTCTGATGGGAACGCCTTTTCTGTTACCTGTTTTCTTTTTTCTTTCTTGTTCCCTTTTTTTCCCTCTCGCTCTCTGTCGTCTTTGCATCCCCTATATCCCCCACCCCAGTGCAGGGTAGGAAACCAGAAACTCGCCTCTGGTTTACCTTCCTGCCTTTCCTCTCTCTCTGTCTTCTCTTGATGTCAACTGGAACGTGTGCTATCCCTATTTCCTCTCTCGTCCACACCGCTATCTTCCTGTCTCTTAACGTTGCGCCAAGCATTTTTCGTTCCATCGCTCTTTGCGCTGTCCTTAATTTACTCTCCAGCATCTTTATTAACCTCCAAGTTTCGGCCTCATAAGTTATCACCGGTAGAAAGCAATGATTGTACATTTTTCTCTTTAATGACAGTAGCACTCTCCTAGTCAGGATTTGGTAATGGCTACCGTATACACTCTAATCAGTTTTTATTCTATAAATTTTCTTCTCGTGATCAGGAAGTCACCTCCAGTTAATCTCCGTGTCTCCCCTTTACTATTGTGCCTCTGTCACTGTATAAGAGGTAGCTAACCGGATGCTGTTCTGGTTGACCTCCCTGCCTTTCCTATCTCTGTTTTCTCTTTTCACTGTCTAAGGACTTGTGTGGGTCAATAGCTACAGCTAACATGTTATTAGGGAAGGCGGCTGACAAATAAGTAGCAGTTCTTACGATTGAAAAGTTTTGTGAATTTGACCGCACATGTGTCATCAAGATAGCCAGGATGTAGACCCCCGCATCACAGGTATCCGACGTATGCACCTATGCGCTACGCGCGGAAGAAGGGCCAGACGACGAACTCAGAGACGTCGCTTTGTTTTGTTGAAAGTGAGGATGTGATTGTGAGGTCCTGATCGGAATCGATAGGCCACATCACGTTGTGTAGTGAGATACTCAGCAAACATGCAACGCCTGCGACTGCCCTGCCAAGAAAAACACTATGTCTTGTATTTTGCGAAATTTCAAGGTACGATTGGATGGTCTATCAATTTCACGTATCTTTACTTAAACAGGAGCTGTTACTATGATTTTACCATAGCTTTCCTTTTTTACGCGCTGGTTGTTACCACTTCTTCCTGACATTGCGTATTTCTCTTTTCGCTTTTCTTTAGCTTTTAATATGATTTTCCGTTATTTGGCTAAACTTCCAGCTGGCGCGTACGACGACTTTGAAAGATCGATTCCGTCTATGTTTCTTGTCTTCACCTTCTGAAGTTAACGCTACAGTGTACCTTCCTTGTCCGCTGTAATGTGTATAGTTAAAGAAATTTCACTTAGGGCGCCGTTATCGCTTCTTAGTGCTCTAGGAGCCTTGTCTGCACATTTGTGTTTAGATTTTTACCATGTGTGCCGTAAAGCTACGCCTCTCTTCCTTTTATTGAAGAATACCGCTGGGCACAAGCATCTCATTACCAGACTTTAGCTGAACAGTGGTCTTGAAGGAAATGCAAGATAGCTTTAACTCCGGCCTTCTTTGCTTTCACGTAACTTTGCAAACGATTAACTCCTCGACCTTTTTTTTTTTTCTACTGCCATGAATGCGGAATGTTTTAATTAAATGCTTGCGGCGTTACCTTGATTTGGTGGTGCTAGTTCATTCTTCGATACATTTTAGCGTTTCTTTATTATGTTTAGCAGGATGGGAATAACGTATGTGTTAGATTACCTACTTTTTGTTTGTTTGTTTATTTACTCACGAAGCGTTCGCTTACCGTATATGCGCAGCTCTCGCTCTCCCTTGACCGTCTTGAACCCGGGGCCTTCGGTGGACACTTCGCAGCCGTACATGCCCTCGGTGTTTAGGTCGGTCTTCTCCAGGAACACGTTGTTCTTGTCCGAACGGGAGTGCTGCACAAGAAAAAAAAATGGGGTTGGGGAGGAGAGGCGGAGAAAGAGGACCACGAGCTGAGATTGGTTAAAAAGTAAATAAAAGAAGGACCAAACAGGGCGTATTTACCGCCCGCTAGCGTCATTCGATCAGCAGGCCAGCCGCTCTGTCGCAAACAAAGCGGGGGAGGGGGGGGGGGGCATGTGAACGATGGCACAACCAGATGATCGAAATTAATTAAAATCGGAGGCCCCAAACCCCACGAGACTGCACAGTGACATACGGGCAATATAGGGCCCGTATACACAAAACGTTTGTTCGTAAGAGGAAAATTTCAGCCAAGTTTGATGCTGGACATGTTATTTGCGATGGCGGCTGCCAATGGCAAAGAACACTTGACGAACTAAAAGCGTTGTTAATTCGGCCCCAGAAGCTCGAGAAATGGACTAGCAGTGTAATGACCGGCGAGTACAGGAATAGTTGAGATAACGCGCCTTTCAGATTGGATTGCAGGGGTACAACTCGTGAAGCTTTTTGTTTGCAAGTGCTGTTTGCCATTGGTCGGAGGACCTCCAACAATGCGATTGATTGGAAGCTGCTCCTATAAACAGTGTTAACGCTATAATGTCTTTTTTTTCTTTTGTGAATACTGTTACTTGGCCCGTATTGGCGAAAAAGTTCTTACACTGATACACCGCTACTCCTTATCACTGAGAAATTAATTAGTTACGTAGGGGTTTATGGGGCAAAACCATCTAAACAATGCGTAAGGGCAATATAGATGCGGAAGGATTAATGCATATCGTGTTAAATGAAATCACCAAAAGTTCGCAAGAAGTAGCGCCTAGTCGACAATTCGGGTCTTGATTGCTAGATTCGAGGCAGCAAAATTTCAACTCTTATTGGGAAAAAAAAGCTTTCCTTTCGTGAATGCTCTTAGCCGTTGAGCGGCTTCCTTCGCTCTATTTGCTGGTGCATGCTCTGATACGAGAAACTGTAGCGAGATAATTTTTGTGAACACATGCATTCACCTTGCACATCAAATGCGCTGTTGCGTGCTTAATTTTGTTTGGCTCTTTCGTCCGCGGTGTTGCCTCGGCTCTAGGATTGTGGGTGCCTTGTTGTCACCACCAAGATATTGCTACACATCGAATATAGGCGATTAGTGCCCATTATTTTCATGCGTCCTAGGTAAACCTGCAACCATAAATTTCGCATTCGACGCGCTTCAGCCGCGCATAGCGTTTGCCCAAACCACGTGTCGCAGGCGAGCACGGAATGAACAAAACGAACAGTGCAACACGGCAGCCTCGCCGCAAGTGGGTCACAAAGCCAGCACGCTTGCAAGCGCCGAGTTAAGCAGTCCTTTAAACGTCGATATTGACTTTATAAGCATTCGCGATTGTTGTCGCTATGGATCAGAGCGGTCCTCTATCGCATGGGCATACATATTCATAAACAAGCGTTTGCGCCACTCGAACGTAAACAATTCCTGTTCTGTCTCTTTTTTTTCTTTCGATTTTTACGCGTGCCGCGATGAGTCTCCCCTATTAATTTTTCAGCGATAGATTGGTACCGAAGGCATAAATGAAGGGCTTCCTGCTTTGCTAAACGCTTTGTTGCTCGCTAATGAGCAGCACGCGTCTCCCTGCGCCACAACAACACACGTTTGGATGCTTCGGGCTCTCGAGTTGAACGGCGCTGACCGCTTTAACGACCGAGCTATCATACCAGGCCACACAAGATGCGAGAAAAAAAAAATAATAAAGCACCGCCTCTGCCCCCTCCCCCCCGTGCTATTAGAGGGTCAAATGTGTGTTCATTCTTTTGCGGCACTCAGAACCACTAAAGGAAACGAAAGAAGCCTTCGAAAACAAACGCCAAGCCTGCAGATTTCCGGCTCTGCCATGGCAAGAGAGAACAGATGCTATACGAAAGTGGTGTCTGATCGAGACAGCTGGCTATATTTACTGCCAGCCAATAGCGGCGCTCGTAGTAGGGGGCAATGAGAACCGCGCAGCGCGTGTGGCTGGTCGTAAACGAAAGGGTGTCCTGCATATTATGCATGAGGCGTAAGCGGAGGGCGCCCCCTCCCCCCCCTCCCTTTGTTCCCCGGGCCCGGCCGACGGTCGCTTTACCGACGCCCGCATTGCCCACGAGTCCAAAAGCGAGCGCGCGCTGCCCATGCCGCTTTCGCCGTCAGCGCGTTCTTTCCTTTTCGTTTTCGCCGCCTTATCTGTACACACCACATCGCGACTCGCGACGCTGGATATCAAGCAGTCGAGCCATGTCAACGGGGGTGTACGCACATAGTCGGCTTATCAACGACAAAGCTTTGCTACGAGTACGGTACGCGGTGCCGACGAGAGCAGAAAAAGTACCCGACTGATTTCCAGACAATCTACGACGCCAGCGCGACATCGTTCTTGCATTCTGTAATGGTGTGGGTTGAATTATACATGATAATTAGAGTTCTATGGATATTTACGACGTGACACTAACGTATACCGGCGTAAAACATAAATATTCTTTCCAATTCCTCTGTTGTTTTTTCTTTGTTATTGGTCCGAGTGGCGCTCCGATTACGGTTATCAAGAAATCGACCAGTCGCAAGTGAAGGTGGCTAAGAAAGGACCGAAAATAGTGTTGTTACAATGTGCTAGCACAGTTCTCCGATAGCACCATCGGTAATGCGGAAGCAGGTCTTGTCCCTGAATTTTATTCCATTCTCAGCATCCACGACTTTGGACTAGCCGATGCAGCTGAAAGAGCAGGTGGTGCGCCGCTAGGCCCTTGTTAGGGTTGGCGTCTGACACCACGTGGCGAGCGGTCATTCACCCTACCTCCTCAGCCGGAGCCCACGAGCGCCGGAGAGGT
Source organism: Dermacentor variabilis (assembly GCF_050947875.1). Lineage (NCBI taxonomy): Eukaryota > Metazoa > Arthropoda > Arachnida > Ixodida > Ixodidae > Dermacentor > Dermacentor variabilis. The sequence goes on from NC_134569.1 coordinate 41,700,848, forward strand.
CATTCACTCTACCGCTGAGCCGGAGCCCACGGGGACCTCTTCCACTCCTCTCATAGTCGTGGCATCGTGTGTGCTTACCTCATCCCCCCACCTTCTCTTGGCCGGACCCCACGACGCCGGAGAGGTCATTCACCCGACCTTCTCCCCGGATTCGTCGATGAGAGGATCGTCCTCTCCCTCCCGTGCTTGGTATTGCAGGAGGAGGAGCCTTCTCTCCGTGCCTGTCACGTGTCCTTCGACGGAAGCAAGATCCCGCCCACACTTGTAGAGAGCCTATTTAAGGGGCTCCGAAATGTACTTTGAGACTTCATATTCATGCTTTTCTTATTTTCTTTCAACTACCTTTGAATAAACCGTGCAAGTTTCGCACTAGCAAATCGTCTCGCCCCTGCTTGGTCGCCATGATCTACCGGATGCCTGCAGCCCGCCGACAACGCCACGCTACCCAATAAGTAATGTCGGTCGAGCTTCGATAGGCAGGCGTCGCTACTTCTCGGCAGCAGTACGGTACGCTACCCTGGAGTACGCAACAGCCTATAGGGCAAAAAAGCGTTAAAGGGACAGACCCAAGGCGCGCTTATTCACGGAGCAGTTTTTATGCAAGAACACTTCGCAAGAAATATTACCAACCTATAAAGAGAGCGAAAATGTTATTAGATAAGGCGACCGACCAATGAGAAACGGCTCTTAACGCACGAAGCGCTTCGTGTGTTCGGCCCCTGGGACAAAATTTTCGCGTGATTCCCGCCCAAATTACTCTCTGCTCGAGCAATTTGGGCGGATTTCGTACATGTAAACGTACAGCTCGGGTGGGTTGGTACATGTTCAAGGTAAACAGAGGAGCAGCGCATGGGACAGGGCGAACAGCTACCTATGCGAAGTTTCTGAATAACTGGGATGGAGTTTAAACGCCGAGAGAAGGGGGCACAAGGAAAAGCACCACATGTGAATATCCCATTGGCCAAATTTTATGTGGGATATTCATACCTGCATGTCCCACCCCCTCTCTCCTTACGGATACGGAAGAAAGAGGAAGGAAGCAATCAAGATGCTAAAGCAACGCAAGGAGTATGAGACAGGCCGTAGTGGAAGACTTCGGAGTAACTTGAGTCACCGATAGTGTTCTCTAACGTGCAAGCAATGCTCGACACCGCGAACGTTTTCGCATTTCACTCCAAGCAACGGCCGGGAATTGAACCTTCGACCTGGTGCTCAGCAGCAGAATGTCATAACCACTGTGCCGCCGAGAAATGGTCTTGACGTAGTTTCTGCATATTTCCGCGCACGAAGTGCCTATATTCCACGAAGTGACAAGGCGATCTACGGTGTTCCTTTATGCCAAATTATGCAGATGAGCAATGCGTAAGGCTTGATTGCCCTTCATGATGCGTTTAGAGGGCGAGGGTTCTGTTCCGACCCCATTTGTTTTCACATTTCGTGTATCGCCCGAGAGACGCTCCACCTGCGTTATCGCAGTATCGGCTGGTCCAAAGAGGTGGATGGTGGCGCTGCAGTTCTTTATTGAATGATGTGAGAGTGGTATACTACATGGTTATGGAAAGAATCGCTGAATCATACTGGCCCAACATTCATTGGAACTTTGTCCGGTTGAGCGATTGCGCTCGTATTAACTAGGGCACCCATTGGCCGTGCATGGTGGGCCTTTACTTGTCCTTGACTGAGCTACGGTGCAGATAAAAAAGCTAACCAGCGGGAATTGCAATCTATGAAAAAAATGCATTACGGCGACAGATATAATCCATTAATATTATTTGTGCGCACAGGATCTCGCTAAAATCGCCGCTTGTTAGCGATGTAACAAGTGTAGAGTTAACGTGATGGATGAAACTGTTGGCACCAAAGACCGTATCGCAGTATGATCAACTGAAGAGGCTCACGGACACCAGAAACTGCAGTATACGAACAAGATGCAGGGCTTTCATTGCTGCAGAGCGCGCAGCCAGACTGACGGCGCCAGTTTCACGCCACCCTCAAGTCGTTTGCGCGGCGCCGAGCAGCGCGGCGTCACGAATCCAGAACGGTGACAACCATCCGGATTGTCGCAGAGGAGCCGTTCACGCGAAGCGTGGGGGAAAGCAATATCGAGGAGCAAGCAGGCAGCTCACGGTGCCACCAGCGGCGCAGCAAGCCATGACGTCGCCGCTGCGACGAGCGCGGGACGCGGCTTGTGCGCGTCCAAGTTGTTCTCGAATCCGCGTGCCAGGCGACGATATGCGTTGTGGGCGGAGGACAGGCTGAAGGTGTACGGCGCACGACGAGAAGGGTTAGGGTAGCGGGGGAGTCCGGCAGGCAGGCCGAGGTCCGAGAGCGGGCGCGTCATTAATTAGTGGGGCAACGGGGGTTTGGCGCCACGCCCCGGCGTCGCGCTCGCCCCGGGGGCATTTATTCCTCCTAATTGCGGCGGACCTCACGGCGGCGAGCAGATGGATGAATAACGGTGCGCGAAGAAGGACGAGGGAGGAGGGGGGGGGGGGTTGAAGAATGCAAAACAACACAAAGGCCGAGCCCATGCGCTCGCACGCACGCACACACTCGCGCACGAACTTACACACACGCCTACACACACACATGCACACACACACGTACACACGCACATGCATAAGCACACACGCATAGACAGGGAGAGAAGATTGTACCTCGAGAATTAGTGTCTAACTCACTCAGTCACGCATTGTTTTCTTGTGCGATTTTGCTGTTTTGTGATTTGCGCCACACCTCACTACTAACAGCGTGAACCGCTAAAGCCGGATTCACTAAACGGGGTGGATCGCAAGAAGTAGCCGTTTTTTGCGAAGGTCTCACTATCCATCATCACTCACGCACCAGTGAAACAATTTGGACGCTGTTTAGTAATGAAATGTTACGTCTCACAGAAATAAATGTTGCGACTATTACTGTTAATGAGCAAGTGCCGTCCCCATGGTTTAATGATAACTTTAAAGGGCTAAACAATAAGAAAAAGGGACTATTTAAAACCGCGAAACATCCTAATTTTAACTTTGCATGGATAAAGTGCTACACTGCCGTATAAACGAATAAAATGTATAAATTAGACAAACAAAAATTAATTTTGCGATAGCTCTCCCCCAACTATACTACGAAACAATTCCAAACATTTTGGTAGCTTGACGAGTCAAACGACATTTCATTATGTGATACTAATGGCTACCTTATACCTGAAGACGAAATTGCTAATGTACTAAATAGTACGTTTTCATTTGTTGTCACCGGCCAACCCATTTAGAACCTTAGTTTATTCCCGCCCTCTGCGCATCCCTTGACGAGCCGTTTCACGTTTTGTAGGATAGGCATTGCTAGAGTAGTTGATTTCAACTAAAAGAGATCGTCATCAGCAGAAATCGATGGTATAAATGCTGAAGTGGTCAAGAACACCAACAAGTAACTAGTTTTATTTTATCCCTCATATTTGAGCAATCAATACAGGGCCGGTATTCTGTAAGGGTCCACCTAGTGGTCTGTCCATTTCGGCCACTGCTGATTGGCTAGGGCCGCTCGTCTCCTCCTCGCTCGTACAGCTGTATCCAATCCGCAACGGCAGAAATGGATAGTACACTAGGTGGAGTCTTACAGATTACCTCCCCCCCCCCCCGGTTCAGCTTCAGCAGACCGGCGGGGTGGGAAGGTCACTCCTGAATTCAAGATCGTTAACGGTCATCGCCAAACAATTATCGTCCCATATCCATCACCAGCGTATGTCGCAAAATAATGCAGCATATCGTGTATTCTGAACAAGCGTGTTTCCTGCCTTCTAACAACTTTTTTTCACTCGAATCAGCATTGTTTTCGTCCCGGCCACTCTTGTGAAGCCCGAGTCGCTATTTTCCTTCTGTTGCGTTTCGCCTGCGACACGCGGATTTGCCGGCGCGACTGCGGCAGGGCGGCAGACATTTTGGCCCGTTCGTCGTCGCCGCAACGCTCCCCGCCAGGTGTTTCCAGGCGTTTCCAGGCATGATCCGATGCCACGTGTCTTCATGTGCGTGTGTGAGTGTATGTGCCATTGTGCCCAAACCGGGCGATGCGAAAGCAGGGATCACCCTCTCATTCCAGTCATTGTGCCTGAACCAGGCGATGCGAAAGCAGGGATCACCCTCTCATTCCAGTCATTGTGCCTGAACCAGGCGATGCGAAAGCAGGGATCACCCTCTCATTCCAGTCATTGTGCCCGACCGGCAGCGCTACGACAGTGTGCGTCACCATTAGCCCATTGTACATTCACGTGCTCGTCTATTGAGGGGTTCCTTCTTGCCCTCAACCGCGAGAGTATAAAAACAGCTGCCCCCGGACGCCAAGAGGAGGGCTCCGATTTCTTCTGTTGAGTAAAGTGCTCTCCCGTGTCTCTACTTCGGTCAACCTGACCGCCAACTCTTTGCGATGTTAAAATAAACAAGTTGTTTTGTTGTTACCAGTCGACTCATGCTTTGCCGGGACCTTCGGATGCTTCCAGTTGTACCCCAGGCCGCCAGGCCAACGCTACCCTTGGGGCTTGCGACCCAGGTACAACCACGGGCGTCAGCGCCGAGTTCCCAACAGATCGTACCAGCGGTGCGATCCAAACATCTGGTTGGCAGCGGTGAGATCGCCTCCGACTTCAAACAACTGTCTGCCAGCGGTGAGATCGCGACAACGGAGGCCAGCAGCGAAGAGATGCAGTTGACTGTATGCTGAGCAGCTCAACGACGATCCGGGAGCAGTGCAACGAGCCCTGTGTGACGACTGGTTGCCTGCAGCGGAACGACTGCGCGGAATTCCTGCCTGCGAGGTTTGGTGAGTGCGGGACTTTCTTCTTCTGAGCTTTGCCAGGCTTTTGTTAGTGTCAGAAACAGAGCTGGTAATTGTGGTTGTCGTTGCTGCCGGGTTAGTTTGCGGCAAGACAATAGTAAGCAGTAGAGAAAGCAGCATTCAGAGCAGCCATGGATTTGAAGTCGTTGCGCAAACCGAAATTGTTGGAGCTTGCAAGAGAGTTGGGTCTGGATGTCTCAGACAAACTAAGAAAACCTGAACTGCTAAAGGCTATTCTTGAGTTAGAAGCTGAGGATGACGAGCTGTCGGAATGCCTTGAGACCATTGAAGAGAGGGAGACTGCAAAAAGACAGGAGCGCGAACTTAAAGAGCAAAAAGAAAAAGAAGAGCGCGAAAGTAAAGAACAGAAAGAGCGAGAGCAACAAGAGAAAAAAGAAGAGCGTGACCGTCAACACGCTTTGGAAATGAAGCGTCTCGAAATAGAGATGGAACGCGCTCGTAATGGAAGTCAGGCACACGGTGCAGGAGAACGAGTATTGTTCAAAATGACTGACCTGATGCGGCCGTTTAAGCTTGGAGAGGACATTGGTTTGTTCCTGGTTAACTTTGAGCGAACGTGCGAGAAGCAGGGGTTCTCTCGGGAAACGTGGCCACAGCGCTTGCTCACTTTGTTACCCGGCGAGGCGGCCGACGTAGTCGCTCGCTTGGATAGAGAGGAGGCAGAGGATTTCGACAAAGTAAAATCGAGTCTTCTAAAAAAGTACCGGCTGTCTGCGGAGGCGTTCCGTCGGAAGTTTCGGGAAAATGAGAAAGGCAAAAGTGAGTCATATACAGAGTTTGCGTATAGGCTTATGTCGAACATGCAGGAGTGGCTCAAAGAAGAGAAAGCGTTTGGTGACCACGATAAAGTTCTGCAGTGCTTCGGGCTAGAACAGTTTTATAGTCGGTTACCGGAGAACGTGCGATACTGGGTCTTGGATAGGCCAGACGTTTGTACGGTGGCTAAAGCCGCTGAGCTAGCCGAGGAGTTTGTGACGCGTCGGGCTCGCGGAGCTAAGGACGGTCAAAAGGGTGAATTTGGCTCGAAGTTCGAGAGGCCGAAGTTCACACCCATGAGAGCAAAGGGGAACACGCGTAGTGCGGATGCGAGTGGAAGCAGTGCGACCGAACCTAAGGAGACGGCGGCAGCCGAAGCCGAACGCAGAAAGCGGTTCGAGATGAGGCAAGCGCGCGTTTCTTATACGTGCCAGAAGCCGGGTCACTTTTCGGCGCAGTGTCCGGAAACAACACCAAAAGTTGTGTTTTTTTCAATAGGCAGCACTGACGAGAACATGAAGCTTCTCGAGCCTTACATGCGAGACCTCCTCGTGAACGGGAAAGAGTGCCGAGTGCTTCGCGATTCCGCAGCTACGATGGATGTAGTTCACCCGTCTTACGTAGAACCCCATATGTTCACGGGCGAGTGCGCGTGGATCAAGCAAGCCGTGGAAGCTCATAGCGTGTGTCTGCCAGTAGCAAAGGTGCTTATTGAAGGACCTTTCGGAGCGCTTGAGACGGAGGCGGCAGTGTCATCTATGCTGCCACCCCAGTACCCGTACCTATTTTCAAACAGGTCCGATCACCTCCTGCGCGAGAAGGGGCTTTTGTTTGGTGAAGCTAGTGTTCAGGCCTTAACCAGATCGAAGGTTCGGGAGCTCGCTGCAAAGGCGGTAGTTGCGGGGCCGACGTTATCAAACAACGAAAAGGGGTCAGAGGTGCAGCAAGCTGATATTCAGAGCACGCCCGAACTGAATAAACTTGAGTCTGTAACGTTAAAGGCGCCAGGTACTGGAGAGGAAACGCCCGACACGGGAAAGTTAGAAGAGCTATCTACTGATTTGCTCATCACGCCTACGTCAGACGGACTTGATAGGTTGCTAAAAGTCAGCCGGTCGGCTTTGATAGCCGAGCAAAAGAAGGATGGTAGCCTAGAAAACATACGCTGCAATGTCAAGGAAGGTATCGCCAGGAAAAATGCGCGTTTTGTGGAAAGAGGTGGAGTCCTGTACCGGAAGTATCTAGACCGCAGAGGAGTGGAGTTCGATCAGCTGATCGTGCCTCAATGCTATCGTCAGGATCTGTTGCGCTTGACGCATGGGGGTTCGTGGTCCGGACACCTAGGAGTTAAGAAAACTAAGGACCGTCTCTTGCAAGAGTACTATTGGCCAGGGTGTTTTCGGGACGCAGACCACTTCGTGAGGTCATGTGACACCTGTCAGCGGGTGGGCAAACCAGGGGACAAATCGAGGGCGCCGTTGAAATTGGTACCTATCATTACGGAGCCTTTTAGACGGCTCGTTATTGATACAGTGGGACCTCTGCCGGTAACAGCCACGGGGTACAGACACATTTTGACTGTGATCTGCCCAGCGACAAAGTTCCCTGAAGCAGTGCCGCTTAAAGAACTCAGCTCAGTTGAGATAGTCAATGCACTACTGTCCATATTTGCGCGAGTTGGTTTTCCTGCGGAAATCCAATCAGATCAGGGCACAGTGTTTACTAGCGCTTTGACGACAACTTTTCTCGAAAGGTGTGGGGTGAAGCTGCTACACAGCTCAGTGTACCACCCACAGTCGAATTCCGTTGAGAAGCTCCACTCCGTCATGAAGCGCGTGTTGAGAGCGTTGTGTTTTGAACATCGAACTGACTGGGAGCTGTGTCTGCCTGGGGTGATGTTTGCATTAAGGACCGCGCCGCATGCGGCTACGGGGTTTTCGCCAGCTGAACTGGTGTACGGTCGCTCGCTTCGGTCTCCGCTTCGCATGCTTCGAGAATCGTGGGAAGGTAGGGGCGACGACCCAGTCGTGGTGGAGTACGTACTTAAGCTCCTCGAACGCTTAAGAAGGGCACAGGAGTTGTCAGGTGAAGCAATGGCAAAGGCCCAGCAGAGGGCCAAGGTTTATTATGATCGGACAGCCAGGGCCCGTCGTTTTGAGGTGGGCGATGAGGTCATGATATTGCGCACATCGCTAAACAACAAACTAGACGTGCAGTGGGAGGGCCCAGCACGAATTGTTCAGAAACTGTCGGACGTTAACTACGTGGTAAGTCTGCCAGGAAAGCGGAAAGCACAGCAAGTTTACCACTGTAATCTGCTCAAACCTTATAGACAAAGGGAAGCAGTGGTGTGCATGATGGTAAACGTTCCTGAAGAGCTTCCGGTCGAGCTTCCGGGACTAGGCTCAGTGACGAACAGGGAAGACACCGGTCAAGTCATTAGTGACCTTATCAGTAAAGCACCGCTGTCGCCCGAGCAGAAAACCGAACTACACCAGCTATTACAAGAGTTTCAAGGTCTGTTCTCTGAGAGGCCTGGTAGGACTTCTGTACTTACTCATGATATAGAACTTACCTCCCCAGAGCCAGTACGATCCAAGGCGTATCGGGTGTCACCCCGCCAGAGCGATATTATGGAGGCTGAGGTAAAGAAAATGCTACAGCTCGGTGTTATTGAGGCAGGTGAGAGTGATTATACCTCCCCTTTGATTTTAGTTGAGGTACCGGGCAAGGAACCTCGTCCTTGCGTCGACTACCGCAGGCTTAATTCCATCACTAAGGATCAAATTTATCCGATCCCTAACATCGAGGAGCGCCTTGAGAAAGTTAGTAGCGCTCAGTTTATTTCCACCCTAGATCTTGTCAGGGGTTATTGGCAGGTTCCACTTACAGAAGAGGCTAGTAGGTATGCGGCGTTCATTTCACCAATGGGAACATTCCGTCCTAAAGTGTTGAGTTTTGGGTTGAAGAACGCGCCATACTGTTTTTCAAGCCTCATGGATAAAGTGTTGCGGGGACAGCAAGAATTCGCTTTACCGTATCTAGACGACGTAGCGATATTCTCCGCATCCTGGTCTGAGCATATGGCACACTTGCGGGCAGTGCTAACCCGCCTGCGCGAAGCGGGCTTGACAGTCAAGGCTCCTAAGTGCCAGTTAGCACAGGCCGAGGTTGTCTACCTCGGTCACGTGATTGGTCAGGGTCGTCGCCGCCCCTCTGAAATAAAAGTGGCCGCTGTGCGAGACTTTCCGCAACCGCGCACCAAGACCGATATTCGGTCGTTCTTGGGTGTCGCCGGCTACTATCAGAGGTACATCCCTAGGTACTCTGATATCGCGGCTCCCCTGACGGATGCTCTAAGAAAGACAGAGCCTCAAACAGTCGTCTGGGACGAGACAAAGGAAAGAGCTTTTAGCGCCCTAAAGAGTGCCCTAACAAGCCAGCCTGTGCTACGATCGCCAGACTATACAAAAGGGTTCGTTGTTCAATGCGATGCTAGTGAGCGAGGCATGGGCGTTGTACTGTGCCAACGGGAAAATGGAGAAGTAGAACACCCCGTCCTGTATGCTAGTCGTAAGCTGACCAGTCGTGAGCAGGCGTATAGCTCCACCGAGAAAGAGTGTGCATGTCTCGTGTGGGCCGTTCAGAAATTGTCATGCTATCTAGCCGTCTCGAGGTTTATTATTGAGACGGATCACTGCCCTCTCCAATGGCTGCAGACCATCTCTCCCAAAAATGGCCGCCTCCTGCGCTGGAGCCTCGCTTTACAACAATATTCCTTTGAGGTGCGTTACAAAAAGGGGAGTCTCAACGGTAACGCCGATGGCTTAAGTCGAAGCCCCTAACGTAGGAATCAGCCTCAAAATTGTTGGTTACTGATGTTTTTCTTCCTGAGGCAGGATTTTTTTTAACATATTGCTTTTGTTTAGTGTTTCAAAGTGATGATATGCTTTCTAGTGCAATTTTCCAATTTGTGGACGCGTTCTGAGTGATGCTAGACTACTGTAAGGAACTAGGCAGTGGTATAAAAAGGGGAAAGAGCCTGGCAGGGCTTAGTGAGGGTTGTGCCGTGCTTGCTGACTGAGCGGTTGAGTTTCAGCGTAGTTCTAACGCTTGCCGGGAACGAGAACAAAAATGTGAACTCTCCCGAAGTCACTTTGCAGTGTCCCGTGCGAACCTGAACGACAGAACGAGGCCTTCTCTGTGCGCTGCGCTCAAGAAACGTCGAGGGACGCCCGACTTCGGTTATGAGCATCATCGAGCGACATCCCTCCGGACAGCGGATGCAGTCCCCTGTCCATCGGGATCTCCTTCCCCCGGCGGGGCGGTCTGTTGCGTTTCGCCTGCGACACGCGGATTTGCCGGCGCGACTGCGGCAGGGCGGCAGACATTTTGGCCCGTTCGTCGTCGCCGCAACGCTCCCCGCCAGGTGTTTCCAGGCGTTTCCAGGCATGATCCGATGCCACGTGTCTTCATGTGCGTGTGTGAGTGTATGTGCCATTGTGCCCAAACCGGGCGATGCGAAAGCAGGGATCACCCTCTCATTCCAGTCATTGTGCCTGAACCAGGCGATGCGAAAGCAGGGATCACCCTCTCATTCCAGTCATTGTGCCTGAACCAGGCGATGCGAAAGCAGGGATCACCCTCTCATTCCAGTCATTGTGCCCGACCGGCAGCGCTACGACAGTGTGCGTCACCATTAGCCCATTGTACATTCACGTGCTCGTCTATTGAGGGGTTCCTTCTTGCCCTCAACCGCGAGAGTATAAAAACAGCTGCCCCCGGACGCCAAGAGGAGGGCTCCGATTTCTTCTGTTGAGTAAAGTGCTCTCCCGTGTCTCTACTTCGGTCAACCTGACCGCCAACTCTTTGCGATGTTAAAATAAACAAGTTGTTTTGTTGTTACCAGTCGACTCATGCTTTGCCGGGACCTTCGGATGCTTCCAGTTGTACCCCAGGCCGCCAGGCCAACGCTACCCTTGGGGCTTGCGACCCAGGTACAACCACGGGCGTCAGCGCCGAGTTCCCAACAGATCGTACCAGCGGTGCGATCCAAACACTTCATGAAATTTACTCGCTCCTTGATCATAATGTTTGCATTGAGGCGTGGTTTCTTTATTTCGAAAAGACCCTTGATTAAGTTCCTCATCGTCATTTTTTGCTCATTTTATCATGCCTCAACTTAGACCCGTCTATGCTCAACTGTATTTGTGAGTTCCTAACTGGTCGCCGGCAGCTTGTTGTTGCAAACTCTCACAGGCCTCTCCTCTCTCGTGTACACTCTGGCGTTCCCCAAGCTACTGCACTAGACATCCCCTCCCCCTCTTTTCAATTTATGTTACCCATGCAGTGCTACTCAACATTGATTCCAAAATCAGACCTTTTTGCTGACGACTGTGTTCTAAACCGCCCCGTAGCCAGCCTGTCTCAGTCTTCCTTTTTGCAGAATTATCATATTAAAACACAGGACAGGTGAGAAAACTAGCTAATGTCCATCAATATTAACAAGACCTTTGTAATGTTCTTTCACCGACATAACGATTACATAGCCTCCATTGACATTCTATATTATTGTCTTATAGATGCTACTAAAGCCGTTAAGTACGTAGGTATTCAAATTTTCTGTGATATGACATGGCCGCAGCTTCTTATCAACATTGCTAATTTTGCCAATCGAGCCCTAGGTTATCTTCGTCGCAACCTAGCTTTGGCATCTGCTACCGTAAAGCTAATAGCTTATAAAACATGTAATGACTAAGTTCGAATATGCCAAGGCAATTGTGGACCCCCATCAAGCTAACCTTACAAATATGCTGAATACATCCTGAAATGCGCCTCCAGATTCGTTGTCTCTAATTAGTCTAATAACATCAGTAAAGCTGCTGCGAAATCTCGACTTGACTTTCGTCCTCTTGCTTCTCGCGTTTGTGACTCGGCTATAAATTTTTCTATCCGTTGTCACCAGTCAATGCATCGATCAGGTCAGCTCATCCTAAATCTCTCCACTGCCGCCCAAAAGCCGTACATTCCCCGAGCGTACCCGCACGAAGACCTTTCAGAAGTATTCTTCTTTCCTACCTGCGGCACGAGACTGAAACGACCTTCCCGCCGCCATCGCCATGTTAACAGACTGCGTGGTTTAAAGCAGCCATATATAGATATTATTTAACATGGTAAATGAGAACCGCGGCCTTCATTGCCCATCCCTGACACATAATGTCCCTCTGGGAACCTTGAAACATAAAAAAAAAAAACTCAGTCCGCATACTCTGACGTGGATCTAGGGTAACATATTTACCGCAAGCAGCTCGTCAACGACTTCCTCTGTGGCACGTGATTCGGCGGCCCTGAGTAACATCATGCTCGTCCGCAGACTGTACTGGCTATTTGTCCGTCATGCGAATCCCTTTTAACAAGGCCCTATTGCAACCCTCATGTTCTCTGCGTGGTAGATTACAATACAAAGGGTTGATCCGGGCTTTGTTCCGCTCGTCAAGTAGATGCAATTTATGCTTGTACTGTACGCTTTCGGGAGTTTGCTGCCGCGTTCGGTGTATGTAGAGGATTTTATTTGGAAAAGATATTGACGCGCGTACTATATCTTTTTTTTTTCTATGAGCGTGCTTCCCCGGCTAACAAATGTTACAAGTTGTAGATCGGCGCAAGGCGCGCCTGCATGCTTTTAGAACATTCTCGATTGTTGTAGCCGATTTCATCTTTTTTTTTTTCGATATTGCCGCCGACTCTTGTGTAATCAGACAGCGTGCGCGACGCGAGTAGTTGTGTGCATTTTAGAACTTCCGCAAAAAGTAGCGATTACGAGGGAAGGTTTCATTCAGCCACGTACAAACAGGCGCGACGCTTCTGATCCGCGGATCAGATTTTCTACAGTCGGCGCACATGCTCATCCCGATCCCGGCCAGGGCGGCCGCATTTCGATGGGGGCGAAATGCGAAAACACCTTTGTACTTATATATGTAGGTGCACGTTAAAGAACCTCAGGTGGTCAAAATTTCCGGAGTCCCGCACAACGGCTTGCCTCATAATCATATCGTGGTTTCGGCAGGTGAAACCTCATAATTTAATTTAATTAATGCTCATCACTATCGTTCCGCTCTATGCAACTTGATTTTTTTTGTGGACTCAACCAATAAGGGGTTAGTTTTGCGACTCACCGTTGTTGCGCGGTCTAATTCTTAACGGTCGCGACAATATCGTCTAAAGCTTGCAATTCGAAACAAGGGCCGCGATAAGGCAACGGATCTATTTTAATCAATTTACTTTTCGTTTTTTTTCCAGAGGTCTGAGCAGCGCTCCTCGTAACGTGGACACCAGGATATAAAAAGGTCGTGAGTGGCGGGTGATAAGAAAAACGCAGAATCAAACGAAGGGAATCGTTACATAATATCGTCAAATTTCAGCCTCTGGTGCCGGATCATTTCACGGGCGATTTGCTAACGCTTTAGCACAGTGGTATAGAAGTTGCATCACACCGCCCGCTCATTACTGTGTTGCCGACTACAACATGCCGACATCCTGGTGTTCTTTTTTTTTTTTTTGAAGTGGAGCGCACCAGAGCGTCAAAAACTGGAACGGGCCATTACATTCGAAAGAAAGCCGTTTCGCCACTCGCGTAGCCATAGAACAGTGACTTGTGTTCACAAATTCAAAAAGCAGTTAAATATTGGACCGATTTGTAGAGCTCCGGCCCGTCGTGACAGTTAACACATGTTAGCGAAAGCGGCCGGTCAACAGAAAGTGGTTGTTGCGAGTGATAAACTTCGCCGAAACAATTTACAAAATTTTTTTTTATATTGATTCACGGTTTACAGGAAGCAGCGCAGGCCAGAAGTAATGGCCAACGTGAAATGGCGTCCGGCCAGTTACAAGCAATTCTCACAATAGCGAAGGTTTTTCGGTTTCGGCAAGCGGCGCCGAATTAACAAAGCTTGATAAGCTCAATATATACTGCTACTGCGGACAATATACTGCTTGATAGCAGTATATTGGGGCTATGTCCTCGCGCATCACAGCAGCAGAAAGCCACAGAAGTAGGGGCGCGGTTTATGAAGTCAACCGGACTGAGCGACCACCAGTAAAATAGTAACGAATACTCCAGTTTGTTTTTGTCTCCAGCATGCATATCATATCCTCCCTTTTCTTATATCTGAGAGTAAAGCAAGGAGTCCGAGTAAGGAACCGTAAAATAAAGTAAGGAAGCGAGATGGAGTCCTGGTTAACCTCCCTGCTTTCCCATTATCTCTGTGCTCTCTCTATATACGCCCGAAAGATACTTCTTCTTGCTGGCACCAGCAAAGAATAGTTTTCTTTACTGCGGATAGAGCACAATCACTGTGGTACAGGATGGCCGCGTAGCGTGCCAAGCGCCACTCACGTCGACGAAGGTGCCCAGCAGCTCGTAGGATTGCCCCGGTGGCACGTCGCTGGGCAGGTACCGGTAGAACTCGACATTGTTCTTGTACCACTTCACCGAATAGAGCTCGGCGTTCTCCAGGTCGTACTCGCAGCGCAACTGCACGGGCTCGCCACTGCGCACCGCGCCCGGCACGTGGAGGTCCACCAGGCGCAGGCAGAGACCGCCTGCGTTCGCACGAGAAAGAAAAAGATGCACGACTTTTACAACACAGCAATGCAAGAGAAGCATAGCGGCGATGCTCTATACGAATAGACACACACGAGACATGGCACAGGCGTCGCGCAGGTCATAACAGACGTGAGGCATGCCTGAGAGTCATGTTCGAAACGATGTTAGAATAATTCAAGGAGTCTCAAATGAAAAGGTACGTTACTGACCAGGCGCCAATTATTGTAGCTCTTTAATCTTGGTCGCGGCTGTTGCAACAAATCCGGCTGCGCAGTGATCGGTCAGTATAGAAAGCCGTGCCTTATGTCAGAACAGAGAACCGGGTAAGGAGCCAACATCACGGCGAGTGCGCCGTGATGACCGTTGCAATTATCGAAGAATGAAGAGCCCTCGCAGCCTCCGCAGATGCAGTGAGACGCTAATATCGTCCCCTTTGCAAGCTAGGCTGCAAATTTAAGTATGAATTACTAGGTCGTCCAAATCCATGCCCTGTTAATTAAGCATAATGAGCACAAATTTTTCAGGGACGAACTTGAAGGATAGATTGAAGCTGGCACGTGTTTCGTAGGTACTCGGTATACATTCAGTTGTGTATGAAAAATTCTAGAAATTTCAGAAACCGCGAGGCTAAAGGAACAAATCCATTCTATAAAAAGTAAAATTGAAGAAAGGAGAGAGAAATAATGCACACACACGCACGCAGAAAGAAAAATGAGTTTTTATAAGAACTAACTTTACATATTCGAGCTCTGTAGGACAAAAAAATGAGGAACTTCCAAATTTAATGTGTAGAGCAGTGGCGTTTTAGACCTATAAAATGTGCCGTGTTTGGCAGCAGAAATTTGCCGCTGACGTCACCACCTCTTGCCCTACCCACTTACTACGTTTCTTTGTTCATTTTCTACATTATATTTATTGCAGCTGGTGTAACGCTATATGTGAGCATTGCGCAAGCAAACGGCCACACATCACACCTCAGTGGCTTTAGGAGGACCTGAGAAGCACGATTTGCTTAACTAGCGACAGTTAAAGAAAACAGTCATATTTGGCTATAAAAGGGAGGCAACGACAAACCAACAAAAAGAGGGCACCAGTCCGGTTGAAATTCGGTTTCGTCATCCAATGCTCCCTTTTCTATTACATTCGAACCGAGACACAACGGCTTTAGTGCACTGTTTTTGATGTTGAGACACAGCCCGCCAGGGGGACTGTTCAAAGCTTAGCGTCGCATGACAGGTTTGAATAAATAACATTCGCGGCAGGACACCTTAACATCCATCAGATATTATCTGTCGGCTTTATTTGATAACTTTCATGCATAAAAAAAAAATGACGACAAAGAAATAGCATCTAAAAATCGCAGCACACTTGTAAATGGCACACATTACTTCAGTGTGCTGAAGTTGCCGTGGGCTGGCTCCTATAATTCGATAAGTTCGGGAGCGAGCTTATAAGCGAATGTTTGTAATAATAAACAAAAGAAGGAAGGGGAGGGGGGTAGATAAAGGAAATGCACAAAAGCGGACGAAAATTTGTTTTTTTTTTACCCTTTTAAACCTATAAATAGGGGGAAAAAAAGGAAGGCTTAAAATGCTCAGCCACCAAGTGCATAGAGTTGAGAGCCATCTTTTTCTACAAGCAGTCACTTAAGCAGTTTCTGCGCTGACAAAGAAAGAAGACGAGAGGAGGCCAAGAACGCCAAAGCTAGCTCATGTTGAGAGACAAAACTGATGACGACTAAACGACACGTACTTCAGCTTTAAGCGAGTTTTGTCATAAAAAAAAAAGAAACTGCGCGAGAAATAGTCTATAGCAGCCGCGAAACCGTGAAGTTCAGCGGTACACTTTGTCTTGCGGTTTTGTCGAGCTAAGCCTAGTTTTGCTTCGATATTCGTAGTTTCATCTGGCGCTCCCCATGCGTCTTTCTCCCAGGCCTGGTACAGTGCCGAGCCGCGACCAACGACAGCGATGGTTTAAAGTTCGACAATGCGGCCGGAGAAGCAGCACGCCAAATTTGGTCGAGGGAGAGAGAGCGGTGAATCGACGGCACCTCAGCCACCGCGGTGCCAGCTCGTGCGGCCGGGTACTCCCGGCGGCGCCTAATAGATTGATACAATAAAGAAGCTAGTCGTCGCAATTTTTCTCTCGTTCCTAATCGCTTTAAGGGTAATTGGCTAGCTCGAATCGAGGCTTATCGGGATCAAAACTGGTGGTCGTCTTTTCCCTCCTTGCCGTTCGGTTGTGCTGCCGTTTCTCCCTCTCCTTCTTTCTTTTTCTTGTATCTCGTGGTGTCGAGCTTTCTTTTCAGTTTCGTGGTTCGCTGCCGGTCGCCTTGAGCTTGTAGACGGCTGTTGCTCATTTATTACGGGCACATTTCCCTGTTTGCGTTATTTTTCGCACTCTTGAAGTAATGAGTAGCAGCTTATGTTTCGCAGCTTTTTTTTTTCTTTTCTGTTTCTGGAGTAGTCAACTTGGTATTATAGGAGCTGGTTCAATTTAGAAAGTCACGAACGCAAATGACATTTGCTCTTTTATTTTTGTTCGCCTCTTGTTTAGGCATCAGTGAGTTGTGATAAAAATTTATCACTTTATGAGGCTACAGTGAAAATTGCTTTAACGTATTGTATTCCCCGCCTCCCTCCCCGATCTTTATTGATGAAGACAATACTGGGATAGTTAGACGTTTATTTTCCGTCTGTTTTCTGTTAACTATCCCTGCAGAAGGTTGTAATTGCAGCACCCTATAATGCATTAGAACGAAGGTTGGTAAAAGACGCCTTGAAAGGGCAAACGGGATTAAATACAATTGTAGACAACTTACGATTTTTGATCTTATCACTAACACTTGAAAACCTAGAAGGGCAATTGTTGTTATTTTTTTTTAAATTCCAGAGACCTCCAGAGACCGTGTTTATACAATTGGTCCTCCCTAGCGTCTATATTCTGCGTATTTATTTGTAGCCACTCTTCTTCCAGAAAAAGTGAAAACCACCGCTAGCAGGCTCTCTATAACGAGCCACTTTCGCAGGTGCGCCGGCAAGGACATAAAAAAAAAGTCAGCAGACTTCAGCGGTTCGTCCATCTCTGGACTCACTCACTACGAGAGCTAATCACTCCCTCAATGCCCATAATTTAGCTCATATATGAGATATGACGACCGTGACGTATTTCTAGGTGCCACCGATCGCTTCCGGCGCTTGTAGTACACAAAAGCATGGCCTTCCGAGATCAGATTCTGTTATACTGAAGGAACCGCCGACGGCAGTGCGATCTGGACAGCACATGTTGTGCAAAACTCCCGCAGCCTTGTGCAAACTCCCACAAGTGTACGCAACGACAACGATGACGACAGTGGCCCGACGACAACAACGACAACAACGGCCAGCATGAAAGCACTAAGAATCAATGCATCTGAAACCGTGCAAAGCTGTCTCTGCGAGAATAACGCTGAGAATAGTTGCTGCCCTGAAAACCGCGCGCGCTGCGTATGACTGCTGCATCGCGCATCGCCTATATATTGCGCGGTGCTGCCTGCAAAACACACGGACTGATGCCACTACTATACGAGCCTGCGGCTCTCAAGTTATAGACACTCAAGTGAAATCTAAAAACGAGCGATGAAAAGAATTTCAATTATGAGGTTTTACGTGCCCAAACGAAGATCTGATTATGAGGCACGTCGTAGTGCGGAACTCCGCAATAATTTGAACCACCTGGAATTCTTTAATGTGCACCTGAATCTAAGTACCCGGGTGTTTTACCCTATCGAAATTCGGCCGGGATTCGATTCCGCGATCTCGTGCTTAGCAGCCCAACACCATAGCCACTAAGCAACCACAGCGGGTAAGGCGATGAAAGGAGCTACTTCGTAGCTGTTCATATTTCTCTCTTGCGCTATGTACAAAAAAGCACTGAGACAGGGAGACAGGAAAGCGCGGACAAATGAAAGGTGCGAGAACGAATTTGTGCACCGTTCATTTATAGTGTTTTGTTTCCATGTTTCCGTATATTGCGCTAGAATAAACTATGAATAGACACACGGAGAAACTGCGAACCGTGTAAGTTGCGCTATAGCTCGGTCGTCAACAAGTCCGGCCTTCTTTTAACTCTGCATTGCAGCAGCAGCATTGGCGCGATGATGATTGAGCACAACGTTTCGTTTTTATTTGCCGTATTGTCAGAGCGAGGTTGATAATCAGCACTGAGTGGCGAAGGGGTGGAAGTGGCACGACGACAGCACACGCGGCAGAGTAATGGAATGGACGGACGCAATGGCACACTCTCAAGTGCTGTGCAAGTAAAAGACATGAAAGGTACAGCATGATCGTTCATATGTGACCCACTGTTGAGAAAGTTGATCACTCTGCAACCTGTCGTCTATGCTGATGGCTCAACTACTCAAACCAGTTCCGGTGGCGCTGTAGTTTCACTAACTATGGCAACAGCCCAACAGTTCAAAACTTCCCACATCACTACGTCTACAGCTGCTTAGCTCGCGATTCAACGCGGTGCGCTTCATGTGATCTATAAAGATATTACTGGAATATGGGAAGTGTTTCGCGATTCAAGGCTGGCCTTACAATGTACACAGTCAATTATCCGACGTGGAGCTCACGGTCAAATGACATGCGAAATCATGGAACGCATCCAACGCTTGAGAGAGAAAGGCCATGATATCTTTTTTCAATGGATACCAGGCCATTGTGGCATCATTGGAAATGATGACGCAGATAAGGCAGCTCGGACGTCAGACAAAGAAGACCACTGCGTCCTCATTCCTCTCTCAAGGACCGACGCGGCGAAACAGCGTCGCATTCTAGCACGCACGCTCTCGTTGAGTGGAATACCGCATATACAAGGAGCACCAGACTGCACAGGTTAAACTCTTCGCTGCAACTCGGACCTCCGACCGGACTGCACCGACGAGAAGCGTCTCTTCTGTGTCGGTTGGGGCTGGGAGTTGTCTTCACGAAAGCTAGTTCTGCACTAATTGGAATGGCTGACAGTCCTGCATGTGATGTCTGCGGATGCGAGGAGAACATTGACCACCTATTGTGCCATTGTCTTCAGTTTGGAGCAATAAGAAAATCTATGATCAACGCATTCAGGAAACTAGATGATCGTTCTTTGGGTGAATAGATAATACTAAGCAATACTATATATATATATATATATATATATATATATATATATATATATATATATATATATATATATATATATATATATATATATATATGCATCCTATGCGACTATGCGAAGTCCGCAAGCAGTCGCTGTGTATGCCGTTAGTAAGTGGCTAACTCTAACTCGCTCAACCTCTATGTCAGTCAATCGGCCAGCCATTCAGTTGGTCGGTCGGTCGGTCGTTTGTTCGGTCAGCCTCACTTATGCATTTTAAAGTATGGAGACTTAAAGAAAGTGATAATTCAGCCAAAGTAACTTCAAGCATTCATGGGGCTCGGTAGAGGCACTGAAGATGCGACTTCTGAACGCTCTCCTTCAATAAAGACCGGGGGAAAAGATTGCTTTAAGCACCTGATCTACAAGGCGGGACGCCTCTAATCGGTTCGTAGCAGTAACCCTTTCCGAGCCCGCACTGTTCCACACGGAGACCGGAGGGCGACCACGCTAATTACACCAACGGCGACAGAGACACCGCCGTGTTCACGCGTGCAGCACTCTCTTCTCCCCGTGTATCGGTGCCGCAACCATGATTTCTTTCTCAGCACCTTCGGTTTCTTCTTGCTGCAATGGAGCTGCAACTAGTAGCAACGCGCCCTCTCTATTCGCTCGAAGAGTTTTTTGCCTTTTAGCCACCGATTCCCATTCCATTTGTTTAATTGTATTTCTAGTCCTTCCTTGTTTCTTAATTGGGTCGATAGCGTTCGCATTACGCGTTACGATAGCTTAAACCTAAAAATTCCTGTTCTTTTTTTGTATTTAAATTCGCTTTCGTGTTCCCCCTCCGGCAATAAGGAGCGTTAAGAGTCTTTTAAAAAAATGCTATGTTTCACTTTTCATTTGATGAAGAGCACGGGATTCCATGAGCACATACATTTTTATAAGACGAGCACGCAATCCAAACGCCGATGAAAATGAAAACAAAAGAAAGAGAACAATATATCTTTTTATCTTAACAGAACTCAATCCCTATTCGCTGGCTTCATCGCGCAACACTTTTTCTTTTTAAATGAATTGCGCTTTCGAGCTCTCACTATGCGAAAACAATGTTCGGTATCCTTAGCTTTCGACAGGGCGCGTGCAGGAAATTCCGGCGGAATTAAAAGAACCGCTCTACGGCCCGCGCAGTTAAGCAAAAAGTTGGGCTTAAGATAAGCAGAGTTAACCTAACCAAGCTGAAAGCAATCCTCTAGACTTTCATAATGAATCTTATATGGAACACTGCATACCATTGTGCGAACCTTGTTTAAAGGTTTAGCGTTTAAACTTTCTGCTGTACCTCCCGCACTGCGAGAGGTCGCGGCGTTTGAAGTATAGCTTCTACACTGTGCTCCACTGCCTCGAGAGAGAGTAAAACATATTTATTAATAATATTTGAATGGCGAGAGCAATGTGGGAGAAACCCTCAGTCCAGGGTCCCTAAGGTGATTCTGGCGATGTTCCGAGCCCGTTGTATCACAGCTCGGAGGACCTCGGGGGGTCCGTCGCGGAGGGCATCGTCCCACAGCTCTTTGTTGCGTAGGGGGTCAAGCAGAGTTGGCAAGGGAGGAAAGAGGTTTGCAGTGCACTCAATCGTGACGTGGAAGATGGTGGGCGAGCTGCCACAGCCAGGGCAACGTTCTGCATAACAGTGTGCGTAGAATTTATTGAGAGAGACAAGATTTGGAAAAGTTGCGGTTTGTAACTGGCGTAATGCCACTGCTTCCTCCCGCGAGAAGGACGGCGGTGGTGCGGCGTGGGTGCGACGAATGCGTGTATAATGACGGAGTATGTCTTTGTAACGGAGCAAAGGATCCCCCCACTCTGAACTAGTCGCCTCACCACGCCGAGTCGCCCGGAGGGAAATTTCTCGGGCAACCGCATGTGCGCGTTCGTTACCCGGCAGCGAGGTATGACCAGGGGTCCAGAGTAAGTGAATGTGGGGAGGTGTGGTTGCTGTATTTTGCGGGATCTGTTTGAGAATTTGGTGCGCCGCTCTCGGGATGCCATGTCCTGATAGCAACGCCTAGCATGCCTGTTGCGAGTTCGTCAATATATACACTTCCTCAGGAACACGGATGGCGTATCGAATTGCAAGAGCAACATCGAGAATTTCTCCGTAAGCGGCATTTGTTCCGCGCATTGCAGCAGAGTCTCTCAGGGATTCGGTGCCATCCAAAACTACCGAGGTATAGCCCTCTTGAGTGCGTCGAGAAGTCTTAGATTATTCTGGTAATTGTGACCGCGCATGGTGCTATTATTCTTTACTTATGGTTTGCTAATTCTAATAGATTTCAACAAGCATGCGCATTTTGACCATGAGTGCCGCCACGGGAGTGGGGACATGGTTTTACAGTTTCTAGATTACTTGCAGCTCCTATCCGTGTTAAAGGACTGTACCTCTAGTGCAGTGCGATAGGAGCTTCAGCATTTGCATAAAGAAGCGACGTCAATAGAAGCAGTTTTTCTAACTCCTGATGGTACCAATTCGCGCTGGTGTTGCTCACAGCGCTTTAACGCTTTGGATGGTAACTATGTTAGTTCGCCTCACTTTACGGTGCTTTCGAGCAGCGGAGATGCAGCAGCAGACTTGCTAGATGTGTCACAATCAGTTATGTTCAAGTACACATTGGCTCCGTTATTTAAATATTTTTTTTTTACTAAAGGGTGCACCTAATGATGCATGCATTAATTCGCGTATTGAGTTCAAAAGGGCTGCGTTGAAGACCCTCCTTGGCTTAATTATTGTAAGACTCACATCTAGATTAAAAACCAGAGTGTAGATGCATGCAATCTGTATGGAATATAGGAGAAACATACTTTTTCTGCGCTTACTTCACTGAAATGCGCAGTATTTGTTATTGCACATTACTTCTACTTATTATTAGTCAGTTCTTTTCTGTTTTTCCACTGCACTTTCTTCTATATTTTTCACGACCTGAGGAGACGGACGTTATCCATGACGGTCTTTGCAATCTTTGCTTCGAAGCCGCAAACACAACTGCCATACCTGACTCTACAGCAACATGTAAAGGAAAAGAAACATATCGCACAAAGAACTCCTCCGAACAACGCTTGAATTTTTGTCGGCGCAAGGCAGCAAAACGCCTTCGACCAGTCGTGCTTTCGGTCTTTACTGCTGACTCCCTCAGCGTCTTTACTCCTCGTTTCGATTTCATACACTCTGAGGAACGGTACGAGAGAAACGACTGCATCCATCTTAGCCTAAGCGGAGAAGCTTAACCGCCTCTTCACCTGAGTCACAGCGATCGTCAGGAAAACATCAAAACTCCGACCAAAGTGTACGAATCGCGAGACGATAGTCCGGGCGCAGGGGGCCGCATTTGAAGTTCACGACGAAGGGGCGCTGTGGCGTCGAGGAGTCAAACGCTCCGTTCAGAGGTAGAGAAGCCGGCAAACGAAGGCTATCAGTAGAAACTGGGGAGAGAGAAGAGGAAACAATAACAGCGGCCGCTGCTTGTCGTCGTCCCCCCGCCGCGCAGAGAAAATAAGCCCCGGCGCGGCGCGCTAACAAGTGAGAGCGGCGGCCCAGTGAGGGTGTCGGCGTCCGCTGCAGAGCCGCCCGGAGGACGACGCCCGGCCGGCTCTGTTCACCCCACCCCTTATCTGCTTTTAACAGGGTGGTGGTGGTGGCGGCGGTGGTGGCTGCCGCCGTTCGTTACGTCTCTGCGACCGATCGGGATTCCCGTGGTACGCTATATAGTGTGCTGCCGGCCTGCGCCCCCTCTCTCTCTGCCCTCTTTGTGTGTGCCTGCGCCGCTGAGCCTCCCTTACTACTCTTCTCCTGTTCCCATCACCCTCCTTTCGCCCTCGACCCAAGTCCGGTTCCTCTCATCACTACCAGAACGTCCGCCTGTGTATCCTTTTTGCGAACTGTTGTCATTTGTCCTTGTATTGCCTCCTCTCACAGGCAGGGAACAACGACCGAGAGAGAGAGAGATAGAGAGAGAGACCCTCAGAGGAATGAGGGTACGCCTTGAAGACGGCCTTCAGTTTTATCTGACCAGTAACTCCGCGCTCTATTTCTTTTTTATTTTTTTGGACTTGTTCTCTGGGCTATGGGCGAGCCAGACGAAACTAGGGAGAAGGTACACACACTCCGATCAAACCAAAAGTAGACGTGAGAATGTAGAGGTAGGCAGAAATAGAGAATGTGAAGAAGTGCGTGGGATTTAGCAGAGAGGTCGTTCTCTCTCTCTCTCTCTCTCTTGGGATGCCTTACGCCTTTACTTTGGCTCATATTCTTCGCTTTATTTTTGTAATCTCGCCAACAGCGTGCGGGTCTCGGGAAGATGCCCCCGTTGCGTTATCGCCGGATTAGCCCTACGAATGTGCAGCCTATAAAATATACGCGGGCCTAATCGCTTTTCCGAGAGCCGTAGGCTCATCCTAGTCAAGCCCGTACGTTCGCCCTTTGCTGTCCCTACCTTCCGGCGCTTAGTTCGGGATTCGTTTTTCTTTTTGTCTTATTTATACGACACGAGCAGTTGTTACACCTTCGGCTAGCTCGTTTGTCGGACTCACAGGCCAGGTTCGCCATTCCTTCGTTTTTTTTTTTTTCAGCCCACTGCCTATTATTTTCTTCCAGAAGTCGGAGCAAGATCCCGATGCCCGTGTAAGAAAACAATACATGGTAGGTGCTTTGCACATTACCCCGAGGAAGGTAGGTATTTATAGAAAGGGAGCATAAAGACTGTCGGAAGTATCGCCTGTGTAATAAGAAGCGCCGGAATTTTCGAGAAGCTCTTTGTGCCACACAAAGCTCTCATTAGGACACGCGGAACAACGGTTCAGTGGGCAAAGAGAGGGAGGCGTTAGATGATGTATTTTCGAAATCTTCAGAATGATACTGTTCATTCTTCCACTCAAGGAACTGTGCACTTTCCTCTTGTTTAGAGAAAGTTCTCGAAGACGTAGGCAGTTACAGTGTCCGATAAAGAACGTTCCACGTAAGAACGAAGTTCTCTGTCATGTTTTCAACAATCTTGTTACCCCTCCCCATTTCAGGTTATCAGTAAAGTTGCATAATTTAGAACTCGCCGCAGTAGTGCGCGCGCGCGCGTGTATGTGTTTTGCGACATGCAGCGAAATCGTGAAAATGAAACATCAACAATACTTTTTTTTTTTCTGTGCAAGGCAACAATATAAAGGCTTTCGAAAAGCCACTGGCTTGTCTGGCGTTTCATTTGGCCCCAATCGCTTGTACACTACATGTCTGTGCAATGTTTATACACGGCGAACGACAGCTGACGTGTCAACCGTTTGAGAACGACGCGCACGCCGAAGTCGGGCTTCGCTACGCCGTATACGTTTCAATAATGCATTACGAGAATTGGCATTTAAAGGTTCTGTTAGGACGTAAGCATTGAAGTTGTAAAACGCGCGCGCACTCACACATAACCACTTAAAAATGCACAACACGCTGACACACGCTAAACACAGTGACCGATCAAAATTTCAAACCACAGTCAAAACGGTCACGATGCAGTGTAGCTGAAGAAAGAGTACGAAGGACCAAATCAACGCAATGAGTGCGCAATATATTCGCAAGACCTTCTATACCAACAACGCTGCCTCGATACCACTGTCATCCATCGCGTTCTCTCATTCCTTCCGGCCTTGTGCACAAACGTCTTTCGTTTCGCTCTATAGCGGTGAGGAGTAAGCCGGCCGTACAAATGACCGCACAAGCTCTACGTAACCACACATTTAAAGCAAGCAACTGCGGCTATGCCCGGCGTTGATTGAGCCAGGTTTCTGTTACGACGGACTTAATTTCTGTCCGCGCTGCTCATTGTTGTTGCCCTTATTTTATCTTCGCGTATTTAAACAGGGAGAGCTAATTACGGAAGCCATTTGCGCAGGACCGTTCATTCGCTCCTTTCCTCGTTTCGTCGCTTGTACTTTAGCGTGTCTTTGTTCATTTCTTTGCTTACTCAGACTCAGAACACCCGTCTTCTTCTTTTATTTTTTTTTAAATACCGGCGTCGTCTTCAGCCGTGAGCAAAAACAAGTGAAAAGCAACTGCTCCTGTTCTTTGCGTTTGGCACATAAATCCGTTCTGAAGCAGTTTACCTACTCCTAAAGAAATAAAGACCTACCGCGCCTATCTGAACGTTCACCAAAAAAGGCGCCGTCACTTGATATGCTTGGTACTGCGACATACCTCCTCCTACGCTCGTTCTTCTTTTTTTTTTCTATTGTTTTCGTTTTGTCGCTTATACGCGTCGGCGAAATTGGCGCCATTTGCGGAAGATTCCATGCTAAAAAGTGTTGCTGGCACAAACATTTACTGTTGCAGATTGCGAACGTATAGGCGCAAATAAATAAACATACAAGAAAGAAGCTTATATTCGTTATTGTTTGATCGCGCTTGGTAGGAAGCGCCGAACGACTTTGGTTAAAACTGAGACAACTAGGTCGTTGATAATAAAAGCTCGTAAGCTTTACAGCTTATTCCAGGCACGAGCGCCGCGGGTGCTATTGTCGGCGCAAATGGCACAGTGGGTCGTTATTTCTCCGTCTTGCATTCTTCTTTTGCCGTCTTGAGGAAGAAAAGAAAAGAAAAGAAGAAAGAAAGAAAGAAAGAAAGAAAGAAAGAAAGAAAGAAAGAAAGAAAGAAAGAAATTGGACGAAGAAATAGTGAGGCATTCCCCTCTCAAGTGGACCCATCAAACGTTTCATCCGCGTTAATTTACTATGAGGCTCCGTTTGCACACGTGTATCCTGTCTTTCCTCTCTCCTCATACCTTGCATGCTTCCAACTTAAACATGATAACAAAAGAAAAAGAAAGAAAGATAGACAGATAAGAATAAGGGGGGAAGGGTGAAGGAAGTTTTTGCAACCAAGGCATGTATTCTGCGACGATTACTTTCGGCGTTACTATCGCTTTGGCCACGCCTTCGCCATCGGCGGGAGGTGATCGGCTGGTTACGCAAAATCGGATGAACTGATTGGCTAGGTGACAACTACATCATTCAATTTTCCTCAACCAGCCAATCAGCGCGCTCCAGACGGCGATAGCCGAAATTGATCGTAGCAGAATACGCAGCAGCTGCGACGAGTAGTAGCACCTGCTTGTTCTATATTGCGCTCCATTTTCAAGAATTGTCGTAGACGTCATGTCTCCTCTATGATTGGCTCTGTAACGGGTCACCGCTTTTCCTCTTTTTTTTTTCTTCTGCTATTGTGGCAGGAAACGCCATAAAGTGAAAGTGTTACGCCGGCGTCATAATGACGTTGCGTCAAGATAGATATTATTTTACTTCAAATTTTTTCTTGGCGTTTGCCACCATAATAAAGCGTTTGCGTTCAAGAAAGTGAAAAACGGAAAGCTGGAGCTCGTACGGCAGATTTTCAGTGCCAAGATACTACACAATTTTAGACGGTTGTAATATTTACGTACTAATTAATCATCATCATCATAATAATAATCATCATCATCATCTTATGTCCCCTGCAGGACGAAGGCCACTCCCAGCGATCTCCAATTACCAATGCCCTGCGCCAAATAAAATAGAATTAAATTCTGCGGTTTTACG